>NC_134117.1:2632500-2952500 GCF_040939455.1 Microcebus murinus
AGGGCCGAGCACAGCGTCCCTGGGCACGAGACACCCAGGGACGGGTCAATACCCAACCACCTGCCACAAGAGGCAAAAGGTAGATTTTAAGGCTTAATTTACCAGACGACCATCGTTGATTTTCAAGGCTAAAATGCACAGGAGAGGGCAGGCAAGGAGAATCTGACTCGCGAGGAACACCCCGACCCGATTTCAACTCCATTGCTCGCAAGCCCGCTCCCTGCTGCAGGTGCACCTGCCCAGCCCGGGAGCAGGGTGGACGCCCACACCCAGGGCTGTGCCGCTCACGGACTTGCCATCTGGAGCAAAGAGGTGCAAAAAGAGAAGCCCATGCAAACCAGTCACCACGGTGACAGTGGCGGCAAGCCACCAGGGAAAGGCCCCAGCGCGAGACCGAGTGTCGGCGGGGAGAAGGGCACATCCACGAGCACCGGGCGAGGCAGTGAGAGCACCGCGGTTCCACTCACGGTCTGATGACTTGGTCTCTGCAGCCACCTGCTTGGGAGGCTTTGCTTCACTTCCAATCAACAAGGAAAGGGGAGCCCAGGAGTCAAGGGTAAATGCCTGGTGGGAGCGGGGCAGGGATCGATGCCCCTGCACCAGGTCCCCACGGCCTGGCCCCCCTTCACTGATCTCCACTCCCCACCCCTGCGTCCACCTAACTTCCTTCCCATCCCCCGCCGTGTCCGCTTGAACCTCACGTCCTCACGCCAAACTCCTGACCTCGAGTGATCCTCCCGCCTCGGCCTCCCAGAGTGCTAGGATCACAGGCGTGTTTGTTCACTCACGCACGCAAGCACGCACCACCAAGCACCTACGGCTTGCTGCATGGCGTGGCCGGTGCTGGATGCAGGGGGATGAAACAGTCTAGGTCCCCCACCTGTCCCCCAAGCATCTGTCCTGGGAGACGGGGGCAAAGGAACAGAGGTGACCCAGAGAAGCAAACGAACGAGTGACATGACAATGACCACCGTGGGCAACACGCAACAGCCTGGCTGGCGGGAAGGCCTCTTGGAGGGACGGCTGGGCCTGGCACCCTGAGGTGCACCTGCAGAGACCCGTGCAATGACAGCACGAACGGTGGGGGCCAAGAGCTGGAGGTGCTCACACGCTGGTTGCAATAACGAGTAGTTTGGGAAAGAGACAGAAGGAAACTTCCTTCTGGGTCACCCTCACACCATCCAGGAAAGGTCCAGGTTTTGGTTTTAGAACCCTGTCAAATTTCTGAGGAGTCAAGAGAGAAAGCACGGCTCGACGCCTTGATTTCCGGCACGCGGCAGAGTTGACGCTGGTCAGTTCGGGCCACAGAGAGGAGAGCTGGGACGAGGGCTCAACGCAGCCCCACAAAGGGTGGCTCACACATCGCTCTAAAAGCTGAAGAATCGTTACGTTCCTGGTTGAACCTGTTAGAAACCCGCGTGCTGATGCCCTTTCTCTGCCCAGACAACAGTAGTCACGAGGCTGGGAGGTCACCCCGGTTTAGACAGAGCAGGTGGGGCCCCGCCCTGCCCCCGAGAGTCGCCCAGAGACCGGGCTCAGCTCCCAGGCCCGGCGCCGCCGTCCACCTCCTCCTCAGCTAGTCGTGTGCCCTGGCCCAGCTCAAACGGGCGCTCTGCCTTTGAACGCTTGCCCCTGGATTTGTCGGCCCCCGGGGAGTTACTGGCACATCAAGATCATGCAACTCAAAACCACTGCAACTCAAAGTTACATTTCTTTTCATGTTTTAAACATCTGACTTCTCCAAACTGCTTACTCCAGTTTTTCTCCTCGAATCAGACTCTCCATTCTCCTGCAGATCTCTCATCTGCCGCCCTGCAGGCCTCCTCCGCACGCTCACCTGCAGGGCGGGTGCCCACCTGGGGGCCCAAGGACGAGGGTCAGGCAGCAAGTAGCAGGGCAGAGACGTGGCAGGGCCGCCTGGTTTCCCACAGGTTTCGCTCAGCCACGGGGCCCCTGTGCTGTGAGTCGTCACCACGGCGGAGTCTCAGACATCACTTCCGCTAGCTCCGACCCTCCACGGCCACGGCAGGAGCCTCACACATGCTTCTCTTACTTTTAGGACTTACCGCTCTGTGGTTCTCAATCGGGACAGGAACGTGCACCTGCAAAATGCTTAGAAAAAGGTGGAGGCGTTTGTGGCTGCTGCTGTGACTCAGGCATGCCCTGGCATTCAGTGAGCAGAGCAGTGAGCCCGGAGGACTCCCGTGACTCACCTGCAAAGGCACCTCCCGCTGAACCGCGCTGACCCACACCGGCTCTCGCGCTGGCAGTTCGTAATCGGCCACGATCCCATGGCCAGAGAGAACAGCTGGCCATTTTTTTTCCCCCAGGACATTCCTTTGTCTACTTATTCTTAATGCTTTAAGATTTTTTTTTGGATAAATTCAGGTGGGATGTTTACGATTTGGATCTTCCTTGGTTATGAAGATTACTGGGAACATCATTTTGAAAAAAATGCACACATTCCCATCCACAGATAAATCTGGATTTACTTAAAAGCTCCTCCACTGTTGGTGGGGCAACTGGATTGTCCATTTCAATTTTTCGTGATGAAGTTTGTAGGGACCAAGCACTTATCCCCTCCCCAAGGGTGTGGCTGAGGCAGGAAACCGAGGAGGAACTGAAGAGCCGTCTCCTAACGGCAAGCTCCGTGTTGCAAGAAGTGTGCGTGCACCTGGGCGGACGGGAGGTCTGCCGGGTCTCACCGTGAGCCTGTCCTGCTCCCGTCTGACAAGGTCCTTGTCACCTGCTCCAAGCACTACTCTTCAAAAGTGGCCCTGCCAGATTTAAAGAGCAGAGCGCCTAGGAGGAAATAAGCCTTCATTTGTCTTGCAAATTAAACTCTATTAACCCCGCAGTCTGCTCCTTGAACATGCTTCTAATATTAGTTATGCTGCATACATTATGGAGATTTCACGTTTTCAGCATTACATTAGACACAAAATATTTTAAAATTCTAGGATGTTTCTTGAACCAACCAAAAGAATTCTAATGTTCCAATAAGCAGGGATGTTGGAGGGAGAGCGTGTTAGTTAATTCTAAGTCTCTAATGCTCAATAACAGATATGAATTGTCAACCAAGGATCAGAAAAATCAAGTAAAATGTCCTAGTGAGTCATTTTAATATTTCCCCCAAAATGTATGACATCGAAGGTGAAAACTACCTAAATTCCAAAAATTTGTTTTGTGAGCTCTGACCTAAAAGAAATTCTGTGAAATCCAGACTTTAATGCCCACTCTTGAAGGAATTATATGATCAGTTATTTTAGCATTCTCTAGTGATGTACTGTTAAAAATAGTTTTTGGAAAACTTGTAAAGCTGCAACTTTCCTACACAAATTTCAGAATAGCTTGTCAATTTCTACAAAAAGTCCTGTTGTGATTTTAACTGTGATTGTGTTAAATTAGTTTGTGTAGACATCTTAACATTGATTCTTCCAACCCAAGAACACAGTATGTCTTCATTTACGCATTTTATTTCTTTCATTAAGGTTTTATAGTTTTCAGCATATATATCCTGCAAATAGCACTGGATATAAACCTGTTCCATGTTTTTACCTACTGCTGTAAGTGGAAATAGTCTTAAAATTTTAATAACCAATATTCATTGCTAGCATATAGAAATATAATTGGTTTTTGTATGTTGAGTAGTTTTATGGATTTGGGGGAATGTTCTATGTAGACAATCATCTCCGATACAAGAATTTTATTTCTCCCTTTCCCAATATTTTTTTCCTTGGTGTATTGGACTGGCGAGGACCTCTCCTTGAACAGGTAAGAATGGACGTCCATGCCTCGTTTCTGGTTTTAGCAGGAAAGCATCCAGTCCTTCATTATCAGGTGTGATTTCAACTAAAAGTATTTGATAGATTCCCTTTTATCAAGGATTTTTGAGATTAGTTTATCTTCATTTTGCCTATGATATGGTGAACTGATTTTTAAATACTGAACAGTCTTACATGCATAAGTTGAATTTATCTTATGCATGAAGATAAGTTAAGATAAACTCAACTTATCTTCCATACTTTTTTATACATTCCTGTTTTCAAGTGGCTAATATTCTTGAGGATTTTTGCATTTATGTTCATGAGGGATATTGGTCTACAATTTTCTTTTAATGCCTTTATCAAGGTCATTCTGCCAGCATAAAGAGTTGGAAAATATTCCTTCCCTGTGTATGTTCTAAGAGTTTTGTAGAATAGGTATTATTTCTTCCATAAGTGTTCTATAGAATCCCCCAATGAAGACATCCGGGCCTGAATTTTTCATTATGGAAAGACTTTTATTATAAATTCAACTAGTATAACATTAATAGACATAGGACTTTAGGTTATCTATTTCTTCTTGAATGAGCTTTGGTAGTTAGTACCCTTTAAAAAAGTTGTCCATTTAGTTAAGCAGCCAAATATATGGGCATTATTGTTCTTAGCATGTGCTCACCTTCTCAAAGTCTATAGGATTTTTAGCAATGGCCCCTCTTTCATTTTTAACATTGTTAATCTTTGACTTTGTTCTCTTAGACAGTCTGGCTGGAGATTTCATTATAGCTTAATTGATATTCTCGGAAGAACCAGTTTTTTTTCACTAATATTTTCTATTTTTTTTTTCTTTCTGTTTTTCCATTTCATCAGTCTCTGTTCTTATCTTTATCTCCTTCCTTCTTTTTGCCTTGGGCTTAATTTGCTCTTAATTTCCTGGTTTCTTCAAGAAGCAGTTTAGATCATTCTTTTGAGATCTTTTCCTATTATAAAGTTTAATGCTATAAATTTCCCTCAAAGCACAATTTTAGCTGCAACCCGAAACTTCTGATAGATTGTACTTTCCAGTTCATTTGATTCGAAATACTTTATAATTTCCTCTGCGACTTCTCTGGAAGTTATTTAGAACATTTAAATATTCTGGCTTTTATACATCTCTCATTACTGATTTCTAATGTCATTTCACTGTGGGGGGGGGAGAACAGACTGTAAACAATTTAAAATTTATTCAAAATTATTTTATGGCTCAGAACATGGTCAATTTTGGAAATGATCCTCTCGCACTTGAAACACGTACTTGGCTTATACTGAATGTATTCCACAAGCGTCAATTATATCAAGTTGCTGGATAATGCTGTTCAAATTGTTTATATCCTTACTGATTGCTTTACTGATCACTGAGAAAGTGGGGAAATCTTCATTTATAATTGTGGACTTTATTATTTGCCACTGTCTTTCCCTTTTTTTTTTTTTAAGAGCCAGGGGTCTCACTGTTACTGAGGCTGGATTATAATGGTGAAATCGTAGCTCACTGCAGCCTTGAACTCCTGGGTTCAAGCGATCCTCCAACCTCAGCCTCTCAAGTAGATGGGTCTACAGGTGTGTTCCCATATATTTTGAAATTCTGTTGTCGGGTACATAGCCATTTAAGACTATTATGTCTTCTTGGTGAACTGAATATTATGTAACATTTCTCTTTAACCCTAGTAGTATTCTCTTTGTTTATAGACTACTTTAAGTATTAATATAGCCACTTCAGATTTTTATTAATATTTGAACAGTATGTTTTTATTACCTTCTTTATACTTTTAAATTAGCAGTTTCTATTTAAAGTAGGTTTTTTTTTGTGGATAGCACATAATTTAGTCTTGCCTTTTCCCTTCAAAATTTTATCATTTGTTTCTTAGTTGGTATGCTTAGACCACTTATGCTTAATTACTGACATGGCTGAATTAAAATACATCATCTTGTCGATATTTTTCTATTTATTCTTTATTCATCTTTTCTCCTGTTCAACCTGACTTTGGATTCAGTTTTTTTTTTTTTTTTTTTTGGCTCTATTTTATTTTCACTGCTGGGTTAAACCTTACACCCTTTAAAATTCTTTTTATATTTCCCTAAAGATTTAACATTAAATTCCTTGCATAACTGAAATAAGCCAAGTTTCTCTATACAATGTCAGATGTAATCACCAATTTTGTTTAGGATCTTTTTAATCTATTTTAATGAGTGAGGTAGACCTATGATACCTGTCTAGATCCCATACCAGGGTCATACTTACCGTACAGAACAAGGTAGATGCTAAGTATTCATTCCCTCTTTATTAATATGAATTAATATGAGATTGAAATGATATGTTTCAAAAACAGAAGTTGTCGCCTATAAAAACCGAGTCAGGTAGTTTTCATTATGGGAAGATTTAACCACTGCTTTAATTGCTTATAGAGCTTCAGGACTATTAGAGCTTTCCATTAATTTATTTAAGCTATACTTTTCTAGGAATTGAGTGAATTTTGCCCAAACTTTAGCATATAGATGTAGACAGCATCCTATTTACTTTTTAATTTCAAACTTTTCTGTACTTCTCATTATTATTCATGTCTTACCTTTAACCAATTTTTTCTTTTAAAGAACAAATTAATGGCTTTTTATCTTTATTACATTTTTATGTCGTTAATTTCCACTCTTCTACGTTTTTAAAAGTTTATTCTGTTCATTTTCTAACTTCTTAAAATGAGTACTTCCACTGCTGCATGTTTATTTTAGGGTTTATTTTATACATCCTTTATAGCTGCAATACTTTTCGTTCTGGTAGTGTTTCCTTGTATGCTTCTTTATATCCATTTACACCCTCAAAGTCTGCAAAAGTCTTTATGCTTTGGGTAACCTTTCTGCGCAGTTCACATTTGTGTTTCATGTTCACTTTGTCCACTGTCGAACCAAATAAGTGACTAAGGGAAAACTCTCCATCAGTGGTTTTTTTTTTTTTTTTTTTTTTAGCTGAAGTTGAGGACATGCCCAGGAAAAACACAACCTGTGGATTTTTTCTGAAGGCACAGGGAGAGAAAGAAAAAAAAAAATGTGTGTGTGTGTGTGGGGAGGGAGAGTTGGGAAGCAAAATGGTTACCTTCCTGTGAGGCTCAGAAAGTCTACATTTTACATAAGACAACGCAAAGGATAGAGGAGAAAAAGGGAGTGAAGCAAGCATCGTTCTGTAAATACCCTGGGGCAGAAGGTCTGATTCTGTCTTGTCTCTGTTCTGCACCTGTAAAGATACTCTTGTAATTCAGCATTAGCGTGGAACCACGGAGACTTTAGTTTTAGGAGCTAGACATAGCCTGTGGACAAGTTACAATTTGCATGTCCCTGCTTACGGGTGGTCAGCAAGGAGCTTCCTCAATGGAAGATGTGTGGGGCCGGTTCTTCACAGGTGCCTGAGGCCTTTACCTTCCCTTTCGCGCAAGGTGTTGAGAAGGGGTGGTCCAGAGATTTTGGTCATCTTTTAACACAGTCTTTTTCTTACTGGCGAGTTTAGTTCATTTACATTTATTGTAATTATTAAGGTATAGCTTTTGAGGTCTTGTATATGAGAGAATATTTTTGCCAGTCCCTTCACAGTTTAAAGTTTTAAAAACTGTGTTCTAAGTTATTTTCCTTTACTATGTCGAAAACCCTCTGTCTTTGTCTTCTTACATTGTGTTGCTGTTGAGAAATCTGAAGTCCACATGACCACCACTGGTCCTTTTCTTTTTTCCCTAAGGTCTTAGAATAGGTGTCCTCAAACTGCGGCCCGCAGGCCACTGGGGACATTTATCCGGGCCGCCGGGTGTTTTTGCTGTCACTGCCTGTCCTGCTTAGCAGCCGACTGGTCCTGGGCCCACAGAGCGCATGTGTGGAATGTGCGCCGCGCTCTCCAACGGCCCCCCAATGCTCTGAGGGACAGTGAACTGGCGCCCCCTGCTTAAAAAGTTTGAAGACCCCTGTCTTAGAATATTCTCTTTCTACTCTTAAATTTCACTGTGATAGTCTAGATGTCGACTTTTCCTGATTTTGGCTTTTAGGTAATCTCTTGGACCTTTCGTTCTGAAGTCCTTCATGCTTTCTCAATCCCGGGAAGTTTATATCCATTATTTCTTCGAATATTTCTTCCTGGAGGGAATGTGAGATGGGAGGCATCAATCTGTTTTTTTTTTTTTTTCTAACAGTTGTTCTTTAGTTCTCCTGGGGCCCTTTTAGGAGAAGCATCCCACCCTCCTCCTCCAAGGAAGACGTAGAAATACTAGGCTCGTCTAAATCCACCAGAGATTGATGTGTGTGGGAGATTTAGATGCAGTTACATGAAATGAAATGTGTCCTTTTGTGTGTATGCAAAGCTCAGAACATTGCATGCTCCTCTTCCACGGCAACCCAGCACCCCGGGGTATCAGCTGGGGGAAGCATGTCCATCTAGAATCCGGGCTGGGACCAGAGTGAACACCCACAGGAGGCAGTCTCTCCAACCCTCAGTTTTGTGCCAGTACAACATGGGCACTTGCTGCGTGAATCTGCTCAGGCTGCCATCACGAAATGCCACCCTGGGTGGCTTAGACAACAGACATTTGTTTTCTCACAGCTCGGGAGCCTAAGGTGTGGGCAGGGCAGCTTTCTCCCTGCCGCGCTCCTGGGCCTGCAGGTGGCTGCCTCTTCACCTGGCCACGTCTCTGTGCGCAGAGTTTCTCTGCTGTGTCCGTGTCCTCACCTCCTCTTCTCACAGGGACGCGAGCCGGGCTGGATTAGGCCCTCGCCCTCACTCACAATCCCGCTCCCACTCAAGTGCCTGTTTCAAGGCCCCACCTCCAAACACAGGCCCCGGCTGAGGCACTGCGGGCCAGGGCCCCAACGTATGAACGCGTGGGGACACAACTCACCTGCACGGGCCTGGGAGGGAGAGCCTCCTCACACCCAACTGCCCCCAGGCAGATGTCTTGCCTCACCCCAGCCCCCAAACCCCTCATCGAGTCCCAAAATCTTAATGATAATCCATTCTCGACTGACTCGTTATGCCAGAAAGGAAGAACCCGACTTGTATCACGCACCTACGTGGACGCCCTGAAGGACCACGTCAGCACGACCCCAAGTCGTCTCCACTGCCTCGGGCACGAGAACGCCGACAGAGAGCTAGAGCCCCACTGTGCCCCAGGGCCTTCGCTGCGAGGGAGACTCTGCAGTCAGGATGTGGCAGGCCCGTCTGCACTGACACCAGGCTCCTAAGATGCCTTCCTTTCCCGTTCACCGGCAGCTTTCTATTCAGGGGGCACTAGGTCTCCCCGGGAATGACACACACACTGCTTGGGCCACTCATTAAGAGGAGCGAACCCCACTTACACCCAGTGGAGCTTTTCAGATATACATTATGTTATCTATCACGCCGCACTAATTAGTGACAAAGGGTGCTTCTGCCTCTGCAGGTCATCGGAAATGTAAAATATGTGAGAAACAGAAACACTTTTATCTAGGAGAAGCAACCCTTGGAACACCCTACAGGTTTATATAGCCTCTGACTCGGGCAACTCAAGTGTGGCTGTTCTTGTCAGTTTAAGCCTGGCTCCTTAACTAGAAAGCGGCACTCTGAACGTCCACTTAATGAGTTTAGAATGTAAACGATAACTTGCAAATAATCACTTGTAGACTATTTTACCAATCGTGTAATTCCTGATTTGCTCAAAAGATCACTTTTCGAATTTAACATATTTCCTAAATATTTTCCCATCAACGCAAACGTGACAATAGCCTCACTAAAGATACTATCATCTCAAAAAGAACTTTCGTTCTGGGAGGCAATGGGCATCTGCAAAACAATCTACGGAACAAATACTAGATCAAACAGGGGGATGCGGGAAGCTTTCTCTCTGAATTTAGCAACGAGACCAACAATGCCCATGATCACGACTTCTATTCAAAACTGCATTAAAAAAGGGCCTAGACAGCAAGCCAAAGAAATGACAAAAACTGAACGTGAAGGAATGTTGCCACTAAGGCCTGCTTTCAATGACGGTGCTCAGGGGTCCCGAGCAGGTATGAGTCACTCCAAATTGGGTTACGGGCATCATCATAAAGGCCCCTGTGCAATGACGCAAACAGGGAGAGTCTCCTGCATATTTACAGGGTGCCTGCTGAGTACCAGCCTCCATGCTGGCTACGTGTTGACTTGCATTCTGTTCTCACAACAGTCTTGAGCGGGCACCGGCCTATCTCTTCAGAAACGGTTCAGAGGTGACGGTCTGAACCAAGACAGAGGACGCCATGGCACCGTCCCAGGACGGACTTGGGTGAGAAGACACTCGGCACTTGGGGGTTTCTCCACTACAAACATTTGTAACCACAGAGCAAACATGTTGTGAAGATAAAACTTTTTTTTTTTTTTGAGACAGAGTCTCTCTCTGCTGCCCGGGCTAGAGTGAGTGCCATGGCATCAGACTAGCTCACAGCAACCTCAAACTCCTGGGCTCAAGCGATCCTCCTGCCTCGGCCTCCCGAGTAGCTGGGACTACAGGCATGCACCACCATGCCCGGCTATTTTTTTCTATATATTTTTAGTTGGAGAATTAATTTCTTTCTATTTTTAGTAGAGATAGGGTCTTGCTCTTGCTCAGGCTGGTTTCGAACTCCTGACCTTGAGCAGTCCCGCCCCCTTCGGCCTCCCAGAAGGTAAAACATTTTACTTCATAGATGAATGTCTGAGGAATAAGAACCTTACAAACCCTATTTAAAAAAAAAAGAAAAGAAAAGAAAAAAGAGCAGAACTTAGAAAACCAGATTTTACACCTTCTCTTAGTTCAAAACATACTATCCAAAAGAGCAGGCAGATTTTGAACTCGGAAGAATATGTAAGTTTTCCAGTCTCTTTTTCTTGTTGGCACAGAGAACACAAATCCACCCTCAATATATATAATATTTTGGTCTCTGTGCAGCAGGAGCCCCCTGTGGCCAGTTCATAAGACGCTGCCTTATCCCCTCCTGAGGGCAGCAGGCCTAGTCTTCCTGTCCCAGCCTCACACACTCCAGTTTGCACCATGCGGAACTCTTGGGAGTAAGGCAGTCACTGAGGACGCAGAACTACCAGTGGCCTCCCTGCCTCAGAAAGTGCAATCCATTATCAAGTTTAGGGGAAGCAAAATTTCTTTTTAAAAAACTTCATGTAAATGCTATAATAGCACAGCTCTAAATCAAATTACATACCTTAAAATTATTTAAAGAAGTATCTCAGGACTTCTGTTCCAGGCAAGATGAAGTAACAGAAGCAGGAAATCTCTTCCACCATAATACCCAAAAAGAAAAAGACAAAAACAGCTTTCGAGATATACTGGAGAGCAAAGCACAGAGATGAGTAAGAGACGGGAAACAAACAGGTGAGGGTTACGACTACCCTGAGAGTCCCAGGCACAGGAGGGGCCCAGCTGGCTCCTGGGGACCAGGAGAAGACAGAACCAGAGACACACGCATCTCAGGAGAGGACTGCAGAGGTCTCAGCTCAGAGGGGCTGGCCTCAGAGTTCACCGCTCTGGCTTCTACCTGAGAAGTCTTAAAAGACCCAAAAAGAACCAAATTTTTTTCAAGTAATTTAACTGTATATCCGAACAAAGTTCAGGAATATTTATTGGAATATGAAAATACCCAGCACTCAACTGGGTAAAATTTATGATACTGGGCATCCAATCAAAGGTGGCCAGGCATGCCAAGGAGCAAGAACATAGGACCCATTACAAGGAGAAATATCAACCAATTGAAGCTGACCTACAACTAAACAAGATGTTAGAATTAGCAAAAACACAAAAACAGATTATTACAACTGTATTCCAACGTTCAAAAACTGGAAGTATAAAAGATACTAACAAAATGACTCAAATAGAACTTCTAGTGATTAAAACAAAAAATCTAAGATTAAAAATGCATTGAATGAGAATAGACACCACATAAGAAAAGATTAGTGAACTTGAATATGTACCTACAGAAACTATCCAAAATATAGGACAGAGAGAGACAGAAAAAGAATTGAAAGGAATATTGCTGAGCTGTTGGACAACTTCAGGAAATCTTATATACGTGTAACTGGAATTTCTGAAAGGGAGAGAGAAAAAATATTTGAAGAAATAGCAGCCGAAATAGCTCCAATTTTGATGCAAACTGTAATATGCACAGATACAAGAGGTTCAAAACCAAGTACATACAAGAAACATGAAAAAAACTGCAAGATGACGCATCAAAATCAAATAGCTCAAAAATTGGTAAGGAACCTCCCCAGCAGAGGAAAAGGACACATCACATAAGCACAAAAGGCAAGGTTGACGGCAGAATTCTTAATGGAAAGAACACAAGAGGTAGTGTAGGAAAATCTGTAGAGTATTGAAAAAAAAATAAAACCTGTCAATCTGGAATTCTATACCCAGCGAAAGTATCTATCAACACAAGTAGCAATGAAGACTTTTTGGGCATGCAAAAGCTGCAAGAGCCCCTCCGCAGCAGACTGGCACCATGAGAAACAGTGAAGGAGATCTCAGGCGGGAGAAAATGACGCACAAAGAACGACTTCCAAAGAACGACTTCTGGAGTGACATTCACCAAATAATCAGCACTGATTATTTTGGTGCTGTGGGATGGGAGGCGACTTGTTATTTTCTTTTGCTTGCCTCTGTTTGCTTGTATCTTAAAATATGTCAGTTTTATATAAAAGTCAGTTTTAAAAATATAACTGTGCTACATAGAAATTTAAAACACAAAGAAAAAACAGGAACTTCCTTGATCTTCCTCCCAAAACAGCCATTAGTATTACCGTTTAGAGTGCTGCTGACTGCAAGCTTTTTCTCACGTGACATAGTTACAGTTGTGATGTACGTACTGGTTAGTCACTTGCTATGCTTTGTCATTTAACTGAAGCATTTTCCATGACTGCACAATCTCATAAGCACTGAGATGCTGTTTTTGGGGAAAATGTGGCATCATTATTCTAAATGATTTCACTATTGTTGGATATTTAGAGGCTTGTTTCCATTTTTTTCTCTGTAAGGGAAGCAACAATGTATAATGTATTTCTATATGTTTTGGATTTTCTCTAGAATACACTTTTTCAAAGTAGGATTCCCGAATCGAAGGATTTTAACATTTTCACATCTGCACGCATTCACAAAATTCACAGCCATTTATAGTGTTAAATGTAACATGTGAGAAAACCTGTTTCAGCTCATCCTGAAAAACACTGAATATTTTTATGTACATTTTGCTCTAATTCGATGGTGAAAAACAGCATTTTGTTTTAAATTTACATGAAATTTTGTCCAGAAAATATCTTAAGATATGAAGCAGTTACTTTCAAAGAATGTGTTTAAATGGTATTTTGCCCTTTACTTATTCCACCGGATCTAGATCTTCCTCAGCAACATATTTAGTTCTCATCGCGGCAGGAGACGTGGAACCAAACACTGGTATGTGAGAATCTTCTGAACTTGGCTTTTAAAAGGCACCCAGTCACTCCCAGATGACTTTGAACTCACTCTGCCATGTGGCTGAGTAAACAGCCTTCTCTCTCCCCCAATCCCCAACACGCATGCACTCAGGCGCGCCCAGAAATTACCAAAGAACTGACCGGGTGTCCTCACGGAGCAGAGGGTCGTTCACCAGACCGACCCGTTCGCCGGAACCCAGAACGGTGCCCGGCACACCAGCGGCACTCAGGAACCGCCTGGGGAAAAGCAGCTTGGTCTTTGATCAGGACCGACACCCAAACCCCTTTACCGTGTGCTTCTGTACCATACGGGGGTGTGTGGGGGGAGTTACAGTTTAAAATACCCATTCTAATCTTTATAAAGCCTCAGTTTCTTTCTATGTGACACAGGCAGCCTCACGTGGCCATCGTGCCAGCCACGGAGACACAACACGAGACAGCGCCCTAACGGTCACAGGCCCCCCACGTGCAACTCACCTCCAGGACGGCTCAGCAGTAAAATCTGGTACAGGTAAGAATGAAAATAAGCTGAATGACTAATTACAGGTTATTAAATAAATCATGAACCATCAATGATTCGGGATACCACTTATCCAATATCAATGACTCGGCGTGGCACACGTGATGCTCTGTGAAAAGGCACCACCACACCATAGCAGGTGCAATGCAACCCAAATCTTGTTAAGGTCTGTGCATTGCATGCACGAAAAAGAAACTAGAAGGACTGATAAAATGTGAACAGTTATACCTGTGATGGCAAGTAGGAATCTTTATTTCCTTTTATACTTTAACACTGAACACGTACTTTTTTCATAATCTCAAAAAATTTACAAAACCATATACACACGTAAACCATCATTGTTATAAATCTAAACAACCCTGAAACAGTACCTTTTCCAAAAGTTCGTACTGCAAGACACTTTCATTCTTCCATCTCCCCATTTGACCGCCACACGGCAGGGTGGATAATGCAGTTAACAGATTATGATTTGGCTTTTAAGGCAGCTTAAGAAAACAAAGCGTGAAACCCTCCTACCTTAAACTAGGCTGTGTAGTCACAGCTGAGGTACATACAGATGCCTAAGAAGTGGGATATTAGCTATTTAAAAAAAAAAATCAGATTGGTCCCACCAACACAAATAAAAGTTGGGAGACAAAATACGTAACGTGGAAACATGGACGGAAAATACGAGCAACAGATTGCTTTTCCCTGCTTCGCTTTACGGTCATATTGATACCGAGGAGGTTTGGGATTTCAAGATATTTTTCCTCCCCTTTTTCATTAAAAACAAAACAAGTATAGATCTGGATTTCTGGACGGTGAGGCACTTTTCTAAAATATTTACAAAATAAAGCAAGTATCTTTAAAGTGAGTCATTTTTGTTTAAACGGACCACATCAGAAGCAAACTGGCCATTTTCCCCCGGCACGAGCACACGAGAGCAATGAAGTAATTCACAGAGCAGCTTCACCTTCTCGTAGCACTTTACCCAGTAATCGGTATTTAGTAGCCCTTGCCAGCTCACCATTAAAAATGGATTATTTTATTGATCACAACACCTT
Source organism: Microcebus murinus (assembly GCF_040939455.1). NCBI lineage: Eukaryota > Metazoa > Chordata > Mammalia > Primates > Cheirogaleidae > Microcebus > Microcebus murinus. The sequence continues at coordinate 2,647,300 of NC_134117.1, forward strand.
GAGACAGTGTCTCCACTCTGCCCGTGAAAACCTTCCTTCTGTTTCCTATCGGTCCTGAGTGTCTCACCTTCCACTCGCGTTCACTCTGACATGCACTGACAAAGTAAAGGTAATTAAGTCCCGGGCTGAATTTTAAACACTGCGGTGAGTCCATTTTGCAAGGGCCTAAGGAGCTTCAGGAGAACAAAAAATAAAATTTTTTTTCCCCCACTAAAAGCAGAGGAGGGAAGTTTCCGTGCAGCTCCGCCGGCAAGCCGGCTCGTTTCAAAGGAAGGGTTAATCTCTCTCCTCACATCCTGCCATGAACTACACCAAAGAGCTCCTCACGGCGTGAGATGGGAAGACATTTCACTTGATGTTGCTCAAATCCAACTTTTAAATTGCCCTTCAGAGGAATCTCCAGGCAGACAAGCCGACCTTCTACGGGGAGATCAAAGGGAAGAGGAATCACAGTGGCCAGGCCCTTTCATCTGGCCGGACACCACCGGCGCGGGGACCTGTTGCTCCTGGGGGTGAGATGTTGGGAGAATCACAGATCAACCGGGCACCTGGGGTACCTGGCGCGCACGGGAGGTGGCCGGCCGGCCGGCCTCGGACTGAGACACACTGTGATCACCCAGACAAAGAACAGGCGGCGGCCGACTGCCGGCCTGCGCCCCGGCTCCTACCCCGTGTTCTCGAGCGGGCCGCCGCGCCACGGGCAGACGCACGCCCGCCAGGGCGCTGGCAGCTTCCTGGCACGCTGTTCCGCGTCCCTGCGCAAAGGACAAACCGCTTGGCATTATCGGTTCCAATAAACTGCGCTTCCCTTTTCAGCCTTCTGGATGCTCTCCCCGCTCACTGAGAAGGACGGGAGGGATTATGCCGGTGAGTCCCGGAAACACACCTCCACCTGGCTTGTCCCACTCCCGAGACCCGCCGTGAAAGCCTGCACGGTGGTTTTGAGGGATGGACGGGAAAACATCCACTCGGGATTCAGCCGAGATCAAGAACGTGTTCTATTTGTGAGCCGCGGCAGAAATGCAGGGCTGACTTAACGTTTCCCTAAAGACAATCAACCTGAAGGCACGGCCTTGGTGAAGAACAGAAAGGTGACATGGCTCACACAGACGCGGTGTCAGTTACCTAGTTACTGAATTTTACGCTGTTTAACCCTTCCGTTCTTCCAAAAGTGAGTTAAGATCTCAGGCTCTGCTAGAAGAATACTTGAAGGAAAAATATGTGCACTAAAATAGAATTTTAAGCCCCCCAGCCAACTGAATGCACCCCCTCTTAACCAGGGGGACCCCAGAAACAACCTAATGCTGAGTTGCTGGCCATGAGAAGGGAGGTCAGACACACAGTCACGCTCCCCCCTCCTCTTGGAAATGTCCTTTGTAACTCACTAACAGGCCTAAGGCCATGCAAGACAAAGCTTAAACTGCACCTGCAGGTCCTCGATTTTCCCGACAGATCTCTGGAGTCTGAATCTATGACCGGTGACTCGTCTCTAATTAGCAGGCTTCTTTATCTTAACTCAAAACATTCTATGCCTTTAGACAGAACTGCATTTCTCTAACTCATTACAAATCAGAAAATCTTTAAACTCACTTAATATAACCTGTAATCCCCTGCTTCGAGATGCCCTGCCTTTTCGGGCCAAACCAATGTATGTTTTCCATGTATTGATTTATGACTTTATATATAATTCCTGTCCCCTAAAATGCATAAAAACAAACTGTAGCCCAGTTACAGCAATTCCACTTCCTTAAGGCTTTCCTGCGTGTGGCTCCAGGCCACAGTCGCTCATACTTGGCTCGGAATAAACCTCTTTAAATTATTTTATGGAGTTTGGGTTCTTTTCCATGAACAATTCCAATATCTAGGGTTTATAACCAGGCATACACAGCCTAAAACGTGAAACATACGATCATGGAAAATATTCTCGGATAATACTCACGCAATACACACCGCACCTCCCGAGTACGTGTGTGTAGAGAGACGGCACTAAAATTTCTAGCACAGCAATAGCAAAAACAAAGTTTCTACCAAAGACAATACTCAAAGATGTTCTCATAGTCGGATATAGTGGGATCCTAAGGGCATATTTACATGGCATGTTTAATACAGAGAGTCAATCGGTCCATGGAACCCAGAATTATCCACAATATCTTCAAAGTAATACGAGCCAGTTAAAGGGAAAACCTAACGCTAGCGACATAGCCCTGGTGGGGTAGACCACGGCCGCCGGGCAGGGCCTAGGGCCAGGATCTGCTCCTGAGTGAGCAGGAGAACCCAGCTGGGATGGTACCTCCTGGGCCAGGTGCCTGCAGGAGAGAGGGCTGGAGGAACACCGGGCGCACAGCTCCCCCGGGAGTGGCACTACAAGCGGTCACTTTCCTGGGGCAGGAAGGGAGAGCCCGTCGTCGTGGTGGCCGCCTTTGGGTTTTGGTTGTTTCAATGGCTGCTGAATCTTCTTCCGAGGGAAGATGACATTCTCCCTCCTGTAAGTGGTGAAACTCCTGGTTCACTGTCCTCCTATCTCGTGAACAAGCAAAATAAGCAGAAGAAAAGGAAGCTGGGTGAAGTCAGCTTAAATGGGACTTTGAATCAAACCTCAAGTATCTCAGGGAGTTTCAGCTTTTTATCAGTTGAGATTCCTGACAGTCCGAGATTCCTAACAGTCCCGGCTTTGTCTGTCTGTAGGCACCCACAGTTAAAAAGGTATTTGGCTTAGTACTGGGGTGCTGGCTCCTTCACTAACGCAACCTGGATATCAGGAGTTTGTCCCCACATAACACCCGCTGGTTTTGCCCTGGACATTTTGCTGAAGGACTCAGCTCAGGGGCTGGGTTCTAGAAAGCTCTAGAAAGCACCCCAGCGCCAATGCCATGGCAGATGCTGGCACCAGGACTCGAGGCCAGTCTGGCCAGAGCACAGCAGTGACCGTCACCGCCCAGAGACTGAAGGAGACACCGGCACCACCTTCTGCAAAACCAGAGCTAAACGTGAAACAGGTAGAGAAACATTTACTCCTCGAAAATAATTATTATGTTTCTTCGTTTTTCCCAAAACACACGTGGCAAACTTGTAAAGCTTTTTGAAAAATAACTTACATCTGAAGTTCATTTCATGGGAGCAAATTTCATTTAGTTACAGTTTTTGATGAACAGACCAGTATTTTAAAAAAAAAAGGAGAGTAAGGCCACATTTCTCCAAAAGCATCTTAAATTTCGGAAAACATCCCAGAGCATCGGAAACTGTTGTTTGGATGGGGTCTATCTGCATGGATATTAACCTTCTTCATATAGGACTAAAATATATATTTAGCACCAGCCATAATTTTAAAAATAATCAGACGCCTCCAAAGTGGAGTCATTATCTAGCTGCCCCCAGTGCCTGACCCCAAACGACAAACTCACAGACTCGGAACACCCCACAGTCGCCACGAACGCAACAGCGCGGCGATTTGGCTCCTTCCCGGAACGTAACTCTGCGCTCACACATATTCCAAATTTCTTTTCTGTATTTTTCTTCTAACTATGGGAATAAAATAAACTGCTTAGATGACAGTCAAGCGTCCGTAAAATATATGGCAGTGATGATTCCCAGCGGAAACGTGGCAGATGTTCATAGGCGCGCGGAATAGGTAGCGGGGTGGAGAAGACCAGCGGACGGCGCGTATTTTCAGAGGCCTCTTCCGGCTGGACTCGAGCGGCTGCCAGGAAGGCGGCCGGGGCAGGGACCCTCCTGCCCACGTCTCTTATGCTCATCGTGAGGTGTCCGGGGCCAAGTGAAGACATTTTCTTTAAAAAACAGCTCTGCACCAAGAGCACAAAAGGTCACTCTAATTATATAATTGGGGGTGAGAAACTGAATTCTTCGTCATAAAAGCTGATTTGACTCTTTCAAGCGGGGAGGGAGGCCGGGAAGAAGAGGGTATATATGCTGTTTTCTTCTTCGAGTTTCTGTTTTTGTTAGACCGGTTCCAGAAATCCTAGTCTCTCCCTGGGGAACCCCAGCTGAGTTTAGCCTGTCACCATCTTCAATTACTGAAGTCACATATGTTAGACCGATCCACGTGAGAAAAATAGTCCCCGATACTTTCCAACCCGAGCCCCCATCGCCCCCCACACATCTCGTTCAACAACGGAAACCTCCCTTTGATTTCTCTCTTTCAAGTGGAGCTTCTAATTATGCTGGAACTGAGCAATGACCCAGCGAGACAGAGCATCCCACAGCTTTGCTTCCTAGTGCTGGGGACCGAGGCGATGGCTCCGGCAAGCCTGCCCGTGAGCTGGCGCGCGGTGGAGCCCGCTGAAAGCCCGTCTGATGTCCTTTAACGCCAGGGACACCCGGGAGGAGGACGAGGGGGTCACAGCCACCTCTGTCCTCTCGGGGCAGACGGCAGCACGCACACTGCTTGATCTCCGGGCGTGCTGGGAGCCCGGCCTTGCTTCTGGGGCTGTGCACTCCACCACTCTCCCCCCGTGGCAAGCATTCTCTGCAACTGGGCTATGCAAGTTCTGCAGCCAACGGTTTACAAAACAATTCGATTTTCACTTTACCGGGTTTTAACAGTTCTGAGAAGAGTAACATGCATCTTGGGAAAAAGTCTGTCTCTTGACCCAAAGCGCTTCACCGAGGCACTCTCAGACGCATAAAGAAGGTGCCATGCCACAGAAGTCAGGCTGGTGCTGCCAGGACCAGGGCCATCTCCCACTGAGCTTTTCAAAGACAGCAAGGCCTGGGGGCAGGCAGAGCGGCCCCTGCGCCTCTCCCAGCTCATCTGCCTGCAGGAGACCGCAGGGTGGAGGGTGGCCAGGCTGGAGCCAGCTCCAGAGCACCAGGCCTTCTCCCCACTGGAGAAACAGGCTCATCTCCCCTGAAACTCACGTGCGCAGCCAGAAGCTCAAGGAAGTTGCAGAAAGAACTCCAGATTCTCCCGCAATACTGACTGCACGTGTGGTTGCTGCCAATACCTTCATGGGACAAACAAACTAACCCTTCCATTACCCAGAGCAGGAAGGGGTGGGGGAGGAAGGCAGAGAAGCATGCAGGTGGATGGGGTCTCACCACCTGGGGCACAGAATATTCCACTACATGTCCCTGAGCCCCCTCCCCCCGCCACACACACCTCTGCACCTTTACACGCGGGCTGACAGACTCAGCTGGCTCTTCCCAAGCTCAGAGCAGCTCATCAGGGTGGAAAAGGCACCAACGCGCAGGAAGGGAAAGAAGGCAGCCCAGCCTTCCGTATTCAACGGCGGCTGCGCCCTGCCTGCCCGGCACCGTCTCCACTCTGCCCACGAAGGTGGCCGCAAACTTCCCCGACCGGCTGGCCGAACTTACCTGCACCCCCATGAGCTGCAGGAACACACGGGAATCTGAAGGAGAAATTTTAGTTTTCTGGGAAGATTATAATCAAGACCGAAAAGTTGGTGATGAGCTGAAAATAAACGCAAGTATCAAGAAGGAATTTAGAGAAAAGTATACGAAAGACTGCGCCAGGGAACGCTTGGCTGAAGGCAGAGCATTTGGCAGTTACTAAAAATAACCAATCCTGGTTAGTATTGGAGGAAACAGACTACACAAGCACACGTGCACATTCGGGTATACTCTGTCACAAGGGAGTTATGCTATATTCCTACTTTGCTTTTTGTCACGAATGAATGTTGAATTTTGCCAAAATTTTTTTTTCTTTTGGTAACTACTGCAATGATCAATTTTTTTTTCTCTTTTTCATATGTGAATGTGAAGTATTGCACCGACTGATTTTTGAATGTTAAATTCAACCTCGAGTTCCTGAGATAAACGCCACTAGAGACATACATATTTTTCTGTATTGTAGAATTGACATTCTTTTAATGAGGATTTTTGCACCTGGATTCATGAGACACTGGCGTGTGGGCTTTGTTTCTTACATCATGTCCTTGCCAACGTTGGTATCGCAGTTACGCTGGTCTCATAAAACAAGCCGGGAAGCACTCTCTCTTTGGTATTACGTCCTCCTTAACTGTTCGATAAAATTCAACAGTCAAGCCACATGGGTCTCGGTTTTTCTTTGAGGGAACATTTTTCATTCTCAATTGCTTTAGATTCCATTGCTAAGATCTGAAGGGAAATTTGCTTATTTTATCTAAACTGCCCAATTTGTCAGCATGAAGTTTTAAATAATATGCTATTTATCTTTGAACATTCGTAACACCTGTAGTGATGCCTCATTTTTCATTTCTATTATTTGTCATTTGGTTTTTCTCCTTTTGTTTTCCTTGATCAGTCTTGGCTAGAGATTTTAAAAAACTTTTTACAAATGTTTGCAGACATGGGTATTTGGCTTTGTTCATATGTTTATTATACTGTTTTCTGCTTCACTGATATGATCTTATTTGTACCGTTCCTTCTTTCTACCTTATGGTCTGGTCTACTCTGTCACACATTCACACAGACCAACTGTTTCGTAGCTAGTGCTTGCAGAAAACATCTTTCACACTGCATTTGAGGGGTGCCTCTGGAGTCAATGGTGGGGCATTGTGTCCTTACAGCGGGACTTAATCTGACTCTTCAGTTAGTCCACTGACTTTTAAAGTAATTGCTGATAAGGCTGTAATTTCATGTTCTACTTGCCTCATCCGTGATTTGCCCTTTTGTTCCCCTTTCCCAACTTCTTTTGGGTGAGCCCAGTATGTTTGTTAGTTCATTTATTCCCTCTCTTGGTTTCAGCCGTACACCTGCACTGTGCCCACAGGTCAGGGGCGCAGAGTTCACAACCCACAGCCCTCGTCTACTGACACCTCGCGAAGAGCGTGCAATCACTTCACAACCCGGGACTCCTGCAGTTTCGCCCGTGGCCTCCTTGTACCCTACTCTTCCTCATCTTGCTTTAGTTTATCATCAGCCAGCGTCCATGTCCGCCTGAGACGCAAGGCCTGGGGTCTGCCGGACACAGTCAATACGGCTGGAAGCTTCAATCCCTCAGTCTGCTTTGCTTCCCCTCCCCTTCCCCACCCCACCGCGAGACAAGCACTGTCCCCGTCCTCTGTGGAGGGAGGACCACACATCCAGGGGGCTGCCAGGACCTCGGTCCTGGGCGAGCCACGAAAACCTGGGACACTGTCCCCTATTCTCAGTTGCTCTTAAAATCTACTGATTAATTGTTGGTACCAGACATCCCAGTACAAGAAAACATGCTGGATAGAAAGAACTGGTTGGTGAGAAGGTTCCTCCTACAGGCTTTGAGAACATGTTCCCCCCAGAGCTGGGTGGGCCTTGGGGGCTACACACAGCCCACACAGGTGGGCGGCGCTGAAGGGCACACACAGGATGGCTGCGCTGCGGGCTGGTGGGGCCAGGGCGTCTCCAGGCACCTCTGGGAGGGCACAGGTGACCCCTCCTTGGCCGTGCTATCGGAACAGCATGTGCTCAAGTCATTTCTTGGGAAAGAAAAGTGGTGACAACATGCCCCCCTAGTATACAAATGTAGATACCTCTTTAAGGGGTATATACATTAGAAGCTACAAAGGGAGCAAGCCACAGTGCTCCCAAGCACACACCTAACTCCAGACAGCAGCCGGGCAAGTGGACCGGAGACTGGCCACCCCACCCCCATATTCCACCAGCCGACACGTGTGGCCGAGGGGCCCGCCTCCCTCCCGCCACTAGGTCTCTTCCCGACCTTGGTGTCCTCTCTGAACTGCTGCCAGACAGGTGCAGCTCAGACACTGCTAGGTCTGAACATACACCTGGGAAAACACGCCTGTTCGCAGCGACACAATTAGGTATCTTGTGTCTTCTCTTAAAAATGAGACGACGGGCAGAGGCCTTCCTGTAAACTTTGCTCGTATCTGCAAAGCATCGACCAGTTATGCACCTACGCTGCACAGAGCCATCACCCACTGAAAAGTCACAGAGTATCTGACACCCAGTGAGCCGGGCAGAGGAGGACACATGGCCGGCCGGCTCTGCCTCTGGGTGGGGTGGGCTCAGTCTGAGCAGCAGCAGAGGTTCAGAACAGAATCCAGGGAAGCGGTTCACTCTCCCGGGGCCGTAAACTCTGCTCACATCAAGGCTACCCCTCAAGGAAATGAGCTTCACTCAGTCCCATAGGTCGGAGGTCACTCAGTCCACTGGCTACCAAAGCTCACTCGAGCCATGTGACCAGTCCTTTCACTACTTCTAAATACTTAAAAGAAAATAAGCCATAATTCACTCACAATACCATATTCTTAAGGAGACTGTATCACAGTTAACCTTATTTAAATGCAATCCGAAACTTACAAGGTAAGCACAAGAAATGAAACAAAACAAGACCAAACAAAAAAAAAAACCCAGGAAAGGTAGCCATTTAATGTTATTGGACATTAAGAATAAATTAGCTACCTAAAATCATTTAATAATTAAAGTCTCTGGGCAGCAGTTTCCATATCTCTGTGTACGCTTAAATAGTAATCTCACCTATGTAAAATCATATTGAATTCCAAGAGGAAACGTTAGATATTTGTATTGTTCAATACTGTGTAAATTAGAACATTATCAGGTCCCACCATTGATTATTCCATTGACAGCTTGATGCCATATTAATTTCAAGGCAAACCTTCAAAACTGAAATAAACATTATTGATCTGAGAATTATTTACAGAGCTTTCAAAGTGTAACCACCATATCTTGGCTTAAATGCCAAAACATCATTAAAAACTGGTGCAAAGATAAGAACATCTCTAACACTGCAGGGAGCTCAGAGGGTAAGGGCAAGGTAATGCTAATCATTCGATTCAGATTATATCAATCAGTGTCCTATCCTTGAAATCAGATATTCCCTCTCAAAGTGAAATTAATGAATGAACTAGAAATCTTTTATCACTTTCTGTTGTGAAACAATTGTCCACTAAAGGGGATGAAACAGGAGGAAATTAACCAAGTCTATGCCATAAACCACTGCTCCTAATCAAAGGCTATAAAACAAATACACCATTGTGTTACAATCATCACCACTCTTCAAATGGATACAGTGACTCAAAAGAGTCATCTCATGGCTGTATTACATTTTTGTCTTCCCTTCTTAACAGAGCACAAATTCTGAGAGTGAGATGGATAGCTGTACTTACACACAAGTTGATTCACAAAATTTGCAGTGAATCAACACTTTCAAATGAAAATTGGGCACATGGCTATGATTTTAATGTCCATAACTATTTTTGAAAAGAAAATTGGATAGGAAATGGGGTGAGGATGTGGGACAATACTGTTCAAACCACCAAAGCACACATGGCATACAGCTCTGCTAGTAACAACTAGAGTATCGTACCTTCGAAAGAGAGCCCAACTGTACCACTTAACACCTTCACTTCCACCTGCCCCAAGCAACCGTCACTTCTCATCACTGGACGATTCCAACAGCCTCCTAACTGACCTCTCTGTTCCCCGTCCTTTCCAGCCAGTGCCCACAAACAGCCATAGATCTGGTTAAGCCATTAAAGTCCTCCTGTGGGGTCTTCCAATGTGTTTAGAACATTAAAATGCATAAATAAGAAAAAATAGGTTCTGACTTTCCATTTCTATTTTAAACAATTGTCTCTAAGCCACTGATTATTTAAAGCAACAACAACAACAATGTACACTGAAGTGTACATGTGGAAGTAGAATCCCCAACACGGGACCATAAGGGGCCAATGGAGTTCACCGTGGGGAAGCCCTTGCATTATTACACGGGACGTCACAGAAAACCATTTCCAAACAGGTCCCGGGACGTTAAAGACAAATATCGCAAACCCTATAGTCACACTGTCCAACGTGGCAAGCAACTATCCCCGTAGTTAAATTATTTCAAATTAAATATAATTAAACATCCAGTTCCCTGAGTTGCACCTGCCATATGATCAGCCAGGTGCTGCGCAGCTACATGTGGCCAGCAACCGCCACCCTGGACAGGGTAGAAACAGCCGATTCATCCCTGCTGGAATTCCTAACAGACCGTCCTGTCCTACACCAGCTATGTTCACAAAAAAAAAAAGGTAGCACTAATAAGGCAATAGTAGTTATAACATGGAATCACAGAGAGTACTCAAGTAGTAACACGGAAAATCAGGACAGTGGCGGACGGAGCCCACCCACAGCTCCGAGACGGCTAGACAGAGCGCTGCCCATGAAGGCAGAGCCTGGCTCACTGGGTAACTCCATCTTGGCTCCAAGAAACACATTTCAAAAATATAATGAATAGAGTAAAAGCAAAATGATGAAAAGCACACACCATATGCAAAGACAAAGCATAAGCAAGCTGGCGATATTAATACACACACACACACCTGACAAGAATCACACACCCCTCCATGTAACTTTCAGCCCACAAGAAAGAGGGGAACTTCTTCAATCTCATCAAGGGAACTTAAAAGAATGTGTACTTATATTTAACAGTAAAATACTAAGTGCTTTACCCCTAAGATCAAGAAGAGAGAAGAATGTTTTCTTTAATCACTCCTGTTCAACACAGTATGGAGACTATAGCCAGTACAATAAGGCAAGAAAAATTAATTAAGGACATACATATCATAAAGGAAGAAACAAAACTGTCTTCCTTCTCAAAGAGATGTTCATGTACATAGAACACATTAAAGAATCCTCAGACAACTAGAATAAGTGTGTTTACTAGACTCACAGGATACAAAATTACAAAAAACTCCTGTATTTCCAGTCATTAGCAAACAAATATTGGAAATGGAAACTAAAAATACATCAAAACACACGAAAAACTTAAGGATAAATTTAAAGATATATTTAAAAGAATTATACACCAAAAAATTGAAATATATTTAAAAAGACAAATACAGATAAACACACGAACATCACAGATCAAGATTCAGAACTGTGTAACCTCTCTAAATTGATCTGTAGATTGAATGCAATTCTAATAAAAACCACAGGTTTTCTACACAAATTAATAAGCTTATTCTCAAATGGAAACACAAAGGAACGAGAGAACAGAAAGAACAATTTTGAAAGGAAGCATATTTGGAGGACTTCGCCACAGGACACCAGCTACAGCAATCAAGGCAGGGCTGTGCTGGCATATGAGGACAGAAAAATGAGCGGGGAGTCCAGAAACGGACCCGTGCCCACTCGGTCATTTGACAGAGGGCCAGCATCTATCACAGGCTTGGCACCTGCCAGCACTCAAAATCTGTTCAACTGGAATTAAGTCTCAGGGAAAGACCAGATAGAGATCCAGTTTTAAACGTCACTTTTTAAAGAACAGCCTTTGAAAAAGGTCCTCTAGGGATACCAAGAAAGTCCTTTAAACTTAAAATAATAATAATAATAATAATAAAGCAAACTGAATTCCTTTCTCCTTGGTCAGTGCTGTTTGAGAACAAGAGGCCTGACCCCCCTTCCTGGTGCAAACTGGGCATTCTGAGAAGTTCCTGCGGGGCCTCCAGACCGGGAACCGCTGAGCTGCGTGCAAGCCCACGTGGGGAGGGGGTACAGGGGGGCTGCCCTTTGCGCCCAAGAGGGGCAGCCTCAGCCCAGACACCCCTGAAAGCAACGCCGACCTGGGAGGTGAACACACCATGCCGAGTGCTGGAGACATGGGCGCGAGGCTGGCTGGGGGCGGAGGGAAGCCCCCGGGAGGGTAGGAAGTGCCCAGAACGGGCGGGAACGGGCCAGGCTGCAGCAAAGTCAGAATTCCTAAGGAGAGGCAGCGTTGGCGGACAGTTACCAACACCCGAGACTTCTGCCCACCATCCCCCCGCGACTCAGGAGACCCTTTACAGAAAATGCATTTTAAAGCCGAGAGAGCGGAATACAATCGCCATCCTTGTCCCCACCACGCACAGCAGGAGGGAAGATAAAGCCCTGGCCCCCAGAGCCCGGCGAGCTCCACTCCCGCCTGTGCGGAGGGAGGGCAGGCGCCTGCCCCAGCCGGGTGGGGCGGGAGTTCTCGCCAACTCCGCGTTTTTCCTTTTACAATTAACACTCAAACAAACGTTATCTTCTAGAAATTACAAACGACTGGGAAACGACTGTCACTTAAGTGGCAGCTGCCAACATAGGCACTTCACGCCGCACGATGGGAAACGGCTCACCTGAACCATTTTCCCCTTTTCCCCATTCTGCACAAAAAAATTCCACAAATCCCTACTCAACAGAAAACACAAAAATTCGCTTTGGAAGTAAGGTTTAATGGTAGAGAGGACGGAAAAAAAATAAGAAAAGACAACGGAGGCTGGGACTGCACACACCCAGCGCCGGGGCCCGTGCAAAAGCGCCCTGGAAAGGCGCAGGCAGGAGCTTGGGAGCCCGCACGGGTAGAGCCTGCGGGCCGCGGCGCCGGCCTGCAGTGCACGCCGCGCTGAAGCCTCGTGTCAATTTAAATGCATCGAACACCAGGAAAATGCCCCCAACCAGGGCTGCAGACTTGTACAGCACATTTCCACTCAACCCAACTAGATTGCCTGTCACATCTGACACGGCTTGTCAAAAGTCATCCTTCACTGCTCATGGGCAACGCAGAAGGTCAAGAGACCAAGCGCGGTGGTCCGGCCCACCCCCTCGCCCCCTTCACAGCGGCGGAGATCGAACTCTGAGATGACAGGACAGAGCAGCCGCGACGCCCGCCACCGGAGCCGGAGCTGTCCAGGCCCGCTGATCCGGAGGAGGAAAACTAGCCGGCGCGCGGGTGTCGGGCGAGGCCGCGCCCACACCCTCGCACAAAGGAGCTGCGGCCGGCACGGGCCACCGAGGGGCCCTGGGTCTGGCGGAGACAGGGGCACGCAGCAGGGACCCTGAGATGGGCGCCAGGGAAAGCAGGGCCACCTTCCAGGGTACCCGACGTACGGATGCACGGGAGAGGATGGGTTTTCCCTCGGAAAACAGTCTTTCAAAGAGCCCGCATTCATCTGCCTGGAAAAGGAAGGAAGTTCTGACACGGGCGGCACCATGTGAACCTTGGGGACGGGATCAGGGAGCTAGGCCAGGGACAAAAGACCCATACGGTGAACTCCCGCCGACCTGAGGCCCCCCCCGGGGTGGCGCGATCCACAAATACAGAGTAGGACAATGGGAGCGGGGGCGGGGAGCAGGTGACATTTAACAGGGACAGCTTCAGTTTGGGAGGATGAGACCCGACGTGGACGGCTGAGCCACGGTGTGAGCACACTAAATGCTCTTGGAGAGCGTTAAGATGGGTAATCGTATATGCATTTCGCCCCACTTTTTTTTTTTTAAGCGCTTGCTCACCACGAACTAGCAAAGAAGTAGGAACGGATCATTTCTTCCAGCTGTGTTCCCTCAGGTACCACGGCAACCGGTTTCTAGGGGGAGGCGACCATCAGGACGCCCTGCGCTTGCCTGGGGGGGCTGTCGTGAGGCTGAGTGGCGCCGGGCAGGACAGCAAAGGCAGACTCAGAACCCATCGGTCTGCTCCACCGGCTTCCCCCCGAAACCTGCCTGTGTGTGATGGGGTGGGGGGGGTGTTCATTTAAATGGTGAATATTTTAGACCTTTTCTGTTAAAACACAGACATTTGATAGAGTTGAATAAAAATATAGGTAACATTCAAGATAGATGACACAATTCAATGACAAGGCATATTATGAGGGTCAGCCCGACGACACCCCAGATTCCTGGGGACAGTGACCTTCTCAGAGATGGGGGCCAAGTCGGACACAGGCGTCCCCTTGCCCCTGACGAAACCACTGGAGACTCGAGGGAAGGCACAGATGAGCTCAAGTCCACCCACATGCGCCCAGCCCATTGTGTGAGGCTCAACTCACCAGGCAAAAAATGGGGATCAGAATTTTTTGTAGTTTTGTGGTTTTAATCATCAGGCAGCGAGGAGCATTGGTGCCTGCGTGACTCATTCACAGTGACTCCCTCTTGGTTTTTATTCTGCACAGCAGTCCTTGCTTGGGGAGCATCTCCTCCCTGCGGACCCGAGGTTCTGTTTCCACGTGACTCTTCCAACACAGACCCTTCAGGTCCTGGCTAATCACCCTCAACCCATTACTCCAAAACAGCTCGTGGCACGGTTTCCCTGTTCCAGCGTGAACGGGGATTCCGAAATGAAATGACAACGTTTCAGGCGGACCAGCCCCTAAGGGGGTCTGCGGCAACGCGTCGGAACTCGGCTGTACGATGTGCCGTGCAACTGTTTCAAGCAAGGAACAAACGCTGCAGGACGTCACCGCAGCTCTGGCAGGAGCCACGCGGGGACTGTCCGAGCACGGCTCGGGACGGACGAGTCCACACGGGGCCGGGGCGCTGGACGTAGAGCACCCTCGGCCACCTGACGCTGCACTGAAGATGTCCCTTAGCAAAGCGGTGTGTGTTGTTTTTCTCTGGAGTCACCCGTATCACTGACCCACACCAGCAGGGCGGTAAGTGCGCCGCTATGCCCGGGGTTCGAAGGCGAGCGTCACCAGCCAGGCCTTTTGCAGAGCGTGATTCCCTCTGGTTACTGCCGTGCCCACGTGGGGTCACCACCCGGCAGGCCATGGGGGAGGGACTGCGCTCCTAACGGCCCACACCTACCATCAACCGGAGGCGTGACCTTGCACGCAACCACGAACATGCCCGGGCCTCTCTTGCTATATAAAACGAGAGGAAGACAAAGTGCTTTAATTAGGTGCTTAAACCCCGAGTGCCTGCCGGGACCCTCCGCAGGGACTGTCCTCGCACCCAGCTCCACGCGGCTCATGAGCCCGTCCTCCGCCCTCCCCCTACGCTACTCTACAGGAGGAGCATCTCGCCCCCGCTCGGCCCTCTGAGGGAGGGGCAGCCGGGGGCCAAGGCCAGCCCCCTGGCCTCAGGTCGGGATGACGCTGAAGGCCGCTCCCGCCCACCCCAGTGTTCCCGGCAGGAAGGGCCAAGACCTCAGCTGCACGCAGGTCACAGCACGAGCCCGTTTCTCCCCGCCCAGCCCCGAGGCCTGCATGTCCCACACAGGCGCGTCTCGGGAGCACCAGCCGGGGGTCCTCGGCACGCAGCTCTGCATCCGAGTCTATTCCAGGGAGCTCCGAGACCAGCTCCGTCACGCCTATGACCCCATGCGTTCATTCTTTCTGCACACCATAAAGACCACAAGACAAAAAACACTTGAAGACTGAAATAGCAAAGACGGAATCAGAGGCTCAGTTAGCTGCTGCCATCACCCTGTTAGCTGGAACGTTCACATTCATCCATTTATTCATCCCACAAGTGTTTCCCGACTACCTGCTTCGTGCAGACACCGTTCTAGGCCCTGGGGCAGCAGCCAGACCGAGGGTCTGTCTAGATGGAGGCTGCGTTCCAGTGGGGACAGAGGCAAATGAAAATCACATTATATGCTCCATCAGGGCTTTGCGGACTTTCTCCTGAAGAGCCAGATGCTACTTAAGACACGTAGTACTTCAGACTCCTGGGTCAGACCGTCTTTGTTGCTACTGTCCAACTGCCATCACGGCAAAGAGCAGCCGCGCGAAGTCAGAAGTTTGCGATTGTGTCCCCGATAACACTGTCGTACAAAACAGACGGCCGGCCCGAGAGTCGTAGTCAGACGGTGATAAACAGAGCAGGGAAAAGAACGGAATCCCCCCTGCACGAGGGGGAGAACTCAAGGGGCCAGCCCTGCACAGGCCAGGGCGTCAGGTGGCCCGGGCAGGAGGAACAGCAGGTACCAAGGCCCTGGGGTAGGCATACGCAGCAAGTCCTGGGGCCAATGAGGAGGGCAGCAGGGCTGGAGCAGAGCAGTCGGGGAACTGGAAGTGAGTTGAGAGAAGAAGGACTGGGGGCTGCCTGGCAGATCACACGGCCCCACAGCCTGTGTTGAGGCCTTTGGAAACATCACCATCATGGTATCAAAGCCAAAGAGTAAGGTGCAGCTGTTACAAGATCAGTGTCTTGAATTAATCAACATATCCTAATGTTGAAAATATTTTCAAAATACTCTAAGTCTTTGAGAAAAATCCTAATTCATACACAGGCTGTATGGTATCCCTAACTTGGCTATTTAAGTAGACCAGAACATACTCCGAAAATATCCAAACAATAGTTCACCACACACCCAAGCACGTCCAAGAGAGAACCACTCAGCGTCCGACTGTAGCTTTCTATTTACCTCCTTTGCTTTTCAACAGCAGAACCCAAGAGGAAGAGAAGCCACCAGCAGCCTGTGTTTCCGTCCTTGCTCCTACTGCCAAGGCCTGGGCCCCTTCCCTGAAGGCCCTGCTCAGACGGCGCCCCCACGGTGGCCAGCCTGCCCTCGCCCACGTGGAATCACCACATCGCACCTCCTCTTCCGCTTTCCCGTAACGCTCCGTACTCAGGGAAAGCTTCTAGAATCTCCCTCCTCAGACCCAGAGTTCTGAGCAGGGAGGAGCCGGATCTTCCTCACCCTGGCCCCAGACGAAAGCGTCAGCTGAAAGCCCTAAACCCATCATACGTTGCGTGCTCACTTCGTCACCACCCGGCACGTGGGCTTGCAAAGAGGTGGGTCACCCCCCAAGGAAGGTGGTAAACCAGAACCACTCCCAGTTCTTCGTGTCGGGTGGACACACGAGGTACGGCCCTCTGGTCACCCCGACAGCCCGCTGCCCCCAGCCTGCAGGATGGACGTGGGCGAGGCCAGGGCTCTGCTGCTGGAGGGGACAGCTGTGGCGAAGACAGCTCGGATGGCCCTCTCCCGGGAACACAGCCCTCACCTGCCTCTCAGAAGCTCGTCGCACCTGTGCCCTCACTGTTGCCCCACCCCCACCCCCACTGGCAGCCTGCTGGATGCCACTCCGCCCAGACTGCCCGGGAGGGGTCTAGACAGATTCCGAGCGGAGGACACTCTCTCTCCTTGCTGCCACCGGCAGATGACACGGGAGAGCTCCCCCAACCCCCGAAAGGGGCACTATTTAGTTAAGCACGCTTTATTTCACTCAAGTCAACTGCTGTGTCTCATCCTAAACAAACAGCAAAGGGCAAAAAATAAAAACATAAATAAATAAAGTCACTGGACTCCAGATTTGGCCTGGGAGATAGAAGCGGAAGGCAGAGGATAGAGCCCCAGCAAAGGGACCAAAATGGGTCTCATTCCTCCCGGCTAGAGAAAGTTTCTATCTACCCTCTCCTTGCACACCTCCCCTCACTAAAAAAAAAAAAAAAAATGACTTGAAAACAGCCGAGATAATTGTACTTATGTTTTTTTATAGAATAACATAAGGAACTAGGCAAGGTGGTGAAAAAGAATAGACCATTAAATAGAAAAACTAAATTGAAGAGCATACAATTATATGCAAAGAGATTATGCCTTATTTTAATATAAATAAAACTTTTTAAGCGTAAGATAAAAAGCCATGCCTCAATACACCAGTTTTCCAATAGAACACGTTCCATTCAGGCAGTCCTCCTAATTTCACAACAACGTTATTTGCTTTATTTTAGGAGTCTTATTATGTAGGCATTCCACAGTGGGCGCGTGGAAAGGCTCGGCACGTCTGGTAATGAGAAATCGGCCCCACCGAGGCGGCCGCGGACCCGAGGTGCCTCCCCTCCCGCCTCCCATTAGGGTCTCACCCTGTGACTAACTTCGGCAGACCCTCGGCGTAGAGCCTGCGCCGTCCACACTCTGCTCCAGGCTAAACATTCTTCTGTGTACATACTAGTAAATTCAACAGCCTCTTTAACATCTGAGAACGAATTACTGACAAGTCATTTTTTGCACCATATTGCAGGCCAACGTGGCAACCCCGTTTTTTTTCTATTATAAACATGTACTGTACCCTGCCTCCAAGTCGTTTTGGATGCTGATACAAGATTCATAATGGCTGTCAGAATCTGCAATTTTCCCTTTTGTTTTATGAGGTCAGGCAATATTACATGCACTGATATATTCCATTTTCCCAGCTGAAAACCTTCTCATTTGAGCCCGACAGGTTGAGGGAGTCATGATTTTGCAACCTCGCATGTGAAACACAGTCTGAGGGGGCAGGTGGCTAACCCCACATTCTCCTCTTGCTCTTGTCCACTGGCAACAGTAAATTAAACTGTCAAAAATGGAATTGTCCTGTCATCAACAAAGCTATAGCTTCACAAGTATTGCAACATCAGATATATTTCTAATTCTGCATTTCCCTGCACCTGTAATTTCATCAGGAATTCGCACTGGACCATGGTGAGAAGCTGTCCAAGGGACACTGGCATTGTGAATTCCTTTAGAGGTTTGACATGGCATTTCAAAGACAGAAATTAATGAACAATTCCGGCAATTTGTAATATATATAAAAAGGGTGTTCAGCGCGAGGTCCTGACCTTCAGCAGGACCCTTTAAAGGAGCAGAAATGCTAACCTGGACATGACATGCAGCAGAGCACGGTGGAAAGGAATTACACACAAGTCACTCTGCAAACAAAACAAAGCAAAACACAAACACCCACTTCAAAATTACTTAATGGTCAACAGAGTCAATTGGCCTCGGCTGCTATTAAAAATGTTTATCATCAGGAATAGAAGACGACCTCTTCTTAAATAAGTGACACTTGTGTAGAAAGGGACTTCAGCCCTTAAGTCAGAATGCCATTAGACAATCCACTTTAATCTCATCTCTACAACAATTCAGGTTCCTTCCAGGTAATTCTTCCTCAGGTACTCCTTCAAGAGAGAAAATGAATGCCTTCTTCCTCCTTAGGATTTAAATGTGGCTCCAATTCCCCTTTCAAGATGACCTAACGACTACCGCTTCCTGCCTGCCTGGGCTGCGTTTCCAAGAAGTTATTCCCTTATAAGTGGAGCAAAAGTCAAAGCCACCTCCACCTGCTCCCAGCTCCCCAAAACGAGGACGCGCTCGCTAACCAGCTAACTTGGAACTCGCGCTCAGGAGCACGGGGCGGGAGCCCTCTACGTTGCCCTGTGAACTGGCAGAGCAAAAATAGGGGTTCTCTAACGCATTCAAAAAACAACATAAAAGCACGGGTCTAGGTGCTATCAAACATTGCAATCAGATAGTTATAGATCATCCCCACGAAAATTCATAGCTTATCAATCCTTACGCTCAAGACAGAAAGTTAAATTGAGATGAGGAATCATTTCACAGCTTAATACAGTCAAAAGTGACTCAATATTCCTTTATTAATTCTCATTTAATATCACTTTAAATTGCTGCCATTATTATCCTGCCGTAGACGAAAGAGTCTGTGTAATTAGTCTGTATTAAGCCCTTTTTATTTATAAGGAGCCAAATAAACAAACCCACTTTAATTACCTGGGCTCCACAATATTGATCTGAGCATCAAAATTTAATATGACTTTATTTCAAATTTCCATATGACTAGTATTTAAATTTGTTCCAGCAATAACAATTTTGCAGGCACAAATGACTTTTCATTCAAAGTATGTAAATTACCGCCTAGCCGGCGTGGAGGCTCCGGTGCCCACAGCATGTTTACACAGACCTCGGGGGCCTCCCTGCTGCACGCTTTGCTCCCTAATACGGCAGGAAAAGCCACCAATTACCAAAAGAGACAAAAGTCAACGAAGACAGGGAGTCTTCTCCCTCCCAAACCGTGTTCTCTCCCACTTCGGTACACGGTGTTAACGACATACAAATTTTGAGGTCATTAAGTATAAACAGGAACGCGGCGCCAGGCGGGCGGGCGGGCGGGCGGGCGGGCGCTCACGCCAGCACTTGGAGCGCCCTCCTAATCCCACAATGCAAGTTTCGGCGTTATTGTCTCAATTTAACTTGCATTAGTACCTAGCACCTTGATTACACTGTTGGGCGGTAATCTTCGCCTGCACATGCCATCATTACTTATGTCAAGCCTCTTGAGTTGTTATGAATACTATGTTGTTTTACGAGAGAGAGGAAATTAGTGCCAGTCCCCTAGAGTTTTGGGTGCTTAACACAGAAGCACTGCGCGGCCCTCGCAAATCCCACAACAAATCCTTGTTTAGTGCCACGTGGAGATAAGGGCTTCGCGGCAACACTGGAGCATAAATAACTCATGTCCCTCTTTATTTGTAAATGTCAAAAAGAAAAAAAAAAAATCACCGCTCTTTAATGTTGCTTTTCACACAAACATAGCAGAGCGCGTCTTTCTAGCCACGTGAGCGCACACCAGTTGAGTGGAGACGCCCCGAATCAGCGCGCGAGACGACGCCGACACGCAAAACAAAGGAACGGCCACTACACGTGCTTGAGAATTGTCGCAAAACGCTGCTTTGGATGTATTTTTAATAAAAAATGAACTTATCAAATCCAAGGGAAACATGCGGTAGTAACAGGAGCCTTTTCTCAGGGGGACAATAAAGTGGAAAAAATGTTGCCTCGCATGTATTGCATTTTCCACGTTTTTTTTTTTTTTTTTAAATATGATCCGCTGTGTTGTTGAAAAGAATTATTTTCTGGCATTGGAGGGATTTCTGCATTGTCTGTTTATTCTGTTTACACAGCAAATGAAACCCACAAAATGAATAGGTGAACTCCCCAGGAGAAAACGAAATTCAGAAACGACACACAGACGGGGCGGGGGCCCGGGAAATCAGAATATAAATTAACGTGCCCGGCCGCCACATCCGGAAAGGGCCAAATAAATAATTTTGACATTAAAAGAAATTAAAGACCACGCACAGCAAATAGTAGAATAAGTTTTTTTTTTTTTAAATATCATCACTAGTTTATAATATGTTTGAAATGGCATTTAAAATAAAATAATCAATATATGCAGGCCAAAAACGGGGCCCGGATGCATTTCCTTGCTTTGCCTCTTCAACAGCTAGTAATAACCTACTGAAAACGCCCCCTTCTCCACGTCTCGCCTTTTTTAAGTTCTTTTGAGTTTAGAAACGAGACGTACGAAAGTTTGTCGTCTTGAAAATTGTTCATGTTTAATTTAGTAAAAACAGTAAAAAAGAAATCTGAGAAGGCAAACAGATAATCCTATGCCTACTTCGACAGCAGGGACTCGGGGCCCCAAATTTAAGGGTTCAACACCCAGAGTGTGAGATTCCGTTCACCTCTTTTCTCTTGACCCTTCTGCTGTCGTTATTTACGCAGCCCAAAGCAGACTAGACAAAAAGGAAGCCAGCAGCATCTTTCTGCAGACAGGAGTAAAGGTCTGTTGGAGACATCATTATGGAAACGACAGAAGGCCTCGGGGTCACAGGCTGAAAGCCGGGAGGGCTGTCGTGGGGCGCAGGGAGGGAGACAGAGCCACAGGGGGCCACTGCTTTCACCAACCACGCCAAGGAAGTGGCTCTTCAGTGCGGCCTCAGATGAAGCCAGTTCTGAAAAATGTCTTCTGACAGCCCCATAAAACTTGCATGAAGTGACCGAGTGGGTGCTCTGGCGGAGCCCACGGACTGACCACGGGACGTGGAGGGTCCGAGAGTGCGCACAATTAACTGCCGCTAACCCCGTAAGCGAAGCCCTCCGGAGCCAAGGCAAATTCACTGCCACCCAGCCTTCACCGTCCACTGCATATGTAAAGAATTTTTTTTTTTTTTTTTTTTTTGCAGCAGATAAAATATTTTTCTGAGTGTAACAACAGGCATGACTTATTTCAGAATTAAGTGCTAGGCTCTCTGGTGCTTTGGGAAATGTAAACTACGATTTTTACTCCAAATCCGCAATCCACTTCACTGGCTCGCGCTCTCCGAAGGCCCTGAGCAGCCCCTTAAGATGATGAGCATCTTAGAGAGTGCTTTGGTAAATCATGCAAACGAGGAGGAGGAAGGAGACAAAGCCATTTCTCTCCCCATTTCGTGAAATCAGTAAATTGATTTACAAACTGCTTTGCGTAGGAAATAAATACCCGAGGCTACAAACTACGCGCAGCACAGACTTTTTGGAAATCCGACCCACCGCACCCGCGGACGCAAGCGTGGGATGGCACGGGGGTGGCACCGGGCGCTCCCGCCCGCACCGCCAGCCCTCCGCTGCACGCAACTCAACAAAGATAAGCACAGAGCTGGAGCGCGGAGTTCTTATCTCCAACCCAGTCGTTCAAACAGCACCTTTGCAGACCACCGCACAATCCGAGTTTCAAATTACATAAAAATAATTGATTATTTCAATACAGCACTTAAATAAAAGAAAGTTTTATTCTTCTCATGGTGTAAGTGCTGGTATTTTTTGTGCCCGACAAGCTGCCCATACAAGAAGCGGTGTGCCTAATATTCTTGCCAACAAAGGCATTTGAAATTAGCAATTGCTTTTAGAAACTTTAATTACAATTTTAAAATGCTATTTCTGCTCTATAATAGATTCCAATTGTTTCAGTATTATCTGGCTTGCAAATAAAATCTACAGTAGATGACAATATTCCCAGGATTAATCACTCTTGAAATTCTAATATGCTCTTGAAATACCAAATAAAAAAGACAGCAATGTTGTTGATGTACTGAAAGCTTCTTGCTTTTTGCAGTTTGCTATTATTATGCATATCCAGGTAGAAAGTTAATTAACCCAAAGCTTAAGCTAATTATGATAGCAGAATGCTATCAACCCAACGCGCTCAGTTAGACAGCTGTCCGGAATTTCATTTGCTAATCATTTGTCTTTTGGCTGAGCATATGGTACATTTTCATGCTATCAGAGGAACAACAAACAGCTGAAAATCATTAACTAAAAACAATGTGCATAAAATCAGAAGCAGTTTTTTATACAGCTTTGTGTCAGACAAAAAGCCAGATCCTTGCCCTATAAAAATTAATGATTATTTTGGTTCTTGTCACTTAAAAATTTTAGCTGATAGTGCAATAAATATGTGACAAGAATTTCAGTTGCATCAATTACCTGTTTATATGAGTTTGCAAAAATATTCTAAATTTATAAACAAGGGCATTATAATAAATTTTGGGAGAGATTAAAAAATTCATTCGTGTGGATGCCCGAAGACTTAAAATTAGCTTCTAGGAATGACCTCTTTGTTTGCTTTGTGCTGAACCTCAGTATCAGCACACTCATATCTTAAAAGATGACTTTTGTAACTGCAAGGTAAAATGCATGAGATATTTGCATGCATTCCCGAAGCAGTATGTGACATTTCTGAGGCCATCCAGAAATCTGTGTAGACACTAGAAAGCTACATAAATCATGGTAAAAAGTTCATCTCGATGTTGAGACTAAGAAAAGAGGAGGAAGGCAGCAGCCTCCAGGTAACCCAAGGAACACCCAGGTGTTCGGGACATAGGGGCCGGAGGCACCTGCCACTGCTTTTCAGTATTTGCTTCCCAACAATTTATCCTCTGCATCTCAAGTCTTAATATTAACCTGGAAGCTCGAAAGCAAAGGGGGAAATACTGGAACGGAGCATGTCTGTTTCACTTTGTATGGTCCTTGACCATGTGATGACAACAGATTTGTAAACTCACGCAGCAGGGGACAGCAAACTTTCCAAACCAATCTCAACTTTCATCTGGTGCATCTGCTTTCATGCGATAAAGGGTTCTAGAACCCTTTAGAACCCTTTCCAAACCTACTGGGTTCTAAGCTCAGGTACTTAAGTCAGTTTGAAGCTATCACGTACCCAGAGGTCTCACATGCTAACCTAACTTGGAGACTTTAAACTGCAAGACTGGTAAAATGACATTCACAACATTTTCTTCAATGTTACAACTTTTTTTTTTTTTACTTTTAAAAAAGCCATAAAAGTGAAGATTCAAAATGTATATGATTCTGTATCACACTTGATAACATCAAAATGGAAAGAAAACATGTCTCCCCCAAAGACCAGGTCATTCAATAATCAAAAGGGAGAGTAGTTCTATAAACTAAAAATAAACTTTCTTCCTTTCTTGGGGAAAGCCGAGATTTAACTTTTCGCATGATGTGGCATCTGCAACTGTCGCCAGTCAAAGGCTCAGCAGAGCCTGATTAATTGTTAGTCTAGGGGGATTTTTGTTGGTCACGGACCAATGAGCTACGGGGAATTTCCATGGCTGTAATATACCACTGCCACAACACTCAACTCTGTTTTTATTACAGCGGCCACTCCAACAGCAAGCGCTCGAACAGCACATCCTTACGTGGCCGTGAAGAGCCAGGAGCAGGCAAGGGCATGGCGACCTCTGCTTCCCTCTGAGCGTGATGTGGTGAGATACTGCCTTGATGGTTTCTCCAAGGACTTTAATTTTGGACCAAATTAAAGCAACGGAGAAGGGATGCACCCCTTCCCCCCCTATTCCATAGTCATCTAACCCACCAGCCCCCATGGTTGAATCTCTGCCATCATTGGGGAGGCCTAAATGGACGACCTCAAGGTAGCATTAGGACAAAAACTCACCCCAAGTCCCCACACAAGGCAAAGGGTCCAGGGAGCCAGAGGAGCCCCCGGATGGCTCCTTTGTTAATCACGCGATGCGGGGAAA
This sequence comes from Microcebus murinus, assembly GCF_040939455.1. Lineage (NCBI taxonomy): Eukaryota > Metazoa > Chordata > Mammalia > Primates > Cheirogaleidae > Microcebus > Microcebus murinus. Next base: position 2,671,600 of record NC_134117.1, read on the forward strand.
GCTGGAAACCCTCCTTCCAACCACAGTCTGAGCCACCCAAGGTCTGCCCCATGGCTTAAAAACACCTTAGGCTAAAGGAGAACCAAGTGGCCAAATGGTCAGGAAATGTGATTAAACAGAAGCGTAAAGAAGCTCAACCCAGAGCAGTGCACACCACGATTCACCCTTGTGGCTGTCCACATCGCTCACACACAGGGCGGGGAAGAGAAACGGTGTCTGATCTGGACCAAGTCTGTGCATTACTGTTTGCAAACTGCAAGGACCTCTGCTTGCTACTCCACAGGGAAGACTGAAGCCAAACCTATTACTTTAGTCATAAAGGTTTAATCATTTGCAGTTCAAATGTTGACGCCTCTTCCCAGTGCGTTGAATTTTTCACATCTAAGTTTTTGAGCTTAAAAAAAAAAAGAAAAAAAAAGAAAAAATGCTTTCGGATGAAAAATGCTGCCAACAAGAAAAGGCATGTGGGGGCTACTTAAGTCTGTTCCTTAAAGCCCTTCCCTTCTCTTCCCAAAGGCTACATACTCCAACTCTGATATTGATATTAATATTAATTTGTCATTAATACTAATGTTTCACTAACCAACTAGGAGTATTTTGAAATATCCAATTTCTCTGGATAGCTAAACCTCAGGTTCCACTATGAAAAATGTTTTCTAATTATTGCTTTCCAGTAAGCCATCAGACAATGCACTTAGGTTTCCCATTAATTCAAGAATTTCGTACTTGTATGGGAAACGGGCCACATCTGAGTTGGCCACTGCTGCAGGTCACAGCCGATTCCTGCTCTTAGGGCACTCCAGCGCCTTCGGCCAAGCTGGCCACATGGAGGGCGCCTGCTGGGGTGGTAAGAGGCAATACACATGTTTACCTAATTTGATTAATTTAATTTTGAAAAAAGTAATCCAATGAAAGTCACGGGTGTTGTTCTCGCTAGTTCACTGAGCAAAAGAACAGGCTTCGCAATCTACCTGCCCTGTCTACCCCTCCAAGACGGGTGGGGTGTGCCCGGCCCAAATCGCTCCACATATATTTGTTAGCTGTTTGCTGGGCTTCCAGTGATGAGAGTGGGTGACTGTTGAATGCATTTCTCCAAACATTCTCCTACAAGGAAGTGATTTCAACCTGTTGCCTCTAGTTTTGCCTACTAGAGGACCGTGGTCTGCCTCACCTCTGGCCAGGAGCCAAAGGAAATACAGGTACCTTTGCAGGGACTGAGGGGCAACTATCCATAACTATGAACCAAGTCAAGGGACCACCCCAGGACGACAGTTTTAGGCAAGATGGTAGCCACGGATGGACGGACAGACAGATGGGTCTCTCAGAGAAGCTGTAGCCAGAAACGCATGCAAGACCCTGTCCCTGGGAACGCTGCCGAGTTAGACGGAAGTTGGCTGTTCACAGCATGCAGACTCAGGCCTAGGCTCCACCCCTAGGTTTTACATCTAGGTATAAAATTCCTTCATGCAATCTTCAAAAAGAGATGAAATGTCAAATTCCTAGTAGGCAGTCAGGCATCTACAACAGGCATCTACAAAGACACACACACACACAAGTGTGCAAACTTTTCAGGGATGTGCACGGTAACATGACACTTCATCCACATCAGATGGGCAGCAATTAAGTCACCATCACCCTGTCTCCCTGGTGAGGAAAGGGCGGCAAAATTGTGAATTGCCACGGGAACCATTAAAACAGAAACCCATGCGCATCCTACATGAACATTCACGTCTGTCTACCCCACGGGCGCACAGCCCCGGGGAACCAAGACGTAGGGTGCCCGCGTGCATTCGTGCACAGACACGCGCACCTGTCTGCCGCGGCTATCTGTGTGGTGGGAGGGACTAACGGGACGTAGCTGGAAATACTCTGCACAGCCACGCCTTGGGTTACTAGGCAACCAGGAAAAGGGACTAAGATCTGAAGCAGCTAACTCAGAGGGCTGACGAGTGAGCAAAGCCAGCACCAGCAAGATGAGAACACGCCGCGTAACCCCACGTTTCAGAAACAACGTCAGCACTGCCTATCTGTGTGCACGTGCAAGTGACCGCTTTGTAGTGAAACGGGGAACGCACCAACTACCATTTGCTCCGGAGAGGAAAAGAGGAGGGGAAACAGGAGGCGAGTAAAGCGGGAAACGAAGGACTCAAAAACGGCATCCCACGGGGACAGGCAGCTTGGGGCACGTGCCGGCTGCCGCCACCTCTGCAGAATGTGGCCGGGCAGGCGAGAAACGGGGGAGTCCATGCTCCTCACTTCCTGAGGAACGAGACAAGCGCGTCAGCACCCACCAGAAGGGGGAACTGGAATCACTGGCAAAGAGGATAATTTAGGATCAAGCCAAGGATTCCGGGCATAGGTATCCTTGGTTCCCTAATAATTAAGGACAAAAAGAGCAAATACAGTTTAACTCCATGTTTGGTAGCTTGGCCCCCACCTTTTGCTTTCTTGCTTACAGTTTCAGATCCTTCTAGCCGTGTTGTTCCGGAGCAGTTTCCAACGCGACTTCCCGACTTGCCCGCAGCACCGCTGCAGGGGAGCGGGGCCACCACAGCGACCGACCCTGGGGCAGCACCCCGGACGCGCCAGGCCACCCCAGCCGTCCTGACGAGCTCTTTGCTCAGGACTCTGCCACCCACACTGTGAGTTGCTGCCTACCGGAGGACCGTGGCTGCCTCGCCCGCGGCCAGGAGCCAAAGGAAATACAGGTACCTTTGCAGGGACTGAGGGGAGACCATCAGCCCTTTCTATGGGGGGAAACTGCTAGAAAGAACAAGTGACTTGCACCTAGTTCTACAGCAAAGAAGTGGCCCCGCCAGGGTTCGACGGCAGGCAGGCCGGCCAACTCTTAAAGTCTGCTCTGAGAAACACACTGGGGTCGTGACGTATTAAGGCAATCTTGCACACCCACTGGGCCACAGACGCCCCTTCCGCACCCAGCAAGGCTGGGCGGGAGAGCAGGGGCCTTCCTTGCCTTTCTTCCCGGCTGCACCCGCAGTGCCTGGAGCATGTGGGCAGCACTGGATAGGTACCTGGTCTATCGTAGGTCTCTGAACACTGCCCCACAGTGGGCTTGACAGCAGGGCAGCCCCAACAGCGCAGAACCTTGCCACGCTGAGCCACGGCCGGCCACCACGTCCTCTACCCACTGAACAGGTCTCTCTGAAGCCACCCAGACCAAGTCTATGCCGCCCCACATCACTGCTCAGTCTTTGTACTGCAACCTCAGAGCAGGCGTCAGCAAGTGCTTTTCTGCAGAGGACCATGCCGGATGCCATGCTTTCTGGGCTGCATGAGGTCTCTATTCAATATTCTTTTATTTCCTACAACCCTTTGAAAACACAGAGGCCACACTTAGCATGCTGGCGGTACAGAAACCACCGCTAGACCGGATGTATGTAGCCTATGGGCTGCAGTTTGCTAACCCCTGCCACAGCGGGAAAGAGTGAAGACATATGAACAATTAAAGCAACCATGTCACCTTGAGGTTTTGGACAATAAAAAACGAGAGTGGAGGGTATAACCGAGTTCGCCAAATTTCACACAGGCTTCTTCTCATTAAATAGAGGTTTCAAAGATTTTTCTAAACAGTGATGACGCTTTTTGATTTTTTTTCATTCTGGATCTATCTTAAGAAATAGGTAATAAAAATGACAGAACTAAACCTGGGCGTTTTTTTTCCTACTCACCAAAACCTGAGTGAATGGAGCCCAGCACGTTTTACTCAATTCTCACTGTAATGTCTGAGAAGTCCCCAAAGGTTCTCAACCGATGCTCGGCTTTCCAGTCGTAGCTCTGCAATTTCACGCGAGGTTGAAATCCAGATGAACTTTTAACCAGAATGCCAGCCATAACAATGGTGCAATTTGTAAGGAAAGTTCCTTTGCAGACTTGGAGCTCAGAGGTAGCAGGACACCCTGGGACCTGAACTTCCTGACACCCAGCACTGGACGTGCCCTCTCCCCGCTGCAGCTCCAGTGCTCACGGAATATAGCGAGCTACCGTCAGCAGTGCAGAGTCGCCTAGCTATTCATCCTAACCACCTGCAGCAGAGGAAAACCAGACCAGGGTTTAGGGACAGCTTCTAGGTCCACAGCAGAGACCCTGACCCCAGCCCCTCGATCCCCCTCCCGGCCTCTGCGGCCACATGCCCAGCCACTGCGGCCATACATACACATAGCCACTGCAGCCACACACCCAGCCACTGTAGGAGTATCTATATACGCCTCATTAAAATGACAGCCAACTCCAGAAGTGTCTTTACTCTCCATCCTGGCTATCGCCCACCATTAAAACGGGGCTGTGGAAGACAAGAGTGGATGTAGGTAGATCAGTCTGACTCCTTAGCAGGGTCACGGGCTGAAACATAGGCACCAACTGGCCCTTCTGGTACATCAAGACATGCACGTGTTTGACATTTCTACCTACCTTGAGTCACCAATCCTATCATTTTTGCCGCACATTAACTGTAAGGCAAGGTGGCATTCTACAAACAAAACAAGAGCTGCTTCCACCCAAGTTTCGGGACTGTCTAGAGCAGGCGTCCTCAAACTACGGCACGCGGGCCACATGCGAGTGTTTCAGCCCGTTTGTTTTTTTACTTCAAAATAGGATATGCGCAGTGTGCACAGGAATTTGTTCATGGTTTTTTTTTAAACTATAGTCCGGCCCTCCAATGGTCTGAGGGACAGTGAACTGGCCCCCTGTTCAAAAAGTTTGAGGCCCCCTGGTCCAGAGGGCTCCCCAGGTGTAGCGGAGCCAGCAGCAGAAGCTCGTTAGGCCACAGGAGCTCACGCCTGTGCGGGGACACCCGACTCCTGCCTGGGGAGACGTCCCGGAGTTGGACCGTGCCTGTGTAAGATACCAGGCTATAAAGACAATGGACACCGTTTAGCTTTTGTTTACTGCTTGTTTGCTAACCGCAAGGCATTATGAGTACATTATGGGATGCAAAAAAAAAAAAAAAGATAAAAAACACAAAAAACAGAGTCTCTCAGCTAGGACCCAGAACAGGTTAGAGCCTATCAGGGGCAGGATAAAGTAAGAATCACTGTGGGGGCGGATGCGTGACCAGTGTGTAAACAACTTAGCTATAAGAAGGGTCATTAGCACACAAAGGGGGGTCCCTGCCCGAAGAAGAGGCCACTGCGCTGGCACTCTGGGGGCTCGGACCCTAGCCCGAGCTAGACAATAAAACTCCTTTTGATAATTACAGCCTCCGTGACTCTTGTCTCTCTGTCCTGTGGCCCTGCAAATCTCGAATATAATACGAGCTGGGCCCGAACACAGGCGAGAAACTTCCACGCAGGAAGAAGAGAAACTTCTTCTTTCCGAGATCGTTTCTGTTAGCTCAGCTTTTATTGTATGTATAAACAATCTGTGAACACTGCAATGCGATGTAAAATTTGAATCCTGAGTTAACGACTACGATAAATGCAAAAGCAGCCAACTTTCGGCAAGCAGCTAGGTAGGGGGAGGGGCGGGGATGGCAAGTAAATTAGAAACGTCTAGCGTCACTTTTGCCGCTGCTCCGTGACACCACACGCATTTCCCAACGCGGAAGGCGCCACACTAAGACTCAGCCGACCGTCAGAATTTAGTTAGTAGACGTGCTGCGTTCAGCCTGGTGGGGAGAGAGAGTCGACGAGGGCGTCAGGCGCCGGGTGTGCTCAGGGCACGTCAAGGTCACGGTCCGGCTCCTGCTCATCCAGCGGAACCCAGCTACTGTGCTGTGTCCGGCTCGCTGTCCTTAAATACGGGTGTTAGTCTTATTTCGATTGTCCCCACCCAGGCCCTACACAACCTCCCCCACAGGAAACTCATTAGACGCTTCTCAAAACTTAGAAATTAAACCCGAAAGCAGGCTCTTTGTCCCTTGGCCGTAGGGCAAGGACAGGAACCCCCCGACAGCTCACCACCAATTTCTACCTGCAGGATGATCATTCCACTTCATGTCACCTTCTACGTCAGCACATCAGGGATCTGAACTAAGAGAAGAGCTGAGCATCTACACCAGTGGTTCTAAACTTGTACACGGGAACACAGACACTTTGAGAATCTAGAAAAAGCTTGGGGCCCCTCCCTAAGAAGAAGGTGGAAACGCACGCATCCACACAGATCCATCACGCCTTCCCGAAGCTGGGGAATTTCAGATCCCGCGGACATCACTGTGGACCACAGGTTAAGGAAGTCCGGTTTAAAGCGCGTCTGTGGATACACCCGTTTTCACGGGTGGACACCATAAAACCTCAGGACGGAGCTGGGCACACGTTACACGTCATCACAGGGATTAACAGAGAAGCGGGCATTCTCTAGGAGATTCCAAAAGTATGGAAGAAGGTATCCTTCTAATGTATCCTGGCTGAGAAAAGAAGTTTCTAAGATTTCGTTAATGGCGAGATGCTCCGCAGTCGTCTGCAAGGAACGACGTGTCTGTCTCCTCAAGGTATCACGATTGCCACGCCTTCCTGTTCCAAGGAGACTCCTGCACTTTGCGCTGGCCGGCCCTTCCGCCTCAGTGTTCCCACGGAAAGACCTGGAATGGCTCGAACGTTACCATTCTTGCATAAAACACAGAAGGAACTCACGCTGGGTCACAGAGCTCTTGTGAAGACCAGAGACACCAGGGAAGAGACGGATGGCCTCGGGGGACACCCTGGGGCGGGAGGTCCTGCAGGGAACCGGGAGAGCTGGGACACGTTGCTTCCGTCCCCCCCCCCCCCCCCCCCCGCGCAAGAGCTCCAGGTGGCCTCTTCCGGCCTGGCAGGACCGAGGTACCAGGCGGGGGCGCTGGCAACACTCACACATGTCACCCAGATGGGTGCAACTCCCAGGGGGATTTCACTACTGTCACCAATTAACTTTTACACTATCTTCACCCGAGGGGTGGAGAGCATGGGCGGGGGAAGGGGTGCACCTTCTTTGGAGACAGAATCTGTGCTAGGAGAGGGATTTCTGCACCTCGAAAACCCCTCGAGGATGCTCCTGCCCACCACCCCCTCTGTCCCTCTGTCCCTGTCATTGTGGGGACTGTCTTTTACACACCGGTGCCGACGGGAACAGAGTTTCGTGCGTTCCTCTGGCGTGTCGGGCAGGAGAGAGGGGCGAGACCCAGCGGCCAGTTCTCTCCATCCAAAGCCGCGTGCGAGGCGGAGGCATTTCAAGGAGCCGAGCAAGACGCAGCTTCCCAAGGAAACGCCCTCAGAGCCTTGTGCTAGGATAAGTCAAGGTTTCCAAACGCACAACAGAAATTAAGAGTGAACCTATGCAAATATGTCTTAATAACTTGATTTTTTTAGAAATCCTTCAATAGATTTTCAAGAAACTTTCCCACTGAGCTCTTTTTCCATCTCAGTATTCAGGTTACCTCCTTGCTGAGACTCAGGACCGTTTGCCTGGTGTTGACAACTCGCCTTTAAAGAAGAAAGGCAGAGGGAGACCGAAATTCCTTGTATTTCCTGAAGCTTAGGAGAATGTCAGAATGTTATATAACATGACTGTGCTTTTAAAAATAGCTAAGGATACAGGCCAGGCGCGGTGGCTCACACTTGTAATCCTAGCACTCCGGGAGGCCGAGGCGGGAGGATCGCTTGAAGTCAGGAGTTTGAAACCAGCCTGAGCAAGAGGGAGACCCCATCTCTACTAAAAAAAAAAAAAAAAAATAGAAAGAAACTAATTGGCCAGCTAAAAATACATAGAAAAATATAGCTGGGAATGGTGGCACATGCCCGTAGTCCCAGCTACTCGGGAGGCTGAGGCAGGAGGATTGCTTGAGCCCGGAAGTTTGAGGTTGCTATGATCTAGGCTGACGCCACGGCACTCACTCTAGCCTGGGCAACAGAGTGAGACTCTGTCTCAAACAAAAAGAAGTGATACATTTCCCTCTTGGATGCACCAGCAGCACAGAGCCTGCACCTTGGGAGTCTCTGCCAGACACTGGCTTCCCAGCCTGGGGAAATTCTAACGAGGCTTACTGTGCACAAGGAGGAAAAAAAAAATCTCTTTTTCTTACAAACCAAGTGGATAACCAGAGTGCAGGATGTTTGAGGAGCTCCCCTGCAGACTGACAAAGGACACAGGAATGGAGAGGAGCAGGGGGCTTTGGGCATCTCTTTCATGACACCTGCACAACAAGGAGACAGACCTGAGAGCAGCCCTAACTGCAGACTCACCCCCTCCTGACGTGCCGTCGGCAACAGTGGCTTCCAAACTTTTCAGTCTCACCCTCGAGCGCTACGGAGGACTCTAAAAAGCTTTGTTTTCCATGGGTTTTATCTATTGATATCTACCCTATTAGAAATGAAAGCTGAGAATTTAAAAATATATTTAGCAATTCATTTAAAAATAATTATAAACCAAGATTTCATGTGTTTACAAATAACATTTTCATAAAAATAACCATTTTACAGAACAAAAACAATTCAGTTAAGAGTGGCATTGTTTTTCATTTCTGGATTCTCCAAAAGCTGCCTTGCTACAGGGCTGGCGAGTTCTCACAGCTGCTTCCGCCTTCTGTGTCCACGTAGAGCTCAGCTGGGGCTCACGAAGAAAACCGTCTCAGACCGTCGTGGGCATTCTCCTTTGAGAAGGTCTCCTCGATAAGGGGTAGTCCCCGAAAGCATGACTGTGATGTGGGTCCTGAGGGCTTACCCGCCAATTACCTTCATGGTCACATTAAAACCCACTGGCCTATCCGGCATTTTGGATTTTTCCCCCCAAACATAATCTTGTAATATTATGCATCAGTTACTTGGAGAAAAGGTGGTTCACTGAGTTACATAAATCTCCTCCATTACACACTTCAACAACAACATACTGACAAAATTTACATCAGCTGATATGACACTGCTGTCAGCAGAAAGATTTTTAAGCGCCAAAAGGCTATCAAAGCTCCCGATTTTCACTTGAAAGCTCAGATTCTGGCATTTAGTACTGGTGAGGAACACCATCAGCTATTTTCCTGGAACGGAGGGGTTCAACTCTGGAGAAACTCTCTGCCCAAACCCCAAGCGTGAATAAACACAGCTGGCCGGTCAGTCGCAATTTCAGCGGTGAAAAGGGTATTCCAGGAGGAAAGCGGCCGAGCCAGCGGGCCACTCGGTCACACGCGTGCTCTTCCCAGAGACGAGCACGCTACTGTGGTGCACAGAAATACTCCTGCACGCCTCCCATTGCACCCCACGGTCTATGCAGAGGAGTCGGGATTTAATGAAGTTAACTGTGTACGCCGTTTCAAGGAGGATGTTCTGAAACGAAACCCTGCTCTCCCCTGTACACTCCCAGTGGCCAGGAGCACCCTGGATCCGGGCTCAGCTGCAGCAGCCTCCCTCCACCCCTGCTACTTGGACCGCTGGGGTGCACGGAGTGGCCAGGAGTACCCTGGATCCGGGCTCAGCTGCAGCAGCCCCCCCACCCTGCTACTTGGACTGCTGGGGTGCCCCGAGTGGCCAGGAGTACCCTGGATCCGGGCTAAGCTGCAGCAGCACCCCTCCCCCACTGCTACTCAGACCGCTGGTGTGCACGTCCACACACGGGCTTAGCGCTGTCACGAGAACAGTTCTGACCTGGCAACCCCCCGGCGGTCTCAGGAAGGCCACGCCTTGAGGACCTCTGAACTAGAAGGCTCTGTGCTCAGGCGGGCAGACGGACGGGCGGACGGCAGGGAGCGGGGGCAGCCCCACCCTCGCCGGAGAACACAGAGGCCTCCCCTGACGGGAGGACCCAGCCTGGTGACTCCTCGTTCCGCTCGTTTCTCCGCTTCGGGCCATTCGAGGTCTGCTCGGAAAGGACGCCCTTGGCCTTCCACACGGCAGCGCGCTCGTGTGCGGCGTTCCCGACAACCGAGGGCGGGTACTATTTGAGACGTGGCCACCCACCATGTCCGGCACAGCTGCGGCCCGCCCTGCCTCGTGCTGGCAGCGCCGTACCCACCCCCGACACCGGCCGAGCCCGGCCCGCCCCGAGCCCGGCTCAGCAGGCCGCACGAGTCCCACCGGCTGCCACGAACGCTGGCCTGCCGGAGACGCTGCGTCTGACCAACTTGATAGCTGAACACCTTCAACTACGGTGCCGTTTTCAGACACTTCTTGACTAAATGGCCGTTTCGTCAGAGCCAAGCACCCTTCAGATCCGGAAGGTAATTTGCCCTCCTTTCTCCCGTCGGCCGGTCGGGGAGAGGCGGCAGTGGCGGCTCAGAGTTTGTTGACCTGCTCGCGGCACCGACATATTCCTCATAAGGGGGTCCCTTTCGGTAATAAAATCAAGATTGTGATTGCTCGTACAAGATTCATAGCATTTAGAGTGCCAGTCAACTGTGGGCCGTGAATCCCTTAAATGCTCCTGTCCCCCATCTCGCTGCTCCTTAAATGCTGATATCAGAATTTTTATGGAGAGTTTCTAGCCTCTCCGAGTTTTTCATTAGACTGTGAATGGCAAATGACACACTTCTCGAAGTTTACATTCTTTTTCTTGGCTAGGTCCACAAAAATAAGATTCGTACTCTCTTGCCTCTGCCGGCAATTCCATGGCTAGAGAAACTATTCATTGCGAAATAGAAATAGATTCTTTTTCGGCTCCGATATAGATTCGCAAAATATGGAGAAAAATTGACTCGCATTGTATCTAGTCTCTTTGTTCATTAAAATTTAAATAGTGCTGAGTTAGCCATCTGATGAATTAAAATTTCAGATGGAAAAGTATTCGGTCCATGTAGAACCACGGGTTCCAGGTGCTTTTCAGGGAAAAATTCATATAAACACATTTCAGTTTACTATTAATACATGTGCTCAAAACGACTGAACTGTATTTTTATATTAAAATTATATCAAAGACAATAGGTACATGAAACGCCCCTAGGTGAGCAGGGAACCGGCAGAGCCCGTGGCCTTGTTGCAGGACCCCAGCTGCCTAGCAACGGTTTGGGGTTCACCAAGGAAGGGCCGTCTTGGATAGCAGCACCCCGGCCCGGGAGGCTTTCAGTTTACTATTAATACATGTGCTCAAAATGACTGAGCAGGCTCTGGGCAGAGAGATCACGCAAGGGTGGCCTCCGTCCTCCCTGGGACAGGCAGTGAAGCCTCAGACCAGGAGCCGAGCAGAAGACAGAACAACGGGAACTGGCCACCCACCTGCTGATGACACAGACCACGAGGGATTTGGACCCCAAGGGTGGGGACCCAGGCAGGCTGTGACCAGAGAGGCCCCAAGCCCTGGTTCGGGCGAAGGAGGGGAGACCGAGCAGCCGCTCAGACAGCAGGGCAAGTCGTTTGGGGGCACACAGGTGGAAAGCAGAGCTGGAGCTGGTACAGGCCACGGCACGTCACTGTCTATGGCAGGTGGGGCCTGGATATCTGGCCTGGGTTACATCACTAGCAAACGTTTCCAGAGACAGGATTTTTCCACCCTGCTAACTTAATAAAGGAGAGCCTCATATTTGAGTATTTCGTACTTTTAGAAGAGGCCACGAGCAACTTACGAATGCTAACATTTTATTTCACTCCAGGCAAGTCATGATGTGACCATGAAACCAACTTCTGCCTGAGCTTGCCTACTGAACGCAAGAGGTCAGAGGGGAGCAGCACTTGAGCTCCACGGCACTGCCCAGGTGCACCCTGGCCGGGGCCGTGCACAAGCGCCATGCTCCCTGGGCACCCACCACAGCCCGGTGAGCAAGGGACAGTGGACACGAGGATGTGTTCTGCCCCCACCCAGCCACAGCGGTGTGAGGAGCCAGGCAGCTGTGATGTCCTGCTGCAGAGCCACCCACAGCAGTCCAGGCTGAGCACAGAACCACGGCGCCTCTTCCTCAGACACCACTTCCGCTGCCAGACACACCACCCCATGCCCCAAATGACCAGTCAGCTAGAACGAGGAGGGGGGGTGGCAGAAGTGACATAAGAATACAAACCTCTCCCAGCCATCCACAGCCCTAGAGCAATGCAATTAAAGCCTACTGCAAGGCAGTATCCAGAACACCACAGTGTTTCAGAGCAATTGCACCAGCTACTGCCAAAGACACTTACATTTTCCCTTCCCCTGACAATCTGGGCCCAGTGTCTGCTAGTTGTCCCAAAGTGTCTCTTTGTTCATTAAGCTCTGCAAATGCGTAGTATGCATGCAATATTTAACACGATAAGTGCAAAGATAATAGCTCCTAGCCGTGGAGCACTACTAGGCAGTTTGCAGGATGCGGAGCGTTTTCCTCGAAGACGCACCGCTAGCGGCCCTCCACGGGAGAGGAGCGCGCGGGCTGGGGGAGCCCGTCCGTGGCACACGCTGGTTTGCAGTGCGGTCAGGAGGGGGCCCAGGGTTCCAGGAACAATACCCCTGGCAAACTTCTTCAATGGGAGGTGCACAGTGACTCGCCCATGCTGCCCGCACTGCTCCTACTGCTGAGTGCAAGGGCGAGCGTGGGAGGGATACGAAAGAGAATGGGACAGCGAGCTACTTAGAGGGCAATATGCCGCAAATTTAGTGGTTTAAAACACCATAAATTTGTTTTCTCATCAGTTGCTTGGGTCAGGAGTTCAAGGTACCATTTGGCAGGTTCTCTGCTCAGGGTCTCTCAGGCTGAAATCAGAGTGCCAGCTGCAACTGTGATTCTCGGTGGCTAAGGCTCAGAGTCCTCTTCCAAGCTCACTGTTTTTTGGACGAATTCATTTCCTTGCAGCTGTAGGACCAAGGTCCTGTTTTCGTGCTCACTGCTAGCCAGGAACTCAGCTCATGCCGGCTGCCTGCCCTGCAGCTCCCTGCCGGGGCCCCTCCTCTCATGGTGTTGCCTCCACAGTTGGGAATAATTAGTCCTAGAACAAATGCCACTCTAGTTCCAACTAATAAATCTTAACAGCAAGACCCAAAAGGATGAAACTGTTGCCAGGTAACTTACCTGCCTGCATAGCAAAGCTAAAGAATATTTTTTTAAAAAATATCAAGCATTCAATCAAGTGAAATTCACATATAGAGAGTACCCAAATCAAAAAATACCACAGAAGCATACAAAGAGGAAAATACAACTGCTATGTGGAAGAAAAAAAAAAAAATCTAAACCAACCCCAACTGACACAGATGTTAGAAGGACATGAAAATAGTCATTATAAACTGTATTCCATATGTTATAAAGGTAAGTAGAAAAATGCAAGATATAAAAATGACAAATGGTGTTTTTAGAGATGAAAGTTATAATATCTGAGAAGAAAAGTGTGGCATTAACAGCAGATTAGACATTAAAGAAGAAAAGATTAGTGAACTTGAAAACATAATAGAAACTACCTGAAATGAACACAGCAAACAACAACAACAACAACAAAAACAATAAACAATATTAGAGAACTTTGGGATAACTGAAAACAGCCAAATATATATGTAATTGAAGGCCCTGATGAACATGACAAAAGAAAGGAACAGAAAAAATATATTAGAAAAATACAGCCAGTTTTTTTTTCAAATTTGATGAAAACTCTTCACTGAATCAAGAAGCTCAATGAAGTGCAAGAAACATGAAGAAAACTACACCAAAACATAAAATTATCAAGTTGTTCAAAACCAGTGATAAATGAATCTTAAAAACTAGAGGGATAAAAGTGCTAGAGATATGAATGAAAATAAGAATGACAACAGATTTCTGGTCAGAAACAACATAAGTTGGGGGCAGTGGAACAAGATATTTAAAATAAGAAAAAGAAAACAACTTAGAATTCTATATATAGCAAAAAATATCTTTTAAATGTTAAAATACTTTTTACAACATACAAAAACTAAAAGAGTTTATCACCAGTAGGCCCCATACAAGAAATGTAAAGTCTTCCAGGCAAAAGGAAAATGGCATCAAATAGAAAGAAACAATGTGAACGAATAATGTGGAGAATGGAACTCTTACTATTGATAGGAAAAGCAGAATAGTACAGCCATTCTGGAAAACAGCTTAGAAATCTGTTAAATGCTAAACATTCACTGACCAACCACATGATCCACTCCTACGTGTTTACCCAAGAGAAATAAAAGCACATGTCCTCAAAGACTTTCACAAAAACATTTACAGGAGCACTGTTTATAATAGCCAAAAGCTGGAGGAAAAGGCCTCGACATACAACAGATGAGTGATAAACTGTGCTACACCCACACAACGGAATACTACTACACCGCAAAGTAACGAACTATTGATGCACAAAAACACAGACGAATCTCAAGTAGGTTGGAAGAAGTCAGACAAAAAGACTATGTACTGTTTATAAAACCACAAAATTCTATGTATATGAACTACAATACACATGTATGTACGTCCATCATAAAATACTAGAAAATTCAAACTAACGCACACTGACGGCAGATCAGTGATCCTACAGGGATGAGAAGGCAGGGAGGGGTGAGGGCGGGAATCACAATGCCACAAGAGGAAGCTTCATTATTTGGATTGTGGTCATGTATGTGTCAAACAGTAAACCCTAAATACAGTAGTCTCCACTTATTCACCATCTTGCTTGCCACAGTTTCAGTCACCTGAGGTCAAACATGGTCCCAAATTATGTAGGAAATTTCAGAAATAAACATCTGATAAGTTTTTTTTTTAATTTTCTTCATTTCAGCATATTTGGGGGTACAAATGTTAAGGTTACGTATATTGCCCAAGCCCCACCTCCCAGCCAAGTCCGAGATTTGAGCGTGACCATCCCCCAGACGGTGCATGTTTCACTCATTTATTTATATACCCATCCTCTCCTCCCCCTTCCCACCTGCCTAACACCCGATAAATGTTATCCCTATTCGTCCACTTAGGTGTTGATCCATTAATACCAACTTGCTGGTGAGTACATGTGGTGCTTGTTTTTCCATTCTTGGGATACTTAGTAGAATGGGTTCCAGCTCTATCCATGAAAACACAAGAGGTGCTATATCACCATTGTTTAAGGCTGAATAGTACTCCATGGTATACATATACCACATTTTATTAATCCACTAATATATTGATGGGCACTTGGGTTGTTTCCACACCTTTGCAATCGTGAATTGTGCTACTATAAACATTCGAGTGCAGCTGTCTTTTTCATAAAGTGACTTTTGATCTCTTGGGTAGATGCCCAGTAGTGGGATTGCTGGATCAAATGGTAGATCTACTTGTATCGCTTTAAGGTATCTCCACATTGCTTTCCACAGAGGTTGAACTAGTTTGCAGTCCCACTGGCAGTGCAGCAGTGTTTCTGTCTCTCTGCATCCATGCCAACATTTATTGTTTGGGGACTTTTTAATAAAGGCCATTCTTACTGGAGATAAGTGATATCTCATTGCAGTTTTGATTGCATTTCCCTGATGATTAGAGATGTTGAGCATTTTTTCATGTCTTTGTTGGCCATTATTCTGTCTTCTTTTGAAAAGTTTCTATTCATGTCCTTTGCCCACTTTTTGATAGGATTGTTTGATTTTTTTCTTGCTGATTTTTCTGAGTTCTAAATACATTCTAGTTATCAGCCCTTTATCAGATGGATAGCTTGTGAAAATTTTTTCCCATTCTGTGGGTTGTCTCTCTGCTCTCTTGACAGTGTCTTTGTGCAGAAGCTTTTTAATTTGATCAGGTTCCATTTATTTATTTTTGCTGATGCTGTGATAGCCTTTCAGGTCTTCTTCATAAATCCTTAGCCTAGGCCAATGTCTAGAAGGGTATTTCCAACGTTTTCCTCTAGAATTCTAATAGTTTCACACCTAAGGTTCAAGTCTGTTACCCAGTGCAAGTTAATTTTTGTGAGAGGTGAAACTTGTGGGTCCTATTTCAGTCTTCTACATGTGGCTATCCAGTTTTCCTAGCACCATCAATTGAATAAGGATTCTTTTCCCCAGTGTATGTTTTTGTCTGCTTTGTCAAAGATTAGATGGCTATAGGAGGATGGTTTTATATCTCGGTTCTCTGTTCTGTTCTACTGGTCAATGTCCTTGTTCTTGTGCAAGTAAAAAGCTATTTTAATCACTATAGCCTTATAGTATAGTTGGAAGTCTGCTAAATTGGTACCTCCCATTTTGTTTTTATTGCCTAGGACTGCTTTTGCTGTACAGGGTCTTCTCTGGTTCCAAACGAAGTGTAAAACTACTTTACATTATGTAAAAATGATGGTATTTTAATAGGGATTGCATTGACTCTGTAGGTTCCTTTGGGTAGTATAGACATTTTAACAATCTTGATTCTGCCAACCCACGAGCATAGTATGGTCTTCAAACTGTTTATATCCTCTGCTATTTCCTTCTTCAGTGTTTCATAGTTCACCCTGTAGAGGTCTTTTACCTCCTTAAATATATTCCTAGGTACTTTATTTTCTTTGTTGCTATTTTGAAGTGAATTGAATCTTTGATTTGGTTCTCACTTTGACTGTTGTTGTCATATACGAATGCCTCTGATTTGTGTGTATTGATTTTGTATCATGAAACTTCACAGAATTCATTTATCAATTCAAGGAGTCTCTTGGTTGAATCCATGGGTTGTTCTAGGTATATCATCAGTAAAGAGTGAGAGTTTGATCTCCTCTCCTCCCACTTGGACGCCCTTAATTCCGCTCTCTTGTCTGATTGCTATCGCAAGGACTTCCAGCAGTATGTTGGATAGAAGGCAAGATAATGGGCAACCTTGCCTTGTTCCACTTCTAAGTGGGAATGCTTTCAATTTTTCCTCATTCTGTATAAAGTTGGCTGTGGGTTTGTCATATATGGCTTGTATCATTTTTAGGTAAGCTCCATCTATGCCTATTTTGTTAAGCATTCTTATCATAAAAGGGTGTTGAATTTTGTTAAATGCTTTTTCTGCATCTATTGACTCATATGGACTTTGTTTATGCTTCTGTTTATGTGGTGAATTACTTTTATATATTTGCATATGTTGAACTATCCCTGTATCCCTGGGATGAAGCCCACTTGGTTGTGATGGGTTATTTTCTTGATAAAAAAAAAAAATTCTAATTGAATCCAGGTGCTTGAGATTTTTTTGCATCTATATTCATTAGGGATATTGGTCTGTAGTTTTTTTTTTGTTGTATCCTTTCCTGTTTTTGGTATCAGGGTTATGTTTGCTTCATAAAATGTGTTGGGGAGGATTCTATCCTTCTCGATGTTGTGGAATAATCTCTGCAGGATAGGCACCAGACCTAATTTGTAGGTGTGGTAAAATTTGGGTGTGAAACCATCTGGTCTGGGACTTTTCTTTATAGGAAAGTTTTTTATCGCTGTTTCAATTTTAGTACTTGATACTGGTCTGTTCAGAAACTATTTCTTCCTGGGTGGGCCTAGGGAGGCTGTGTATTTCTAGGAATTTGTCTATTTCCTCTCCATTTTCCAGTTTGTGTTCATAAAGGTTTTTGTAGTATTTATAAATTATATCTTGTATCTATGTGTGGCATCAGCTGTAATCTCTCCTTTATTGTTTGTGATAGAACTTAGAGACTTTTTTCTGCTTTTCGTTAGTCTAGCCAAAGGCGCATCAATTTTGTTTTTTCCAAGAACCAACTTTTTGTTTTATTAATCTTCCATATGGTTTCCCTGTTTTCAATTTCATTTATTTCTGATTTGATCTTAATGATTTCACTTCTGCTGGGTTTGGGGTTGGCCTGTTCTTTTTTCAGCTTTCTGCGTCAATTCAATAGGTTGTCTATTTGTGATCTTTTCGACTTTTGGATATAGGCATTTATGGAAATAAACTTTCCTCTCAGGACTGCTTGAGCTGTGTCCCACAGGTTTTGATAACTTGTGTTTCCTTTGTCATTTAGTTCAAAGAATCTTTTGATTTCCATCTCAATTTCCTCGTTTATGAAGTGATCATTCAGCAGAAGGTTTAGTTTCTACAACTTTGTGTAGAAATCAGTTCCTGTTAGGGTTGATTTCTACTTTTATTCCATTATGATCTGAAAAGATACATGGTATAATTTGTAATTTTTTACATATTTTGAGACATGCTTTGTGTCCTAGGATATGGTCAATCTTGGAGAATGTCCCATGAGCTAATGAGAAGAATGTATATTCAGTTGGTTTTGGGTAGAATGTCTTGTAAATGTCAGTCAGGCCCATTTGTTCTAGAGTTTCGTTTAAGTCCACTATTTCTCTGTTAATTTTCTGTTTGGAGGATCTGTCCTGTGCTGTCAGTGTTGACGTCTCCAGCTATTATGGTGGTGTTGTTTATCCACTTCTTTAGATTAAATAGAGTTTGCTTTATGAATCTGGGTGCACCAAGATTGGGTGCATATTTAAAATTGTTATGTCTTCTTGTTGAACTGTACCCTTCACCATTATATAGTGCCTTTCATTGTCTTTTATTACTTTTGTTGATTTAAAAACTAATTTATCTGAAATCAAAACTGCCATGCCAGCCTTCTTTTGGCTTCTGTTTGCTTGAAATGTTGTTCTCCACCCCTTTACCTTTAGTCTAAATGAATCCTTACAGGTTAGATGTGTTTCCTGAAGGCAACAGATAATTGGCTTGTATTTTTTTTTATCCATTCGGCCAGCCTATGTCTCTTGATTGGGAATTTCAATCTATTCACATTTATTGAGAGAACTGATAGGTGGGGCCGATTTCTGTTCATTCTGATGGGTTGGACTTTGTTGCTTTATTTTCTCTCTTGAGCCATTTTGGTACATGGCCTTTGATCTTTAGCTTTTGAGTGGATTTATATTGGTGTTTATTGTGCTGAACCATGGGTAACACTGTTTTGGGTACAGAGGGCTGGTCTTGCCTGGGGCAATTCCCTCAATCTTTGCTTATCTGAGAATGTCTATTTTTCCTTTGTATATAAAACTTAGTTTTGCAGGGTACAAGATTCTAGGCTGGACATTATTCTGTTTCAGAATGGTGAGAATGGGGCCCCAATCTCTCCTTGCTTGTAAGGTTTCCGTAGAGAAGTCTGGAGTTATTCGGATTGGCTTTCCTTTGTATGTTACTTGCTTCTTTCACATTACAGCTCTTAAAAGGGCCTCTGTAGTTGATATTTTGGTCCGTCTAGTGACTGCATGTTGTGACGTCTTCCTGCTTGCACTAAATCTCCCAGGGGTCCTTTGAGAGCTTCTTATACTTGGATATCTTGATTTTTAACAAGGCCTGGGAAATTTTCCTCTATTATATCTTCAAATAGCTTATGCAACCCTTGTGTGTTTTCTTGTTCCCCTTCTGGAATCCCTATAACCCTCACGCTGGGTTTCTTTACATGATCCCACATTTCTTGTAGGCTTTGCTCTTTTCTCTTATTTCTCTGCTCTATCCTGTGACTGATTTAATTCGAAGGTGTAATCTTCAATTTCTGAGATTCATTCTTCTGTTTGATCTACCCTGTTCTTGAGGCTTTCCACTGTGTTTTGTAGCTCCCTGAATAGATTCATTTCCAGGCGTTCAGTTTGATTTCTCTTTATTATTTCAATTTCTTTAGTGAATTTTTCTTCCAGGTCCTGGATTTTTTTTTGTGGTTTCTATGTGTTAGAAACCACATCTTTTCTTGCAAGTCATTGAATGTTCTTACAATCCATGTTTGAAATTCTTCTTCTGTCATATTAGTCTGTTTTGGTTGATGTCTGTTTTTAAGGGACTCATGTTCCTCTTTAGGGGTTTGCTTTCTGTTTGAGTGTTCATATTTCCAGAGTTCTTTTGCTTATTTCTTCCCATCTGGATCAGTTGTTGCTTCTTACCTTTAGATTTTTGATTGGATAATGACACACTGTGTTTAGTCTCTGAGCCAGTAGGTGGTGTTTGTGGGTGAGATTCGACCATACCCTGTATGATCAGTCAGTAGGTGCCATGAAAAGGGTGTTCAGAATGTCCTCCCTGTCGGTAGGTGGCGCTTGCTTGGAGGAGCAGGCTACATAGTTGTTTTGGGTCCCGTAACCAGCTCTTGTTACTCTAGAGAGGCACTCTGGTGCCTCAGGTGGTTGGTGGGGCCCTGAGACTTCCAGGTGTGTCCTTATTCTCCACCTTAGTGCGAGCTGGCCTGCGAGTGAGTCTGCTCGGAGCTGGGTTGGGTAAGCCTGCCCTCAGGCACCACAAATGCCGTTAGGAGGAGTCAAAGTTCTGTTCTCTGCTTCCACGACAAGCTGTCAGGGAGGGGCTGAAATGGCCCCTCTCAGTCCGAAAGTCTGCGTGTCGGGGGTAGGGCTCTATGAGCCCCACAGTCTGGAGCGGGCATTGCTCCTTTCAACCCTCCCCAACTCCGCAGCTTCTCCTGGGCCTCTGCCAGCAGGCCAGAACTCACGCCACCGGGTCTCCCCTGGCTGTGATGCTGGCCAGGAGTTTCCCTGTGCAGGGTTGCCTCCTGGGCTGTGCGCCCAGCCCCCCTTTGGGAGGAGGGTTGCCCTCAAGGACACTGACCTGCCCCTGAAGGCACACACACCTTAGCAAGCTCGTTCATGAACATTCCTTCTGTGCCTGAGGCAATGTGAGACCTAGGTGCACGGGATCTGGTCTGTAGGTCTGGCCTCTGGGCCCCAGAATTCACTCCCTGACCCCACCACAGAGAGGAGTGCCCGTCCTAATTCACTCACAGGGAGCCCAAGCTGGGTGGATGTCTCTCAGCCTCAGGGTCTGCCCCGTTCTCCTGGAGTCACCATACCAGCAACACCTGGGAGTGCTGGTAAGTAGGGAGCTCAACGTCTTTAGTACCCGAGTCAGCCATAGGGCCCCAAATGGGAAGGACCCATTCCCTTGAGATGCCTCCAGCTGGTGGCTATATTGTCTCTCTCAGCAGCCGGGGATAGGGTCAGGGGAGGGGAGGAGGCGGCAATATGGAACCTGCCGCGCGGCTCGGGTCCGTGCACAGGGAGGTGCCCTGAGGGAGCTGGGAGCCTGGTGCTGTGTCCCCAACAGGCTTACCGCTCACTGGCAGTGGGTGTCTCTGGGCTGGTGTCCGCAGGTTTCTCCAACCCCTGGGGAGCCCACCAGCAGTCTGAGATGCAAGGGACGGGAAAGGTAACTGCGTCACCTACCCTTGCTGCTGGTTTCCTAGCTTCTCGGGGGCTCTCTTCTTCCAGTTCTCCTCCGAAACCTGCCCCCCGTGGAGTCTCCCATGGTCTCGGGTACCCCTTCCCTTCTGACCCTCGTCCGATGTATGCTTGTTTGCTTGCTTATTTCCTCTACTTTCTTCTAAAAGCTGTCTTTTTTTTTTTTTTTTTTGCAGAGACACTCTTGGCTGGCGGTTTTTCTCGTCTGCCATCTTCAAAAATATCACACCCAAGTTTTAAACTGTACACTGTTCTGAGCAGCAGGATGAAATCTTGTTCTGTTCTGCCTGGGACGTGAACCACCCCTTCCCTCCAGCGTGCCCAGGCTGTATTTGCCATCTGTCCTCTAGTCACTTAGTAGCCATTGTGACGATCTGATCACCTTCAGGGTGTCACAGTGCTTGTGTTCAGGTGACGCCCATTTCGCTTAATGGCCCCAAAGCGTAACAGCAGTGACACTGACACACTGTTACGATTGTTCTGTTTTATTATTAGTTACCGTGAATCTTGCTGTGCTCATTTACCAATTAAGCTTTATCGTAGGTAGAGATATACAGAAAAAGACAGTACAATCAGCCTCTGTGTCCGTGAGTTCTGCATCCACGGATTCACTCAATCATGGATGGAAAACATACAGAAAAAAGTTCTGCACGTTTCCAAAAAGCAAAACTTAAACTTGCCACGTGCTGAGTGATGTTGAATCTACGCAAATGAAGTGGTGTGTAGGCATCAAAGTAGGTACTGTAAGTGACCGAGAGATGATATAAAAAGTATACAGAAGGATGTGCATAGGTTATATGCAAATACCCCATTTTACATAAGGGACTATAGCAACCTTGGAATTTAACATCCACGGGGAGTCTTGGAACCAGTCCTCCCCCACAGACACGAGGGACCACTGTATATACAGAGTTCGGCACTGTTGGGGGTTTCAAGCATCCACTGGGGTTCCTGGACTGTATCCCCCCCTGGGAATAAGGGGGAACTACTGTATGAGCACTCCTGTATGCCATTTACATCTCAATAATACTGTTTTTGGCAAAAAGAAGTGGCACCCCACGTGTGCCCTCCTCTTATGGCCTGTAACTCTGGGTCCCATCCACCAGCCCCACTTTGACTAAAAACCCCCCTTCTTCCATCCCAACTTGATTATCTGCGTCTATCTCATGTAATGAGACATCACTTCTCACCCGTGACGCCGCCTAAAAATCAACAGACAAAACAAGTGCTGGTGAGGACATGAAGGAATCCGACCCCTTACCACACCGCTGACAGGAATGAAAACAGCTGGGAGGTCTCTCCAAATGCTGAACAGGGAGCTGCCGTAGGACCCAGCAGAAACGAAAAGCCCACGTACGCAAGTGCGCGCAGCGGCCTGGTTCACAACAGCCAAAACGCGAAGCCAACCAAACGTCCGTGAACTGACCAATGGACAAACAAAACGTGGTCTATCCACACGACAGAGTATTGTCCGGCCGTAAAGAGAAATGAAGTCCTGATGCTCCAAGGCGGATGAACCTTGAAAACGTTGTGTTAGATGAAAGAAGCCAGTCACAAAAGGACACATTGCGCATGGTTCCGTTTACGCCAAGTGTCCAGAACAGGCGAATCCAGAGACAGAACCCGACTAGGGGGAGGCTGAGGCCAGGAAGAGAGGGGACGAGAGTTACTGCTAATTGGTACAGGGCCCCTTCTTTTTACGGGAGGGGGTATTTAGTTCTAAAGATTACCTCTTGGTGATGGACACACAACTCTATAAATATATTAAAAACCACTGAGCTGTGTACTTTACATGGGTGAATTTTAGAGTATATTAAATATACCTCCATAAAGCTATAAAAATGAAAAAAATTAAGTTCCATAAAAAAGATGAAGCAGTATTACATGATTTTTCAAATATGAAATGTCCTGATTTTTATATGCTGGCAGTTAAAATTTAAGACACCTGTCAGGCACCCCCGGGGCATCATCGACCTGCTACATCAGGCCAGCGGCTGATCTCCCCTTTTATGGGCCAAGTGGCACCTTTCCTTGGTTCTTTCTCTACGAGAATCCCCTAGCAACCGTGTTTTCTAAGCCTACTAAGGGCGCTTTTTTGCCTATCTTAAGAGAACGATCCAGCCCCCTCTTACCCCCCAGCCCACTCACTGACCCCT
Source organism: Microcebus murinus (assembly GCF_040939455.1). Taxonomy (NCBI): domain Eukaryota; kingdom Metazoa; phylum Chordata; class Mammalia; order Primates; family Cheirogaleidae; genus Microcebus; species Microcebus murinus. Next base: position 2,694,702 of record NC_134117.1, read on the forward strand.
TCTCCCCAGGAGCAGCACTTTGTCACCCCGCAGCCGTGCCCCACTAACTCCTGCCTCTGCATCAGAGGTTTTCTGGCTCCGTCAACGTGCCAAGTCTTCGTTGCACCCTGGAACACACCCTGCCAGCTCTGATCACCACGTGAGCTGCCCTACATGCTAAGGGGGTGCTGCTGGCCACAGGTGCGCTGCCCTACATGCTAAGGGGGTGCTGCTGGCCACAGGTGCGCTGCCCTACATGCTAAGGGGGTGCTGCCAGACACAGGTGCGCTGCCCTACATGCTAAGGGGGTGCTGCCAGACACAGGTGCGCTGCCCTACATGCTAAGGGGGTGCTGCCGGCCACAGGTGAGCTGCCCTACATGCTAAGGGGGTGCTGCCAGACACAGGTGCGCTGCCCTACATGCTAAGGGGGTGCTGCCAGACACAGGTGCACTGCCCTACATGCTAAGGGGGTGCTGCCAGACACAGGTGCGCTGCCCTACATGCTAAGGGGGTGCTGCCAGACACAGGTGTGCTGCCCTACATGCTAAGGGGGTGCTGCTGGCCACAGGTGCGCTGCCCTACATGCTAAGGGGGTGCTGCCAGACACAGGTGCGCTGCCCTACATGCTAAGGGGGTGCTGCTGGCCACAGGTGCGCTGCCCTACATGCTAAGGGGGTGCTGCCGGACATAAGAAAAAATTCTGAAAAAGGGCAGGTAGGGCAGGGCTCCACGTTGCCACCTATCCAGAGAAAGTCCCCCTCTTTACCCAAGGAAGGAAGTCTGCCTCTCAACTTTCTGCCTTGAACTAGAAAAGCAACACACCACACCCCATCTCAATCCAAAATAGGTCTAAAATTTAAGAAAAAAATAGAAAATTTAAAAATTACTTGCCTTACAAAAATATCTGACAGGTAAATAATTAGCTTTACTTGTTCCTTTATAAATATCCACAGAAACCCAAAAGATTACCTCTTAAAACAACAAATTATGCCCTCAATTGATAATGGGTCTTTGGCTGTCTTTATTTTTACGTTGATTTTAGAACTGTTAATTGTTAGATTGGTTAAATGTTTAGCTATTTGAATTTCCATCTGATGTTAATTTACCTTATTACTACAAGTTAAATCAAGTACACCCAAGGCAGTTTTACAGAAGCGTCCAATATGCAGTTTATTATGTTTGTTCCTCACCTCGGGAAGCCACACAGACCTCCTTTCTCCCTATTGTTATGGAAGGAAGCAAGACAGCCTATCAGGAAGATATAAGATTTTTTCCCTCAAGATTGTTCATCTTTTGTGTTGGCAATCTGTCTTTTAGGAGAGATAGAATAAAGCCGATATTTAGGTATATCAAGTGATTCAGTGCAAGCATCTCTCAAAACCATGATCAATATTCTCATGTTTTTAGCACTGTTTTCAGTCATAAATATCTTTCCTCTAAAAAAGAAATCATTCTCCTCTCAGTCTGCGGTGCCTGCAGTCGATACGCAGCCCTGGAGCAGCCGTGCGGCCGGGTGGGCACAGGGTCCCGGGCGGAGGAGCCCCGTTCCACCTGACCGCCGAGAGCCCCCGGCACGGTCAGGCCCATGTGCTACTGAAGAAGGAAAATGCAGTGAGAACCTCACACCCGGGAAAAGCAGCAACAGAAAAAGGTTTTTACTCTGAAGCACACCATCATCTGCACCAAATTTATTTTACATCTCACTTTTCTCCTCTCAGCTCCACCAAGGGGGGGAGAGGCAAGATTGCCTCTTTATAGCATAGAAATAACACATAACGTATCCTTTTAAAGTTAAAATCCAAGTTTCAGGCTGGGCCAGGTGGCTCACGCCTGTAATCCTAGCACTCTGGGAGGCCGAGGCAGGAGGATCGCTCAAGGTCAGGAGTTCGAAACCAGCCCCAGCAAGAGCGAGACCCTGTCTCTACTAAAAATAGAAATTGGCCAACTAAAAATATACATAGAAAAAAATTAGCCGGGCACGGGGGCACATGCCTGTAGTCCCAGCTACTCGGGAGGCTGAGGCAGGAGGATCGCGTGAGCCCAGGAGTCTGAGGTTGCAGTGAGCGAGGCTGACGCCACAGCACTCTAGCCTGGGCAACAGAGTGAGACTGTCTAAAAAAAAAAAAAAAAAAAAAAAAAAAAAAAAAAAAAAAAAAAAAAAAAAAATATCCAAGTAACAGGTAGAGGTTGAACAAAAGTTTAAGAGGCATACAATTAAATGCTTTTAAAAGTAAGTGTTAGCAATACCTACCCAGGTGAGAACTTTACTTGTGATGTGATCTTTTTTAAATGCCAGCCAGCCACCTGGCAAAGGCAGAGCACAGAAACACTTTGCACCGTGGAAACAAGAACTGTAACAACAGGTGAGCTGCCAACAGCGAGGTCACTCTGGACTCGTTACTGACAACAGCCCACTGGCTTATGGGCTCATTGAAACCGCAGCGACTGTCCACAGCCTCGGCCACGTGCGTGCAGGAGTCAGGTGAGAGGCCACGTGGGGACCTCTGGAAGACCCCAGGCGTGGCCCAGGCCAAGGGAAGCCGCGTCTAGCCACCACCAAAAGGATCCCTCACAATGTCCCTCATACACAGACCAACTCCAGACACTTCCGCGTTTGAAAGGGAGCACGTTTAAACCATCGCTCGAGAGGCAGGTCACCCCCCCACCAGGCTGGCTCTGCCACCAGCAGAGGGGCGGGGCGGGGCGGCCCACTGCCCGCGGAGCCCCACGTGCAGACGGGCACGGCCCTCCCGCCAGACGCCCGGCATCCAACGCAGAGGCAACAGAGAGCTGAGCAACTACATCCTCATCCTAGCTGTTAAGGACAGAACCGTTCCAAATAAATCGTCACTTTGAAATCCTCCGCCAGGGGATGGCACCCAACCGGTCTCATTTCCAGGGGGCCTGGGGCGCGGCCCCCCGCTGTGCTCGTACCTTCGCAGAGTCCTCCTCACGCGCAGAGGGCCAAAGTCCTCTCTTCCTCCGCAGGTTGGGGTGCCTTGAAGACAGGACTCAATTCTTTAAAGAAAAAAAATTTCTTAACAGTCTCAGAATTTTTAATTCCAAGAAGCGTCCGTACTTGGGCAAGTAGCCGAACGTGCCAATTTTGACCCTTTAGCTTCCAGTGTGCCTGTGTCTTCCCCATCACTTCGTCAGACATCACCGCGCCACTCAGACGACAAACTCGCGGGAGCAACGTGAAGACGGCTTACTTAGAAAGCAGACTCTCTGGCTACGAGACCACGTCGATGACCTGGGGCCACGAAGACCCGGAGCCCCGTTCTCCAAGGACGGCCACCCGGAGGAGTAACAGGATCCCCAACTCGCAGCTGCACAAGGACCTGGGAATGCGGGACCACAGAAGGGGGAGAGCAGACCGCGAGCACAGCGGACCACAAGGAAAGCATGCGCCATAGCACGGGCACGCTCACCACATGGAAGGGCACGCGGAACACCGCGCAGTTTTAGAGCCACACGGCAGCCGGACCGGTAACGGTCACCAACGATGCCGCTGTCTCCCCTTCTTGATCTTGCAGCACAGCATCGTCATTCCTCCACAGCGTGCTGTGCTAGCACCGCTTTGTGTCAGACCAAAACCCGTCTGCGGACATCCCCCCAGCACCTGCCCCGTCCTGGTGCTGTGTCACACCAGAATGCGACAGTGGCCCCACAAGCCCCTGGGCGTCTGCCCGCCGTAAGGATGAGCTTCTCAGAAGAGCAGCCGTGGTCCCTGGAAACGTCGCTAAGGGCAACAGCTCTTGGTAAACGTCTGCGACAAAGGTCCAAACACGATGGAAGCACACGGGGCACTTGCTTCCCTGGGTCACCCAGCCCCGGGGCGTCTGTCAGGCCGCCTCCTGCATGTGGCAGGTGGAGACAGGAGCCCGGGCCCTCCCAGGGGACCAGTTTGGGGAAGGCATGCATGGACTGAGGCGTACTATACGCTGGAGGCATGGGCCGCCCAGCCACACCCAACCCCCAGAATGTCTCCAGGGGCCCTTGCAGACCCTCCTGCAGCCCACGGGCCCTGGGGCCAGCCCCCCTGCTCTTTAAATCCTGTCTCCACCTCCCAGGAACTGTGTGGCCTGGAGCAGTTATAGTAGCTCCCCATGCCTCGGTTTACCCTCTGGAGCACCTCACCAAGGTTACGGAGATTGAATCAGATCAAAACATCGGCACCGATTTCAAAGGTGCTCACAAGCGGCAAGTAGCGACGCCACCGTCAGCTCCACCCTGCACGTGGCAGGGGCTTCAACTAAGGATGCCACTTGCCCACTAACAGGGAGAACTGTCCACCTTCCCTCTGGGACAGTAACACTCGCACAGCTTAACCACAAAAACCTAGCAGTTAGAACGTGAGTCCTCCGGCGACACTCCCTCCTCTGGGTCAAAGGAAACACATCTCACTTTACAGCCAAGCCCTTCTTCCCTCGCCCCCCCCCCCCCACTCTGGAGCTGTCCTGTGACCCTGGCAGTTCAGAGCCACCGTGCTCACACACCGGCACCAACAAGCCCAGCCTCGCACCCTCACGCTGAGCACAGCCCTGTCAAGAGAGGCGCTGGAGGGTCCGGGGACATGCGGTTCTTCACCTTGCTTTTAACCTTATCCCCATGACATTGGCAGGCAGAGTCTCCTGAGATAAAAGTCACCAAGCACACGGAATCAGGATGTGGTTCTAAAGCTTCTGCGTGCTCAGAAGTCCTGCAATACCCCAGTCCCCGATCCCCACCCTGTCTTCCCCCACGCCGTGTGCAGCTCTCGAAGTGACAGGGTGTCCCTGGCTTGGATTTGAACAAATGTCTGATCCTCAACCAGGTTTTAGTTCTGATACTCCACGTAGGATCTCTTTGGAACTCATAACACATTTTCAAAACAAATCACATCCCTGGGTTGTGCCAGAAAAGCCCATGATCTATCTGAATCAATACCGAACCAGCTTCCATGGAACCCACGCAGCATTTATGCTCCACGCCGTGTCTGTGGGAACGCACACTCTGCAACCACCTGGGGGTGTCCGTCGCAGACGGGGCCACCCCCTTGCTGATGGAGTTTCACGCCCCACAGCACCAAGTAAACACTGACTCCAAGTGTGTGCAAGAAGCAAGTAAGTTGCAACAGACAGATCTATGCTCCGTGTCTCACACTGTCCTGGAATTAGTCGAGTGAACTTGAACAGAACTTAGCTCGCTGTCCTGCCTAACGCGGAGTCCGTCATCGGGGTTAATTTCCAGGACGCTGGTGGCCTCAGCAGCTCTCGGGGACGCGGGGCTGTGGGCCTGGACAATGACGTGCTCCTTCTTCAGCTCTGTCTGCCAGCATCCCCGACCCCCGGAAGCAAGGGACGAACCAGGAACCCGGCAGTCTCAGGCAGCGCGTGGGGTCTCCACGCTCGGGGAAGGCTTCAGTGCCAGCAAGTCCACGGGCTTCGCGAGGGCCGTCTCCCTCCTCCTGGCTCTTCAAGTGCTCCGATTCTTTGACAGGTAGATCTTTTTCACCCACTTTCGAAAGGTCACAGCTGTCTTCTGGACAGATGAAACTGCTTGAAGCCCGGGAAGCCTAATAAATAGGAGGTTTGTGTACTTTAGAGGAAAAATGAAAATCAGTACCTGACACCACCACACGCCGGACTTTCTAAGGAGTGGTCCTCCCAGGACTGCTGCGGCCCGGGCTGCCCCCCGAGCTGCCCTCTCTGGGCCCAGGCACCGTGTTAGGAGCTGTCCATCGTCATCTCCTTCCTTCTGACAGCCTCCCTGTGAAGGTATTTATTCCTGTTCTATAGCAACGAAAACGGAAACGGATAGGTTAACTTTCCTAAAAGATCACAGAGTTAGCATGTGAGCTGATGTCCGAGAGACCCCAAGGCGGCTTGGGACCTCAGCTCCAATCTACACGCTGCCAAAGGAGAAAGGCTGCTCACACAGCGGTCTCCAAACATGCAGCATCTAGCCTCCAAAAGAGGAATCTCAACACGACTAGCCAAGACTCATTCTGTATCTTGCCCTTCAAAACATGGACACTCACCTGAGATCACAATGCTATAGGCCTACGGTAAATAAAGATGTTTTCATGAAGATGTCCTTCTACACATCCCCGACAACTTAGAGCCCTTCGAACATCAAAAGTGCTGAAGGTGCGTTTATGTGGCGGGGTGGGGCCACGTGTCACAGGCCTACCTGGAGACAGGGCAGGCCGGGCTGCACCCGACATCGTCCCGATCCAGAGGAGACCACTGCCACCCAGGCCACCCCAGGTGCCATGCTCCTGACCCACGGGACCACGGGGGGCCTGCCACAGGCCCAGGTTAGCACAGAGTGCAGCGTGGGGCCAAGTGACTGCGTAGGAGGCAGCTAACAACGAGGCGGTCTTACTTTTAACATGGTGGCTCTGCGTAAGCGTAACCCCATTTCTGAATTTTCAGAATAGGTTACATCATTAGGAATCAAAAACAATGGCCATTTTCCCTTCCATTTTGGAAAACGCTCAGCTAATCTTCATCTCTTGTTTTAATTCAGTGTGGAAGATTTGTAAGATTTTTTTAAGTCATCCTAATCTGTTACAGAAATCCAAGTTTTGGCATTCCTGGGATAGCAGAACATTCTTTATGTCGCACACAGTACGTTGAGGTGACAACGTGCTTAAATGAGGTAACGTTCACAAACTCACAAGTGACCAATGTCAACAGCGCTTTAAAGTTTATAATATGCCTTAAATCTTATCTCACTGGAATATACACACTCCAGAATGACTTTTCAAATTGTTTGCAGCAAAATTGTTACAGCTTTCGAGAAACAGTGATAAGCAGAGGAGATAATGGAAAAATCTCTCTAAATTGCTTAATAATCCAGCTATCCCCCTGAAGTTCCTATTAATACATAAAAGGCAGTCTACAAACTCATCTTTCCACGTGACGACTTTGCAAGTTCGTTGTTTCTAGTTGCAAACAGGGACGACGTTGAGCAGAGGTTGGTGACTGCCAGGATCACAGAGCCACCGGGGTCAAAACTCACAGCCAGGTACCCTCCACTCTCCAAGTGTCAGAGGGTCTCCACCCTGCCTCTTAACGTAGCTATTTTCTCTTGGGATTGAGAGTTTTAGGTATAAGAGAACTGAGAGAAATAAGAGGAAAAACTGGCTTTGAAATAGCTACGAAGGCAGCAAGATTTTAACAATTTCTAAAGTGGGAGACTTTAGGGAAAAACTTGCCACGTGACAGAGGTGGTCTACAATAGTGTTTGCGGGACTGCGTTTACAAACGAGTGCTAGAATATCTGATCACAACCCTGTGCCAAGCACCCACAGAGTAGGACCTGTCAACATTCCAAGTCAGCGGTGAGATTCTCTTCTCTAGACAGAGAAGTTGAGGTTGGACATAGAGGGCAACCTGCTTCAGGTCACACAGAGGATGGCAGAGCCAAGATTAGAACCCAGGTCTGTCTGCAAAGAGTTAGTACAGAGAAAATGCTAATGTCTCCTTAACCCCAAACTATGATTTATGTAACATGTATTTAAAAAGAGTAAAAACTCATTACTAAAATATGACACAAATTCATATAATGCATCAAAATACTAAATTATTCATTCATATCTTAGTAAAAGTTTCCTAAAATTTTGCAGGAAATTGTTCAATATAGTGAGTTTGTTATAAACCAGAAGCCACTTTAAGAAATGAGAAGTTATGCATGAACACTCTGCTAAGAGTAGAAAGGGCTGCAGTGGCACAGGTTAAGTCCAGACCAGTGGTTTTCTCTGAAAGTTAATGCAATTCTATAATACACAGCAAAAAAAAAAAAAAAAAAAAAAAAAAAAAAAAAAAGTATTTACTTACTCTTTTAAAGTGATATTTTCCCCCAAAAGGTCAAAAAGCTAAAGGTAGACCTAAAACTATTTGCTGAAAATTTAGCACACGAATTCTCCAAATGAATAATTATACATAAATAACAGTATCATCTGTGACAAATTAGCAATTACAAGCTTTATCAGTCCCTAAACTCCAGGGATACATTATTTGGTTGCTGGGTCAAGGGAAATTTTGCCCTTGGTATACTGCTGCAAAATTAAGTATACGTATTAGTACTGAGTTAGGCCTTTCTGCCTCCTTCAAAGTGACTTAGAATAGCTTAATGATATAAAAATTCAATTATCAAAATCACGAAGTCGTTTATTTAGAATCCACGGAAATAATTCTCAGTGATCTTAGAAGAATTTCTATAATATTAAATAATCTAGATTTTATACTCTTTCACATGGTAGGCATCACCCCCAAAAATATGATCAAGCATTAAATAAACTACAAAATCAGCAGTTTTCTTCTTGTCTTTATAAAATGCGTGCAACCAAAAAGTAGAGTAACTCAAAACATATTGAAAATTGTCATAAGCATTTGGATGAAAATAATGATGGGCTCCAACCACAACTCCTTAAAAAAGCACACATTTCAAATAACTCAAAGATAAAAATGTAAAAAAACTCAAAAAAGTAATGGAAAATAAGCATAGGTGATTAACAAGAACAAAGTAAAACAGTCTCAAGATGAGAAAGGCCTTTTTTTGAGCATGTTATAATATCTAAAAGTCATACAAATAGATTTAAAAACCCAAGTACAACTGAACCAATGTCAATCTTAGTTTTGACAAATATACTATAGTTACATGAGCTGCTAACATTAGGGGACACTGGGTGAAGGGTACACTAGAATTCTCTGTAATATCTTTGCAACCTTTGGGTAAATCTAAAATTATTCCAAAATTAAAGGTTAAAAAAAAATCTAGCTCCATTAAAATTTCTGAAGAAAAAAGTCCATGGACAACAAAACAAAAATAGAAATGATGATCTTTACTATGCAAAAAGTTCTTACAAATCAATAAAAGAAAACCAAATCAATAATAGAAAAACAACAGCAAGCATTTTACACCAAGGAAACACAAGAGACCAACAAACATGAAGATGGTCAACTTCCATTAAAATACAAAAAATTAAAACAAGACAACTTCGCAAAGATCTGAATTGTAAATTCTACTTCTCGTAATTTATTCTACGTAACTTACACAAGCGGACAAAGCCGTCTCCATAAGAATGTTCATAATTAACTTTGCTTTAAATAGTTCCAAAGCAAACAAGGGAAAGAACAAACCCAGAAAAACTGTCACTGCGTATTAGTAAGCGCTTAAGATAAATGCAGCATCGCTCGGGTGCATACGCATGCAATAGCCTAGGCAGTCACCGGAAAGAAAGAGCAGCTATTGCGCCAAGCATGCTACGTGACAACTACCGGTGGCACAGTCTCTATCCCAAATTATCATCTTTAACTGTGAATTATGTTTCAAGATAATTTTCTGCGTGAACACAATTTAATATTAATATCCACATGACGGGTAAAGATTTCTGACTTAATCTGTCAGTTTATTTCCATGCATCAGCACCCATAGCATAGTAAGTTTTTCAGCATGTTCAACTATTATGCGTGATTCTAAATTCTGAAGAAACCGAGAAGATACATCAAGCTCATGGAGAGGAATCATGTCATGGGAAGACACTTCCAGTACATCTAAGGCTATAACAGTATCAGAGGCAGATTCTGGTTGATTTGAACATTAAACCGGCGTCTTTGTAAGCCAATTGATGTTAAGGTTATTTATAGACAAGAATTAACATGTTTACCTAAGATTTGAAGAGAAAGTGTTGGGGTACACAGAATCATCATAGAATTACAGATTTTCCTGGACAAGTTTCACTGAAATCGTACATTCACCTTAGAATTAGCTACTTCTAAAAAAAGGTTACCTGATCTTAAATCCCAACTAAATTTTCAACTGGAAGCTTAATCAAAACCCTTTATTTAAAATTCCCATATATGCACCAATTTTTTTTTGAAAAAAAGCAACACTTAGATTGTAAGCATGGTTTGGATATGTTTATCAATCCCAGGTGTACTGACTGTAGGAAGATTATAGCTTAATTAAAGCCCTGGCAGGGTCAGTAACGTTCAAATGCAAGATGTTTCCACAGAGCATCACTTGGGTACAGTCAATTAAAATGTACCATGAATTGTTAAGTGGAAAAATCCAAAACAAGGGGCCTGTTGTTGCACTAAAGGTTCTTGCATGCATTAACAGATTAATTTATACTTTATTCTGATGCATGCATATAAAAGTAATTTATATCAGATATTCATAGCTTACTTAGATGATTGATATCAATTTCTCTTCATAATATGACCAGCAAATAAAACACACGGCGGTTCTAATATAAAGAAACAACATGTGACAAGGTTCCCTAAAACATTTCTATTTTGGACCTCACAAGCTAAATTGCTTTTGCTGGCCCCTTCCACCTCTCAGCATGGTTGACAGACAAATTGATCGAAACATTGGAAAATAATATGCTTGCAAAATTTCTCTGGGTGAGTTTTCAGTCTTTTGAATTTTTCATACAAGAACAAAATGAAAGATTGCCTCCTTGATTTTCCCTCCATTATGCGGCCCCTAGCTTATGTACTACAGGAACATACAATACTTCAAACAGCAGCCATACGTTGTAAACAAAATGTACAACATTTTTCATAAAGCGCCCAAGCCGTGAAGTTGAGAGACCGGGCAAGCAGGCATCTCTGCCCTCCAGATTATACTGTTCGATTACAATGAACCCGCACATTTGAAGTTGCCTCGGGGCCTCTCATTAGACTTAGGGGTGTTTATTACAGGAAATATTGCCTGTATCATTTAAGAAGGAAGAAGGCTGGGCGATTTGATTAGAAATGTTGACGGTTGAGGTGTGTGAAGAATATGTCATTCACCCACATTCTCCAACTTCACTATTAGGAGCCTTCATTTCTTATGAATTCTTTAAAGTCCTCTTTGAACCGCAGCTACAGGGAGCCGGGAAGAAACTTTCTGTGCTAACAGCTGCTCTGATTTCTATCTTATGTGTATTGATACCGCTTCACAGGCAACGTGATTATAAACGTGTTTCTAAACTTCCAATTATGCTCAGTCACGTGTAACCAAGGACAGAGAAAACACAAAAATATTCCTGTATTATCTCAGCAGACCTCGCCTACCAGTTAACCACCATAACTGCCTCCCACTTTCTGCTCTTCAGACACCCCAGGCCCTCAGGCTCTTATAGAATTTTTAAATTAATGTCTATAGTATTATAGGATAGGCAGAATCCTCATACATTTAAATTTATACCTCATGAAAATTCTTATTAACTAAATTTTTTCCTCAATACTCGCAGGTCAAGAATCGATGAATAGTCAATTTTTTTCAGTCAAAATTAAACAAATCATAAAAAATGGCATAATTCTCAGCATTGCAGATTAGATTTAGTAGGTAATATCTGCCAGATATGAAAAACAGAACTCATTATGTCGCACTAAAATAATTTTCACTGCAGTATTTTTATTTCACTTCATCAGCTTCACCAGTTTTTGGTACGTTCACTACAATATTTCACAAAATAACTTGCTTTGGAAACAGACTTTGCAGGTCCAGTCCTGATGCCCCGGAACGTGACGTGCGCGTCCTTGTGGGCGGCGGCCGTGGCGGGAGGTACAGGTGGGCAGCCCGAGGACCTGCCAGCTCATCTGCCAACTTCAGGGCAGAGCTTCCTCAGTAGCTGTCACTAGACTCGCACCCCGGAAGCACCTGACCGGGTCCCCTCGGTCCTGAGGACCTGCAGAGCACGGCACCCACGCAAGCCCGCAACTCACAGGGCTTCGTGGATCCTGACTACAGAAGAACACAGGGGCCCTTTGTTCAGACTCCAAACCCGATTCTCGGACTGTCTGGACTCAGGTTTCACCAGCTAACAACAGTGCTCATCAAACCAGGCACGCGGGCAGCCCGCAGTGGCTATGAAGCGCGGGTGGGTCTGTCTGTGGAGGGGGACGGAAATAACCTGGTGGAGAGAAATGGGAATGCCCCCGCCCCTTTCAAGGACAGGTGTATTTTAGTGTAAGCTCTGGAGTTGGTCTACACCCGGTTGTCGAAAGCAGGCAGGCAGGCAAAGGAAATGAGATTCCCATGATAAAAATCAAGAGAAAAAAATAAATAAATGTTTGTCGGAATGTTTTGTTCCCTGGGAAAGCAAAAAAGTAACTCACAGCCTGCCCCGCCCCGAGATCACAACAGTACCGGTAAGGACAGTGTCCCCCGGCAAGGACGCACCTGACAAATGGACGCTCGCCCGTCTGCAGGGGAACCGCCCGGTGTGGGACTCCCCGGGCTCGACCTGGAGCACGCGGCGCCACCCCCACCCCTCCCCCACACGGGGAGCAAAGGAGTGTCCGGGACGAAGGGCTCCGACCTGGAGACGCCCTGGGAAGACCGGTCTGAGCCTTGGGTAAGCGGTTACCGTGTGACCTTTCGGAAAGACAGCGGATCCCGGGGGCATACCCGTGCTGGGTTCCTCCGGAGCCAACCGCAGGCCAGCACCAAGCACGGCGACAGTGACCGCTGTTGCCACCACCAACACCACCGTCACTTCTCCAGGACACCAGAAAACTCATTTCAGGCTTTGTGGGCCAGACCCTGGGCCAGGTGGCTCACATCCGTCACCACACTTGAACCCGCAAGGCGAGGGTCGGAATTCCATTTCAGCAGAGGAGGGAGTCACAGCTCAGGGGTTTAGCAGCCGACGTGACCCGCCAGAGCCCGAGAGGCAGAGCGGGAGTTTGGCCCCACAGCCTGAGGCTGAAGCCATCGTCGGGTACCCTGCGGGGAGAGGAGCAGGCCGGAAGACCTGCCCAGGCTCGTCTCATGCTATCGCAATGGGATTCAAAGGCCAAAAGTGAGACGTGACCCATGCATGAAACAGTGCACAGGAACGGTGTCTAACATCTTCTGAAAGCCTGGGTTCCAGGAGTCTGCTTTGACCCCCCGGCGCCGCGGTAGCTCTAGGAGAGCCGGCAAGGAGACTGGCGGCTGCAGTGGGCAGGGTTGCAGACGCTGGCAGGGGTGGGCGGGCACGGGGCCAGCTGTCATCCTGCTCGGGAAGCCCCGGCCCGCTCCAGGCCCACGGGAGCAGCCCCGCGCAGTCACTTCCCAGAGGTCTCACCGCCGCTGGAGCCTTTAAAAGAGACTTGACTTCATGCAGCCTGTAAGAGTGGGTCACCAGTGGCAAATCTCTGAAACGTCTCCCAAGCATCTCAGAAATTCTGTTACTTTTTAAAACTATCATATAATCAAGTTTTGGACCAAGATCAAAAAAAAAAAAAAAAATTTTTTTTTTAAACTTGAAGTACGGTAGTCGTTCTTTGGTGTCCTCTTTGGAAATGTACGATTCTTTCTCCTTGCCTCTAAATCCCAGGACATTTGTCCACGGTGCGAGGCTCCCTGAGTGAGAACTCCTGACAAGGAGGAATGCCAAGACAAAGCAGAGCCCAAAGCCCTCGTGACATCACCATTGTCCCGAGGTGTAAACCCGCTCCCCTGTCAGGACAGCACCAAAGTGGCACTTGAAATCTTGGGAATAACATTATAATCACAGTTCTTTTTTAAAAAAAAAAAAAAAAAAAAAAAAAAAAAGAGGAAAAAAGAAAAAAAAAAAGGAAAAATCCTGACGTGAATGCATGAAGCCTAGAGGACACAATGCCAAGTTTCATCTTTCAGGAAATTAACTCTAGGATTCAAAATCTAGAATTACAGCAAGCTTAACGCGATGTCCACACACAAGAACAGCCGTGTGTGGCTCAGCCCATCCCCGACTTCTGCACCTGCAAACGGCTGGTTTGCATTTAGAGCACGAGCATATTTCTTTAGATTATTTTGTTTTAACGTGCCTTAAAGTACAACATTGCCTAATATCTTACAAAAGCAACAACGTGGAACAGTAGCATTCTTAAGTTAGGAGTGACAAATCCGAGAAAACCTCTACAATTTGGCTTCCATATCTCTGAATTGGTATTTCAATGACAGATGTTTGTTGCGGCAAAAACCTCTGTCAGAACAAAATTAGGTGATCTATCATTTTAAGATATGGTCTTCATATACTGTTTACTCGGAGATATCACTTGCCTCAAGCCAATTTTGACCAGGAACATTTTGTGATATGGAAGTGATTTGTATATCATCATTTTTGTGATAAATGTAGCTCTTGAACACAAAATAACCTACCATTCCACAGTATTACAGTTAAAACTCCTACACCAGTAAATCTGTACTAGTGCTTTTATTACTACTAAGATACTGCATCTAGACTCCAGGAGATTTTTTTTTTTTTTCCCCCTCGAATAAGGTTGCTACTTTCCTGCCTTTTGACTGGGGAGATGAGATTTTTAATCGGCTATTGGGGCATCCTAAAAACCCACGTTCTTCCCAGTTTCTGCACCTTCTTAGGGAGAAGTTTCTCCTTGGACAGATGCCCGGATGACAGGACGTCCGTCTTTCTCAGCCTGCAATGGGGACGCAGCATCGGGGTGGAGGGTGGCTGGGGGGCAGTCGCTCTTCTGGGGACAGACCAACAATGTGCCTGCAAGCTGGGAGCTGTTTTCCCAGGTGGCCATGCAAGGTGACGGTGACAAGCCACCATGTGCATGGGGCCAGCCGCCACCCACTCGCACGGGCCGGAGGGGTGGGAATAGGTCGGAGGCGGCTGAAGCACAGAGAAAGGCATTTGCTCCCGGTGAAGGAAGACAACAAAGCAACTCTGCTTATATCCCTGTTCCAGGCTTCTAAAATCCAAATACCCCAAAACACGTGCTGCCACGCAGAGCCAGGGGATCCAGGCGCAAACTCCGGGGGCTCGAGAAGGCAGGCACCATTTGTAACAGTTACACCTCGCCCGCCAGGCACGGAGAGATGGCACTTCCCAGGTATCGATCACCATGGATGACGGATGGCTCGCTGGCCACTGGGTCTTGCTGCCCCAGACAGGGACGCCGGCCACGGCCCCTGCTCTTCACGGCGGCTGGTGGCTCTGCACGGACGCGGACCCCACACGGCCCCTCCATGCTGCGTGCCGGCCCCGGAGCAGGCTGAGGAACAGCAGCTGCCTGGGGCCCCAGAGAGCGAGCTCTGACACCCTTCCCGTGCGTGGCACCTGAACCACGGCAGGACTTCAGTAAGATCCCACAAATGCCCACAGGGACGAGAGAAACAGCAACCCCCGGGAAGCCAGAGGATGTTTCAGTAACTCGAAAGCACCTGATGGGGCCCAAACCATCTCTGGAGAATGTGAAAGGAAATCAATTGACATGGAATACTGGAGAATCCTTAAGGAACTCACTTTCTAACGTTGGGACTATTTCTAGTAACACCTTACATTTTTGTAGCAGCTTACAATTTTTGAGCTACTACTTTTAACGTTTGCCCCCATCTTTTGCATATCTTTGTAACACCATGGCTACTAAAAGCACGTTACATCCAACCTTACAAATGGGGGCCAGGTGGGGGTGCTCAGGAGGCGTCCCCTTGGCAGCCTCTTCCTGTCCAGCAAGAAGAACCTCAGCACTCGGCACCTCCTGGTCACTCGTCCAGCGAGGAGTGCCGAGTCTGCTGTGCCCAAGAGCACAGCCCCCACCCACCCCCGACGGCCACCTGTCCACGTGCCGGCTACGGCCTGCGCCACAAGAGCTGGAGGTAACAAATACCCCACCAACTTTCCGTGCCCCGTCCTCAAAGGGTGCGATGGGCTGAGGCCCTCCCTGCACGGGTGTGGCCCACCTGAAAGGCACAGCGGCCATCCCACCGTCACATGCTCACTGGTTCAAGGCCAGGAATGGACGCAGAGTCAGTGGCGGGACGTATCTATATTCCACGCAAGTAAGTGGCACCTCCTGTATGCACATTATCCCGCGGGGGAAGGCGAGGACACGGTGTTCACCCTCACGGAACTCACAGCCGGCCAGGAGTCAACAGCACCAGCTTCTCCCGGGTGTCAGCTAAGTAGTCACAGGTGCGAGTATGGAGTCACTCACGGCAGCAAAGTGACAAACCAGCTTTGGTTGGGCCGGCCATGAGGCTTCTCCTGCATGCCCGAGGTTGGCACTGTCTACACCTGGTCTCTCATACCCAAGGGACCCACGCCAGCTTCTCCACGTGATGGCCTCAAGTGTAAGCAGAAGCTGCAAGGTCCCTAGAGGCCTGGGCTTGGACACCCCGTGTCACCTCTGCCGCATTCCACTGGCCAAGCTTGGTCACCAGACAGCCCAGATTCAAGGGGTGGACAAACTCCACACCCCGAGAGGTATGTGAAAGACTGACAGGGCAGGCCTGAAACCGCCATCCTCAGAACGGGCCGCTTGCTGGCAGGGCTGATCCTCGGTGGGCATCTGGGCACTTAGATTTGGGGACGGTTCCTGCCACTCCCCGTTAAGAGTGGCTCCCCGTTACATGGGGTTTACGCTGAATACCTGCCTTCCTCCCAGGAGTCCGATTTGGGTATGTGCTATACAGAACGTGCCTACCCTACCAGCCCCGCTTACAAGCCCCAGATCCGAGTCTCTAACGAGCTCCCCGGTGGGCCGCGCTGCACGGGTGTGGCTGCGACCTGGCGCTGCAGGAGTAAGTGCATGCTCCGCGGCTCCCCTGGGAGAGCGCTACAGAAGCTTGCACCTGGTTTCCAGTGGACTGTGTCGCCTGCACCTTTTCCCTTTGCTGCCGGCTTTGTGCCCTCTTGCTGTAAGACCACAGCTGTGGGTAGGACTGTGTGCAGAGTCCCCCACAGTCCTCGGACGTGGGCGTGGGCGTTAGGATGCCCGACACAGAGGCGAGGCCCGAGTCACTGCCAAGGGGGACGTGCACCCCCTTTGAGCGACGGCAACTGTCTGTGCAGCACCTACCCCAGGGCCGCGCCGCGCCGCGCCAGAGAGGGCAGCTGCAGAAGAACGCAGAGAAAGGACCCAGAAGAGGTGGAGTCACCCGTCAGGGCTGGGAGCTGGGGTCAGGGGTGGGAAGAGGGTGCTGGGGACAGCCTGGCAGCTCCACTCACGCTCACTCACGCCCCGTCAGAAGAGGCAGGTCAGTTTCCAATCCGAGAGTTAGAGGGACAGCTCTGAACACGCCTCTCTACAGCCTGGGCGGGTGAGACGGGCGGAGCTCCACTGCGCCTTGGCCAAATGTTTTTGCACAGCCGGCGGGGCTTCCCTCCCCTTGTGTTCCCAGGGCCCCGTACGCCGAGGAGTTGGCAGGGCGAGGGGGGCCCAATCCCTTGTCCTCCCGGCGCTGTGAGGGTGGGTAGCTTAAAGCAGAGCCCAGAGGACTGTGCTACAGTGCCACTTCCCCAAGACTGTCACCCCCGCCTTCAGCCCTGCACAGCTGGTCAGACAGAGGGACCCAACTTCACCTCCCGATGGACACGCTGCACACAGACGTGCAGTGGAAAAGTTCTCAGTCCCTGGGCATTTAAACCATTAAAATCAGTCCATTCCCAACAGCCCAGGAGGATTCATCCTCATAAGGATCCAACCGAGGCCCCGCACGAACCGGAAGGGGCTTGGGAATCACAGATCCAACCACGTTCCGGGGAGCAGTCGGTGGAGCTGGAGGAGGAACAGAGCTGGTCCCTCAAAGAGGGCTGTGACAACCGACCTGGGACCAAGCTCGGACTTGTGTTTCCAGTCTGGCGGGGGTCGCCCTGACCTCCCGACACACCTGGGCCCAAATCCCAGCGAGAAGGCGCCTGGTGCTCTGGGGACTCAGGGGTCTTCGGGACAGTGACATTTCAGCGCTCTGCACTGCAGAAGGAACTGCTCCCAGTAACACTCGATCATCAAAATAATTTCAGGGTCTCAGGTTAGAGCCGGGAATCCACCGGGAGATGGGGCTGCTCAGGGCACGCTCCCATGCATGCTCCAACGTTCTCAGGGCGGCGGCAGGAGTACACAGCTGATGAAGAATTTATGTCGTACTTCGCATGTGGTACCTGGTACAGGTGCAGGCTTACACGCCGTATAATTAGTAACGTGTCTAGCACATCCAAAGGAACGAGAAGTTATAGTTGAGCATAACAACCTCTAAATTTCAATATTTTACATTCATTTTCAATATATTTTTCTCCCAGCCACAAGACAGGAGCAGTTGAAACACACAGCAGCATATTCATCATTCAACAAGATATATTGCAACACTCATCAGAGAGGCTGAGGGGTCCACGCACCAATATTACATTTTCCTAACATATCTCCCGCATATTATTCAAAGTGATGCTTTCATAGCCTTGTAGATCAGTTCAGAGGGTGGATTGTGTCTTTCACTATTTTTTTACTGTCTTTTACCTGTCAGTAGGCTCAAGGTACCTATAATTCTCTAAATTCCACATGTACGAGGAAATGACACCACATCCCACAAGGGTCCTCGGCCACTCTGCTGCCCACTGCGCCGGCGGGCTGCTTCTGCGCCGGGCCGACCCGGCGCCACGCCCGGCCCCACCGCGCTCAGAGGCGCAGGACCGGGCGGGAGCGGCTCATCTGAGCCCCGAGGCGGCAGACCACATTGGCCTCGTAAGGGGCCCCGTCTTTTCGTAAGGTTTCCAGCAGGTGGGGAAGTCAAGGTGGCCTGTGCAGGAGCCTGTGTGGGGGGCACCCAGCACTCTGCTGCAGGGGCAGCCTGGGGGCAGTGGCTGGAGGTGGGTGCCGGGAGCCCGGGCCCAGGCAGCAAGGAGGCAAGACATGGGACTTCAGATGGGGTTGCCCAGGGCACGGCCGGAGGGCCACCAGGGCAGGCGTCCTGGACGGGGCACTACTTTGAGCAGGGTGAGGGGAAGGCAGGGAAGGAGGAGGAGGAGGGGAAGGCAGGGAAGGAGGAGGAGGAGGGGAAGGCAGGGAAGGAGGAGGAGGAGGGGAAGGAGGACGAGGAGGGGAAGGCGGGGAAGGAGGACGAGGAGGGGAAGGCAGGGAAGGAGGACGAGGAGGGGGAGGACGGGGAGGGAAAGGAGGAGGAGGGGGAGGAGGGGGAGGGAAAGGAGGGGGAGGGGGAGGGGGAGGGGGAGGGGGAGGGAAAGGAGGGGGAGGAGGAGGGGGAGGAGGAGGGGGAGGAGGAGGGGGAGGAGGAGGGGGAGGAGGAGGGGGAGGAGGAGGGGGAGGAGGAGGGGGAGGAGGAGGGGGAGGAGGAGGGGGAGGAGGAGGGGGAGGAGGAGGGGGAGGAGGAGGGGGAGGAGGAGGGGGAGGAGGAGGAGGAGGGGAAGGAGGAGGAGGAGGGGAAGGAGGAGGAGGAGGGGAAGGAGGAGGAGGAGGGGGAGGAGGAGGGGGAGGGGGAGGAGGAGGGGGAGGGGGAGGAGGGGAAGGAGGGGGAGGAGGGGAAGGAGGAGGAGGAGGGGAAGGAGGAGGAGGAGGAGGGGAAGGAGGAGGAGGAGGAGGGGAAGGAGGAGGAGGAGGAGGGGAAGGAGGAGGAGGAGGAGGGGAAGGAGGAGGAGGGGAAGGAGGAGGAGGAGGAGGAGGAGGGGAAGGAGGAGGAGGAGGAGGAGGAGGAGGGGAAGGAGGAGGAGGAGGAGTGAGCAAGGGGTACAGAGGGGAAAGGGCAGGGACGAGAAGAGGGGTGGGGCAGGAAGTTGCTTTCAGACCCCCTCTTCCCGCCCACCACGGGGCCTTCCCGTCCAGCCTCAGCCCTCTCAGCACTGCCCGAGGGACCTGAGCCCACTGCTTCACCACCTCTGGCCACTCTCAGAGAGGACACAGCAAGGTCAGACCGAGAGTCTCGACTTCACCTCGGCCGGACACGCTGCGCACAGGCGCGGGGTGGAAGAGTTCCCGACTACTGGGCGTTTAGACCATTAAAACAGTCCGTTCCCAACGGCGCAGGACGATCCATCCTCCTAACGATCAAAGCGAGGCCCCGCACGGACCAGAAGGGGCCTGTGAATCGGAGGCTCAATCACGTTCCGGGCAATTTTAAGGCTGAGTGTCTCTAATTGTGCCGCGGCACTCCGAAAGCCAGCAACCCATGAATGACAGCACGGCCCTCCCAGCACGCCGCGGCCTGACCTTGCCTGTGCAGGAGGGCGAGGGCCGGCGGCGGTGGCAGGGCGGAGCTCTGCGTGCCCACGCAGCGCCCGGGTCTTCCCAACTTTCTGAAAAGTTAATTTCTACGACCAAAACTTACAATTTTAAAAAATGACCTCTCAGGATAGGCTAAAGAATTTTTAGGTGTGCAGTGCAACTCTACAGAGCACGTGAACACGGGGGCTGGAAGTGGCGGCTGAGGCCACAACTCCGACCGTGGAAAGCCCCGTCCTCCAGGGAAGCCACGGGAGGCCGCCTGGGGACCCCCGAGCTCCGACTCCCCGACAGAGGGCCGCGGCCAGCAGGGCAAGGCACACCGCTGGAAACCGGAGCTCTGCGCTCCCTGCCCTCCCCCCAGCGCCCCGAGCCACGCAGCCCGGAGCAGACGTTCAGACAGACGCTCTTCTACGCAGGCTGTGGTCCGTCCCGACGCCCCTGCTGCAAGCTGGAAACGTCTGAGCGTAAAATGCACTCACCGTACCCACCCTACTGAACGTCACAGCCCAGCCCGGCTCACCTACGCACGCCCAGACCACTCACGCCAGCAAACCATCCAACACAAAGTCCCGTTACAGTAAAGCGTTGAGCATCCCGGGTAGTTTACCGAATACCGCACCGAAGGGAACGTGGACACGTGGGTACATACGTGGGTAACTCGAAGTGCGGTTTCTACTGAATGCATGTTGCTTCTGCACCACCACGAAGCCGGAAAACTGAGCTGGACCATCCTGTGTGGGTTGGGGCTGTCTGTAGTTGAAGAGAGGACTGGAGACTTATTCTAGACCAGGGGTCCTCAAACTTCTTAAACAGGGGGCCAAGTTCACTGTCCCTCAAACTGTCGGAGGGCCAGACTATAGTTAAAAAAAAAAAACAACCATGAACAAAAATTCCTATGCACACGGCATATATCTTATTTTGAAGTTAAAAAAACAAACAGGCAAAAACGCCCGCACGTGTGGCCCGAGGGCCGTAGTTTGAGGACGCCTGCTCTACACCAACCACAGTTTTAAGTCGGTGTACCTGTGGATCCTATTTGTTATTCCTCCCCAGTTACCACGGGCTTGCTGTCAACTTCACTTTCACAGAAAGACTCAGAGGGCAGCACAGCGAGCTCAAGGGCACGCAGTCGGGAGCGGCAGTCGGGGCTGGCTTAGCCCAGTCTTCGCGGACCCCGGGCCCGGCCCATCCCCTGCCCTGGCCACAGTCGCCGTCACCGAGCAGTGTTTACAAAGCAGACCCGATTCCACTCGTGGCAGGAAAAGCAAGCTCGTACAAGCGCTGTCGGAAAAATTAACGCCCAGGCCGCCGACCTGCAGAAACGCTTTCAAGAGTTTTATGTCTCTCGCAAACATGCCCATCCCATGCGATGTGGTTATTTCAGGAAGTTGTCTCTCTGCTGATTCGCCCCTCTACTAACCAGCCACACAACGGCCCACATCACTGATCCAGGCGATCGGGCTGTGCTGCGCCATCCCGATCAGGCGGGGTGCGGGGTCGGACTCCGGGACGACGGCAAGGACGGGCGCGGTGCCAGCCAGGCTCGGGCAGCACTCACACCGCCGCATGGGTTTTTTTTTTTTTTTCCTTCTTTCCCCCAATGCTTTATCAAGAGACTCTCAAGATGCTTAAAACTTAAGCTACAGAGTTCAGGGGGGAATGGCGACAGAGCGTTTTGAAGGATTTTGGTCGTGAATGGTATATAACGTTTTACAACAAGTCTTGCTCCGGCCATAAAAGGCTTTATTCGGCCACGCCGCTGCGAGTCAGCGTGGCGCGTGCCTGAGCCCGCAGCCTGGGGCGGCTCGCTCGGCTCTCGGGCCTCTTATCTGCGTGCCAAGCTGCTCCTGGAAGACTTGGTGTCCCCCCCCTTTTTTTTTTTTTTTTTTACATTTTGTTAGAGGGTCCGTATTACACAGCTCATTACGAGTGTCCCTAACTCTTAGACAATGACTCCGGAGCCAACGGCGCAGCTAATGGAGTGTGACGCTTTAACAACAAATCATTTACAAGTCCTGGGTGCCGCGTCCCTAATGCGGGAAGTTTTTAATCATAAGCAAATGCAATCATTTATGTTAAGCAATGCATGGACCTGGGCAATGTAGCACAAACAGCCATTAAGCAAAAATTAACGGCAGCAAGAGAACGCCGACGTGGCAGTTTGCACTGTGCGTGGTGGACTCTGATCAACTTCGTCTGGGCAAGACGGGACCGAACCCTCCCCAGGCATGGTGATGCTGGGGGCGGGCTCCACGTCCTCACGGACATGGGGACCTCGGCCACCACACGACCGACAGCGTGCCGCCTCGGCGTGGAGGTGGGTAAGCCTGTTAGAGCAGCCGCGTGTGACTCCCGGCAGATCGCTGAAGTTCGTTGAGCTTCCGTGCCCGAAGCCGCGTAAACACAGCAGACAGCAGTGTGCGCCGGGGCTGGCAGGAACAGGGTCACCCGGCAGCTTCCGCCCACCTGGCGTTTGGGGCCTAACGGGGCAGGAGAGGCTGCCCCGACCTCGTGTATAAGCCCATGACCGTCAGGGCCTAACGGGGCAGGAGAGGCTGCCCCCGACCTCGTGTATAAGCCCATGACCGCCCCGACCAGTCAGTGCCAGCGGCTGTCTACACCGAGGGGCCAGAACCGAGGGCCTTCCCCGACACGGCGCAGCCCGGCTCCGCTCCCACCTCACCCTGGTAGAGCGATGCCGGCCGGGGACGTTAGATTCAGGAGACTGGCGAGCAGGAGAGCCGCAGCGTGCGCGCACTCCCGAGTCTCCAGAGACACCAGGGCACCAGCTGGAGGCGGACCGCTGACGGACGGCACCCCCGCACGGGCTCCCTTCTGACGCGAGGCTGCCAGACAGGCAAGGACAGGAAGGAGACACGCGAGTCGCAGAAGCCGGCTCTAGAAGGGCGTCCGCTCCCGAGAAGACACGCCGAGGCGGCCCGCTCCGCCTTCGCCTCCCTCTCGGACGCCTGCCACGAAACTCCGCAAGCAGCGACGGAGACAGAGAACCCAGACGCCGCCGACGTCAGCTCCCGCGATGCTGCGCTTTCACGGCTGAATGGAAACAATCCTTCCACGGGCCACGATAAGAGACGTTCGGCCGACGAATGTGTCACTGGCTAACTGCTTAATAATTTATATATTCGAGTTGAACTTTGACACCGCATTGGCAGGACACATAAAACACTCACATAATTTAGTGCGAAACGTCTGACTAAGTGCGCCGTGCACAGTAGGTGCTCTGCCACAGTGGTAAATAGGAAAAACAATGAAGAATAGGAAAGCGGGTAACGGTTTGTTTTGTAAGACAGGGCCGAAGTGCACAAGTCAAGCCATTACTACCGAGTACAAAAGGGACTAAGAAACCATATCAAAATCTGTAGATGACACGAAATGGAAATGTCCGTCCATCCCCCTCGAAAATACGTGACCATCTTGAGCTACAGAAAAAAAGAAAAAGATGTACAATGTAGCTGTGTCTGTTTCCATAATCATTTACCTGTTAAAAATTAAGTGTTTTTTCCTTTTTCGAAATAGTCATGCATATTTCACAAGATGTTCTACACATACACCTTCAAATCGCAAAGGCAAGGCGGTCCCTCGAGTTACCTTGACATATATTTAAATGATCCTTGTTTTTACATGGAAACTTGCACATCAGGCCCCGGAACTTTCCGTCGCAGGGTTCACGGGTGCTGGTCAAGAACGCGCCGTGCTCTCCCTATCAGGATGATTAATGAAGGCACCTTTTTCACAGAATGTCAGAGTCTGCCTTTTTAACAACTGACCTTTCATAGAATACTACTGAACTCATAATTCCACTTTTGTTCAGTTTCTTATTAGTGGAGTTAAAATTAATACTTATGGGAATGATAGCCAAGGTGATGCACAGTAAATCTCAGAGCACATCCGCCTCCTGCGCCCACGGCCCAAGGCACAGCGCCTGCCTGTCTACTTCCCGCGCAGAAGCACCCCGCCAGAACTCTGTGTCCTTTGAAAAGACAAATTGGGGCAGTCTGTAGACCTCTTTTGAGAACAAAGATGTATATTTTGAGAAAGACTTTAAAAGTTTGTAGGTTTTTTTTTTCTTAAGAAGGACCTAATAAAATTGCTAATTTCAATCATAAATTTTAAAAAATTCACTCTTATTCAGTTTTCTGAAACACTCCTGATGACTGAGATGATATATAGCACAACAGACTCCACAGCCCACATTCATCTCTCCAAAGTGACAATTTAATAACCCATCAAGGCAACACAATACGCCAAGACCACTTACCTTACTGCAGGATCACATGAGAAGGGAAAAAAAAAAAGGCTCAGCCACTAATATCTCAAGAAATCACCCTTAAAACTTAAAATAGTAAAAAAAGAAAAAAAAATGATTGGGAAAGTGGAGCTAGAAGAGGGGTTTCTTCTAATTATCACTGGGAATAGCAAATTACTTAAGGACTCAATTCTTCCCCACCATGCCATCCATTTCCATGCTCAGACATACCTAATTTCTATGAACCCCTCAAGGGTGCAAACCAGTTTCAGCTTCAAAGGCCTTAGGGGACTGCGGGGCAAAGGCAGAAGGCTACAGCACATTCAATTATTCATTCTTATTAAACATCTGAGAAAAGTCGTTCTGAATAAATACTGGCAATGCAGTGTACACAGGTAAACGTGTGGTGGCCCAAGTTGACTCAACCCATCACATCACTTTAATCACCCTTGCTATCAGTGACGTCACTCTCACCCGAGGAGGGTTAAAGATCCAGGTAAGCGAGCGAGACGACACCCAAGGGCAAGCAAAGAGGCCACCTTCCAAGGTGGGAGCGGCACCCTGGTAGCTGCGGATGTTCCGAGCGCGCCGGGGAATCGGCTCACTGCTGCACAGAGCATGTCAGAAGACCAAGCGCCACTCACCTGAATCCCAAAGGCCACGTCTGATGGCTGCCACGCCACCGTCATGGGAGGGGAGTGACCACGCACGCCACCCCCCAGCGTGGAGCAGGCACGCCCAGCCTGCAGGGCGCGGGTCCACGGAGGGGTACCCGAAGCCACACCGGAAAGCGAGAGAAAGTTGAAAGAGGGAGAGAAACGGCCACAGCGATCTGACGCACCCCACGAGAGACTCCACGCCAACTCCGCCTTCACGCAGGGAGGAAAGGCAAGCCTGAGAACCTGGCCGCGCGGCAGGAGCCCCCGCCAGAGCCTCTGCTCTGCCCGCGCGGGGAGGCAGTAACGAAACCCACGCACGGAAGTCACCATGACCAAACCGAGAGCCGTGACGCCATCTCCCACCTCCAGAAAGGGTCTGGGAAAGAACGCTCCCGCTTCCGCCGGGAAAGGAAAACGGGAAGTCTGCTAACTGGGGTAAGACGGCGCTTCCCCACTGGCGGCCGGGCCCACGACACCACCGAGGCCGCAGCGCTGAGCGGGCGAGGGCCGCGCTCTGCGTAACTTACGATGGACGCAAAACCCTGGAGAAAGTCCACACCATATTGATATTCTTCACGTCTGCAGAGACAACAAATTCAGGAAGGAAAAGCACCCACAAATCTTCCCGTTTGCACCCTGTACTGTTTCCACTAAGCTCCCGGCTCATCGCACTATTAGATTTACTCAAAATGAGCAATATTTCAATGAGGATTTCCTAGAAGAGACCACCTTCGATTTCATCACAGCCTATTAACCAAGGTGCTATACACGTTTATATTTGGTCATTCATCAACGGAGAAGCTTTCAATTTTAAAGAGACTCTGAATCCCATGCCCTAAAGATACCCCCCCCCCCGACTACATCCACGCCCGGCCCGGGCGCACACAGGAAGCCCACGCAGCAGACTCGGGCACCCACGGGAAAAACATAGCATCACGGGATGGAGGCAAACCAGAGAGGAGGTCAAGAATACTTGCAAGAATGCGGAAAAGGACACCTACACAACCACCAGGCAGATCCTTTGTTCTACACAGAACAAAGACAACCACACCAATCTACCACCCAGCACAATCTAATGTTCGTAGACTAATATGTTGGAGTGTGTGTTCTTTTCAAATACATGTAGTTCAGTTCTTCTAACAAGTTGAGAACAAACCCCAGCATCCTCACTCTCCAAATCTAATAATTTACTCCTGAAACCATGTTACAGAGGGAATCTTCAGTTTGCAGAGGCTTATATCACATTATTGTAACAGGAAAATGTTATAAAGGGTTTCTATCCATCCACAAACCTACAACCAACTTCCCCAGTTCTCACTAACACACTTTATAAACGTGGACGTAAAAATCCAAAGACTTCTGCATAATCTAAATAATTTAATATTACCTAATATTTTCTAAGTTAATTGGTGTGTACATACATATGTAGTTTAAGGTTATAGGACAGCATCAGAGGCAAATTACAATTTACTTCTATCTTGGAAGAAACATATGCAACACAAACATTACTATGTTACAGATCCTAAAAACACCATGAAACTTCCACCCCAGTTGATAGCAGACACCAAGCTCCTAATAGCAGCAGACAAGGAGATCCAAGATGCATGGTGTGATTTCTATTTTTTTTTTTTTTAATTTGTTGAGACATGCTTTGTGGCCTAGGATATGGTCAATCTTAGAGAATGTCCCATAAGCTGATGAGAAAAACATATACTATTTTCAGTGGTTTTGGGATAGAATGTTCTATGAATGTCAGTCAGGCGCATTTGTTCTAGAGTTCTGTTTAAGTCCATTGTTTCTTTGGTTATTTTCTGTTT
The DNA here is from genome assembly GCF_040939455.1 of Microcebus murinus. Classification (NCBI taxonomy): domain Eukaryota; kingdom Metazoa; phylum Chordata; class Mammalia; order Primates; family Cheirogaleidae; genus Microcebus; species Microcebus murinus. The sequence goes on from NC_134117.1 coordinate 2,721,360, forward strand.
GGAGGATCTGTCCTATTCTGTCAGAGGGGTGTTAAAGTCCCCAGTATTGCTGTTTATCATTTTGTTTAGATCAAGTGGGATTTACTTTATGCATCTAGGTGCACTTGAATTAGGTACATAAATATTTAAAATTGTAATGTCGTTTTGTTGAATTGTACCCTTCACCATTATATAGCGACCCTCTGTGTCTTTCGTTACTTTTGTTTATTTGACGACTAAGTTATATGAAATCAGAACTGCCATGCCAGTTTTCTTTTGGCTTCTGTTTGCTTGAAATATTCTTTTCCATCCCTTCACCTGGAGTCTGAATGCATCCTATGCATTAGATGTGTTTCCTGAATACATCAGACACTTGGCTTGTGTATATTTATCCATTCAGCCAGCCTATGTCTCTTTAGTGGGCAGTTGAAACCATTCACATTTATTGAGAGAATTGATAAGTGGGGCAGATTTCTGTTCATTCTGTTGAGTAGAACCTGGTTGCTTTCTTTCGAGCCATTGTGGTATCTGGCCTTTGATCTTTAGCTTTTGGATGATTTTACATTCATGTTTATTGTGCTGATCGGTGTGTAACACTGTTTTGAGTACTTCCTGGAGGGCAGGTCTTGTCATGATGAATTCCCTCGGTCTTTGCTTGTCTGAGGAGGTCTTTATTCCTTCTTCATATAAGAAACTTAGTTTTGCATGGTACAAGATTCTAGGATGGACATTATTCTGTTTGAGAAGAGTGAGAATGGGGCCCCAGTTGCTTCTTGCTTATAAGGTCTCAGCTGAGAAGTCTGCCGTTATTCTGATGGGTTTTCATTTATAAGTGACCCACTTCTTTCACCTTACAGCTCACAGGAGGGCCTTTTATGTGTGTATTTTGGCTAGTCCTATGACTGTGTTGTGGTGTCTCTTCCTGTTGGGAATGAATTTCCCAGGAGTCCTTTGGGCTTCTTGTACCTGGGTATCTAGATTTCTATCAAGGCCAGGGACATTTTCCTTCTTTATAGTCTCAAACAGTTTATAGTCTCAAACAGTCTCAAACCCTTGTGTATTTTCTTCTTTACCTTCAGGGATGCCTACAGTTCTCATATTAGGCCTCTTCACATAATCCCACATTTCTTGTAGGCTTTGCTTTCTTCTCTTATTCCTCTGCTCTATCTCTGCAACTGAGTTATTTAATTGAAAGGTGTTATCGTCAATCCCTGAGATTCTTTCTTCTGTTTGATCTACCCTATTCTTGAGGCTTTCCACTGTTTTGTAATTCCTTGAATAAATTCTTCATTTCTAGAAGTTCTGTTTGATTTTTAATATTTATTTCTTTAGTGAATTTTTCTTTCAAGTCCTGGATTTTCTTTGTGGTTTCTTTGCATTGGGTATCCATTTTCTCTTGCATATCATTGAGTTTTCTTACAATCCATGTTTGAAATTCTTCTGTCATTTTTGTGTTCTGAATTTGGTTGATGTCCATTGCTAGAGAGCTGGTGTTCCCCTTTGGGGATGTGCTTTCCATTTGATTCTTCATACTTCCAGAGTTATTTTTGCCGGTCTCTCCCCATCTGGATCAACTGTTGCTCCTTACCTTTAGGTTGTCCTTTGGATAATGACACACCCTGTTTAGTCTCTGAGCCAGTAGATAGTGTTTGTGAGTGAGATTCAACCACACCCTGTATGATGAGTCAAGAGGATGTGCAGAATGACCTCCCTTGTCAGTAGGTGGCACTTGCTGGGAGGAGCAAGCTGCAGTGTTTTGGGGTCCTGTAACCAGCTCTTGTTCCTCTGGAAAGGCACTCTAGTACCTCAGGTGGTAGGTGGGTCCCTGGGACTTCCAGGTGTGTCCTTATTCTCCACCTCAGCAGGTACTGGTGGGGGAGTGAGGCTCTGCTGGCCGTGTTGGGAGAGCCTGCCCTCAAGTTCCACAAATACTGTTAGCAGGGGTCAAAAGTCTAGTCTTTGCTTCTGGGCAAAGCTGCCAAGGAGGGACTGAAATAGCCCCACTCAACCAAACAGTCTGCGTCTGGGGGTGGGGCTGTCTGAGATCTGCAGTCTGGAGCAGGCCTCGCTCCTTTCCACCCTCCCCTACCCCATGGTTTCTCCTGGGCCTCTGCAAGCAGGTAGGACCTCAAGTCAGCGGGTCTCCCCTGGCTGTGATAGATAGGAGGAAGGAGGTTCCCTGCCCAGGGACACAGCCTGAGCTGGGAGCACGGACATCCCATGGGAGGAGGACTGCCCCTCAAGCACGCTGATCTGCCAAGGCACACACACCTCAGTAGGCTCGTTCACAAATGTCCCTTCTGTGTCCCGGGCCATGTGATTGAGACCTGGGTGTACCGGATCTGCTCTGCAGAGCTGTCCTCCAGGGCCACAGAGATCAATCCCTGACCCTGCCAGGGAGAGGAGCTGGTCTCAAGTCACCCACAGGGTGCCCAAGCGGGATCAATGTGTTTCTGCCTCGGGATATGCCCAGCTCTGCTGGAGTCACCAGGCAAGTAGCACCAGGGAGGGCCGGTGGGTAGGGAGCTCACAGTCTAGGTACCCCTCCAGTTCTCTGTAGGACTCTAAAAGAAAATGTCCTGTTCCCTGCAGATGCCTTTGGGTGGTGGCTAAATTGTCCCTCTCGGCAGCCTTGGGTGGGGTAAGGGAGAACGAAGCAATGTGGTGAGTGCCAATCAACTCGGGTCTGTGGGCCAGGAGGTTTCCCAAGGGAGCCTGGTGCCCTGTTTGCAGGAGGCTCACCGCTCACTGGTGGTGGCCGTCACTGGGCTGGTGTCCGCAGGTCTCTCCCACTGCTCAGGAGCCCAGCAGCAGTCCGAGATGCAAGGGAGGGGAAAGTTAACCGCTCCACCTACGCTTGCCGCTGGTCTCCACGCCTCTCGGGGTTCAGACCCTGCCAATGCCCTTCTCCTTCCAGTTCTGCTCTGCAACGTCTGCCCTCGGAGTCTCCCCTAGATTCAGGCACCTTCTTTCCAACCCTCATCTGATCCATGTTTGTCAGCCTGTTTAGTTTTTCCACTTCCATATAAACTATCTTTCTTGCAGAGACACTCTGGTGGCTGGTGGTTTCTCTGGCCCACCGTCTTCCTGAGCCAGCTTTTTAATTACTGCTGAATTTGGTTTTAAAAAACAGATGCCTAGTCAAACTTTGCTTTCTCTTGTTTATATATAAAACACCGTTTTAACCATTTCCCCTTAACTCCTTGTGTTCTAAAACCCCCACCTCACCCACGTGGACTTTGCCAATAACGGGAATGCTCAGTGCCGCGGCTGTCGGGGACGACTGTCTTCTCCGGCAGCGTATTTCCACAGCAACGCGAGCGTGAAGCTGACCCGCACCACGCAGCCCCGTCACCTGCCAGGGAATCGTGACTCTGTAGGTGGGAATCTGAAAGCAAGGTGTCGGCCGGGTCAGCATCCTCTCCCTGTGTCTTCACGTGGTCGCCCCGTGTGTGTGTGTGTGTGTGTGCATGTGTGTGTGTGCATGTGTGTGTGTGCATGTGTGTGTGCATGTGTGTGTGTGCATGTGTGTGTGTGCATGTGTGTGTGTGCGCATGCGTGTGTATGTATGTGTGTGTGTGTATGTGTGTGTGTGTGTGTGTGTGTGTGTGTGTATGTGTGTGTGTATGTGTGTGTGTGTATGTGTGTGTGTGTATGTGTGTGTGTGTATGTGTGTGTATGTGTGTGTATGTGTGTGTATGTGTGTGTATGTGTGTGTGTATGTGTGTGTGTATGTGTGTGTGTATGTGTGTGTGTATGTGTGTGTGTGTATGTGTGTGTGTATGTGTGTGTGTGTGTGTATGTGTATGTGTGTGTATGTGTATGTGTATGTGTGTGTCCTAATCTCCCAAGGACTCCTGTCACTGGATTAGGGCCCATCCTAACGGCCCCATGCTCACCTAATCACCTCTCTCGTAGACCCCATTTCCAAAACACAGCCACATTCTGAGGTCGTGGCGATTAGGACCTCCACACACAAACCCCAGGGTGCGGGGCAGCTGACAAGCACTTACACGGAGACCAACTGACGCTAAAAACTCTGGTCTCTGTTGACGAGATGAGACGGTGCAGAGGGCCACAGAGGGATGACATCCTCCGATACCATCCAAGGCAACGGAGTCGCAGAAAACCTGGACTCCGTGTGTCTTGAAGAGAACACAAAGCTACTTGGAAGCAATGCTTTAATAGTTAAATGCGGTTTCTGAAGAGGTGGGCTAAGCGGAACAGCCCCTCGGTGGCTCGCCAGGGGAGGTGGGGGGTGCCCCGCTGAAATACAGCTCCCAGCCTGCGCCATGGTGCTCGCTGGCCTGGGGGGCCCCTGACCCTGGACTCCAGGGGTGTTGGCTAAAATAACCCCCCCGAGTTAGTGCTGCTCTTCCCTGCCACCCTCTGCGACCCGCCACTCTGTATGAAGAGCACCCACACTCCAGCCCCAAGCATCGTCCCCTGCATCTTCTAAGACTTCTCAGGTGCCCCTCGGCCGGGCACGCGGGTGCTGAGGGCAGCAGCAGGACATAGACAGATGCGGTCCCCGCCTGGGACAAGACGGAAGGGACCAGCGCTAGGGTGGGGCAGGCAGCGCGTGCCGGAGGGGCTCAGACGAGGGGTCCAGGAGCCAGTCTGGGAACACGGGGGGCCCTGAAGACAGCCTCGAAGGAGACAGCTGTGAATGTACGTCGGGTGGAGGTGGCAGCTGGTGCGGGCACCCGAGGCCGTCTGAGGGAACAGGAGCAGGAGCAGGAGCAACCTGCGGCCATCCTCCTGCACGGCAGGTCACGCTCACTGAGCGCTTGCCGAGGGGCGGGCATTATTCTGAGAGTTTCCCGTGGATCCGCTCATCTAATCCTCCAAACAAGCCTATGTGGTAGGCGCTATTATAATCCCTATTTGATAGCTGGGGAAACCGAGGCATAGAGCAGTAAAGTGATTCGCCCAGTTACAGTTGAAAAGGAGGGGAGAGCTAGGGCTCAGAACCCAGGCGGTCAGCTCCAGAGACATTGTGCCTGCACGCCACATGACACCACCTCTGGCATACGGGCCACTCAGCACTGATACCAGAAACTGCGGGTCAGCGTACCTGGAGTTCAGAGTTCAGGGGCCAAAGGACAAGACCCGAGGAGCTAGGGATGTGCAGAGCGGATGCCGTCTCGTCCCAGAACGAGGCAGTGCCGACGGAGTAACATTTGACTTTGGAAACAGCTCTGCAGAGGAGAAAGGCTGTCACTAAGACAGAGGCAGAGGGAGAAAGGCGGAAAGCTTGCCCAGGGAGCACCGAGGCCCACAGAAGTGTCCATCGAGCACGGCTACTGCGGCCCAGCAACCCGCTAAACCGCGTAAAGGCTCACCAAGACGAGAACGGTCGGAACACAATTATGGCACACCCATACACGAGATGCCTTTAAAAATAATCAAACACAGACTTTAAAAAACCATGCTTCCAAAGATATTTAAGAAGAATTCTACTTTATAACTTGAGCATTTAAAACTGATTTTTAAACACTGATGAAAGAGCTAGAAAGAATCGTACTAAACAGTTAAGTTATACCTGGGTAGTGGAATCACGGGCGATTTCTGTGTCCCGTGTTTTTCTGTATTTGCTAGAACAAGCACGAATCCCACAGGCCACGGCCTCGCCAGCGCGTCAGCGCAGGTTGCTCACGGCTGCAGCGCACTGGAGGCGGTCGGGTCACAGAACAGGTGTCCAGGGCAGGGCGGGCCACCAGGGACCGGCTCCTCCCATCCTCCTCACCGCAGCAAGCTGCCTCTCAGCCCTGCGCCTTCCCCTCACCGTCACAACGCGGCTGCCTCAGCTCCGGATCGCATCTCTAACACAACCACGCTCAGAGATCGGGGAGCGAGGGGAGCCTTCCTCCCACTGCTCCTGTTATTAGGGAGGAAAGGCCTCTCCCCAGGAGCACACCGGCAGGCCTCGCTTCTTCTGCAGCCCTCGGGGGCGGGGCGGGGCAGCCAGCACCTGCACTCAGTCTTTCCAGGGGGCGGCAGGGGGGGAGGGGGCGGCAGGGAGGGGAGAAGGCTTTGGAGCAGGTAAGCAACGAGACCCACTGCCTGCTCCCTGGGACCCCTCACCCCAGTGATGATGCCAGAGCCGCCCCGCCATTCTTCTGTGCCCTTCGAGTATTCCTGCTGGTCCGTTGTCCTGCCTCCTTCACGAGTCTTCACCGACATTTCTGTGTCCCCTAACAGCGTTCCTTGAGAACAGGATGGCGGCTTTTCACCGTCCTGTCCCCAGGCTGCCACAGACTGGACACACAGTGTGGCTCTGTCAATGTTTGCTGGAGTCCCAATTTCAATTCATCCCTTTGCCGAACTTACTCGGTAAAAACAAACCACGTGCCCCGTGAGTCCCCAAGTTTGCACACCTGGGGGCGTGGGGGAGAGATGGGACCCCTGCTCAGACAGGACCCCTGCTCAGAAGAGACGGGACCCCTGCTCAGACGGGACCCCTGCTCAGACGGGACCCCTGCTCAGAAGAGACGGGACCCCTGCTCAGAAGAGACGGGACCCCTGCTCAGAAGAGACGGGACCCCTGCTCAGAAGAGACGGGACCCCTGCTCAGAAGAGACGGGACCCCTGCTCAGAAGAGACGGGACCCCTGCTCAGAAGAGACGGGACCCCCTGCTGGGGACCAGAGCACCGGCCAGAACGGCGTCACCTCGCCATGGGCACCTGCCCACCAGGATGGCCGCCGCCTTCTACTAATCCACTTTCAGCAGCCAGACTTGCCTTTCGCCCCGACGGACAAAAGTAACGTGGAAACCCGACTTTGTGAAAATGATACATTTATCTCACTTCACTGCAACGTAACGTAATATTACTAATATTAATAGTTTCAGCTCTGGAAATTGTGCCGGTCTCCCAAAGAAAGAGTCCTTGACCCAAAATAGAGGATATTAAACTGAGAAATGATCTACTGATGCAAATCATTAAATCTATTTGCATCTGCTCACTGAACCCTATCGCAGAAATTAAACTCCGTGCGGCGGGGAGGCGCCTGTGCGCGGCGAGGGGGGGACGGCGTGGTGGATCCGAGCTCTGTGTCATTAATTTCCCACTTTCCCTCATTAACAAGTAAAATGTTTTTACTGCTTGAAAAGTTTTAATAAATAGAAAAAGCAGGGCAGCCGACATAGTTTTCCATGTAATATACAAGGGCTTTTAATATTTTTACATACATTAGTGGAAAAGCTAGGAGAACGTTAAAAGGTTACATACGTGCGGAAAACAAAAAGAACGGCCTTCGGGGAAGCACCGAGGGTTTCACGCCCACGCCTCTGTCGTTGGCATCTCTGTCCCGGCCCGTCCCCGGTGGATGTCAGCAGAGGGGGACTGTGGGCGGCCCAGCCCCTCACCGGCCTCTCCCTGCATTGGGGTCCCAGGGCCCCGGCAGGGCCACTGCCACAGGGCCAGTGCTATGCCGCCCACCCACGGTTCTCTGTGAAAACCACCCCATTAACCGACCCCGGGACAGAGACAAACCGCCTGGCGCGGCACTCAAGGTTAAATCTCACGCGCACATAAACGTCTCTTAATTTAGGTAAAGACTCAAAGTTCGCTGGAAATCAATCCGTGACCAGCGGCCGGCTTTCAAAGCCACAAGCGTGGGTTACGTTTCGCCGCCCCCCGGCAACCCTGCCTGGCCGACACGGGAGCCTCCCTCGCCTCCTGGGAATAACCCACGGGCCTCCCCTTCTGCCTGCCTCCCCTAGAGCAGGCGTCCTCACTGCGGCCCGCGGGCCACACGCGGGTGTTTATGCCCGTTTGTTTTTTTACTTCGAAATAAGGTATGTGCAGTGTGCATAGGAATTTGTTCATAGTTTTTTTTTTTTTTTTTTTTAACTATAGTCTGGCCCTCCGACTGTCTGTGGGACAGTGACCTGGCCCCCTGTTTAAAAAGTTTGAGGACCCCTGGGCTAGAGGAACCAGGATCCGGCGAACCTCCATCACCTTGGATGGCACAGCCCGGTCACCGCGGCTTCGGATCTCTCGGCCCGCCCAGGCCCCGGAAAGCAGGTGTGCGCCAAGAGCCACGGCCCGTCCTAGCGCACTGAGAGCCACCGCGCTGTCCCTGCCAACCTGCGGAGGGTGGTGAATTTTGTGGCGTATAACTTAACACACAGAGAAGGACGTAGTTGGGTCAATGCTGATTACACAGGCACAGCCAGGAATTTATTTCCCTTCCCTCACTGCGGCTCTGTGATCCGACTGGCCTGGGTGGGAAACCGTCTACACCACAGCAACAAATGGCAGGCCTGGCCCCGCCCATGCTCTGGACTAAATGACAACTTCTAATTTATACCGCTGCTCCTCCACGCCAGGCAAATAAACTGAAAATGGATTTAAAAGAGAAAAAGCATTATACATATTTCAGTTTTGTCAATGCAAACGGTGCCTCATAAACGCCACGGGCTGAGCACAGCAGACGCCCTTCGAAACGGACCTCTCCTCTGGGCTTCCTACAGCGGCCGTGATTCTTGTAAATGCACCACCGAAGTCGGACTTCGACAGAGAATTTTATCATCTCGAGACTGCCTGACCAGCAGAGCCGCCCGAGTGTGCAGACGCTGATTACGTTTCCTGCGAGCAAACTTCCTTAATTTCCTCAGACACACAATTTGTCAAGAAGAAAGAAGAAAAACTCCTATTAACATGTCATATGCTAAAGTTAACTTTAGGAGTCTGTAGTAATAGATGTAGGTGGGGACCCACCTTAAGAAAACTTTATCGCTCGTATTTTAAATTCAAGAACTGCATCGATCCTGAGCACGCTTCTGGCCCTCGGACAGGAAGCCTCAGAACACAGCCACACGCTGTCGGCCGATTCCCTCCCCAGAAGGCGATGTACTGTCGCGGGTGTCTCGTCTACGGCATGCGGGATCGCCAGGCAGGAAAAACCTGGCGAGCTCCTGAAAACTCAGACGCACACAACTAGGGGATATCTCAGGATTAATTATCCCTTTCATAAGGGATTCCAGGAGAGGAGACGGCCCGACAAAGTCAGGGGAGAAAGGCTGTAGGATTGAAGAAGGAATTCATGAAACAGATGAGCGAGTCCGAGGGGGAACCCTGTCCTCGTGTGGACTGTAACCCCGGCCAACCCTGTCCTCGTGTGGACTGTAACCCCGGCCAACCCTGTCCTCGTGTGGACTGTAACCCCGGCCGGGGACGGCGGTCTTGGCAGGAAGGAGCCGGGAGATGTAGGATGATGCCAACACGCTGCCATGGTAACACCCTATTTCTTTCCTTCGACGGATCTGCCAAACTTAATAATGGATTCTAACAAAGAAACCAAGCAGCTATGGTTTAGGACATCAGTGACAGAAAATGCTGTAACAGGGTGACATCCAGAGCCCGAGGTCACACCCCGGCCCCTGCTCAGCGCTCCTGCGCCCGGCCACTCCCGCGTGAGCGGTCGGGATACGGAGTGACCGGCTGGCACCACCAGGGCTCTCCGCCAACACCCGGCTGCACCTCCCGGTCTCTTCACCTTGACCGTCATGGTGCTCGCACCTGTGCTCCCATCGAACCCTCCTCCGGGGAGCTGGCCGAGGGACTGACACCAGACCCCACCCGGCCCCCCGGCTCCCCCCGCGATCCAGGGACGGAGCAGAAACCCAGGGCTCCCCGCGGCACCATCAGACAAGAAGGGCTTCCAGCACCGCCTCCCCCGAGAAGCGTGTCACGGTCTCGAAATATTATTTTCAATAAAAGTTTTGTTTACCTAGAGAAGATTTAAACACACCGAAAACTTTGAAGGAAGTAAGTGGCCCGGCTCTTTTTAATAAAAGCAGTGCCCAGTTATACAATAACTCTTCCTAACAGCCACTGAACTGGGTGAAATAACGATCAGGAATCTCGGTATTTTTCCAGGGCATTTTTAGAAAAGAAAAAAAACAAACCACTATTTGGGGGAGGTTACTTTTGGGGGGGTAGCTGTAGTAAATTCAGAAGAACGATAAAGTTTTCCCTTTGTTTCAGGTGTATTTGTAGGGGAAGGACCATTAAGGACAGAAATTGCTAGAACGCTCTTTCATGTATATACAAACACGCAGGCACACGTGCATAAAATGCACAAGGACAATTTGAGAGATGAATAAAGGAAAGAACCAGTGAGCCCCAAACCTTATGTTTTCCTAGTGTGATAAGTCTTAAAAACATTTTTCTCCTCCTAACCGCGGCGACCTTCCAGGATCGTGTATGTTCCACTTCCAGCTTGCCTAGTCGTGGAAACCGAATTCTGTGGCTGGAATGTGCATTCCCCGCACACGATGACCCCTCGCCCAGAGACCCCGAGCCAACCGACCTCCCCGGACAACACAGCAGCTTCTTGGGGACGTGACCAAACGCTACCTCCCAAAGCCGTGTTCTACCCCGGTCGTTCCCAGTCCCCCAAACCACGCGGGCTCTGTTCCGAAGCCATCCACGGCAGGAGTAGAAAGCTCGCTGCGCCAACCAAGGGTTTAAAACCGTGCTCAGGCCGAAGCCACGAACACTCCCCCAGCGTCTTATGCAGGGAGCTGCAAAAAGAGAGCATCTTCCAGATGCTTCACCTGCCCTGGCCAGCAAAGGAGAGGGCGGCTTTCTAGCAGGTGGCACAGGAAAAGCAGGTTTAAAAGCAACAACATGGATTCCATCAGGAACAATTGCAGCAGGAAAACACACGATCCCCTCAACTCACAATACGAGTTTGCATTCTGCCAGCAGACGCCAGAAGTCAAAGTAGCTGCAGGCCCAGAAGGACTGGTGTTCTTCTACAGAACCACCCCGGGAAGCTGCAGGTGTACCGAGGTAGTGTAGTACACGAGTTCTTTTATTTAAAGAGCAAAAATACTTGTACGCTCTTGCGCGCCACGTGTGTGGGTCAGGTGGGGTGCAGGGAGCCTGTGGTGGTGTGTGCAGACAGACAGACTTGGGGGGGGGGGTCGCAGAGAGTCGCTCGCTGAACCACAGACAACCTGGCAAGGGAAGGGGTGGGCAACACGGACGCCAAGGCACAGGGCTCTGCAGAGAGAAAGCCGGACTCCTCTCCCCAGTGTGACCGTTAACACGAGTAACAGACTCCAGTTCTGGGGGGAGAGCACGGCCCAGTCTAGAAGGAAACCGAAGCAGCGTCCTTAACCGAGGATTCTCAAACGTGACAGACAGCACTTCCAGCGAAGGCACCCCCCTCTCCCTCCTGCCACCCCCACTCCGGCACAAAGCTCCAAGAGCCCATCTAGGACACGGCCGTCTGGGGTGGACCCGACTCCATCCTGGTTCCGTGTCCCCGCTGGGACACCCCATGGCTCCCATCCATGGCAGGTTTGATCCGTTTTCTCCCGGACGGAACCATTTCCACCCCAGACCTACGCCGAGCAACCACCGCCGAGCTGGCAGCGGAAAGTCGAAGCTGCAAAAGTAGTTAGGTCCGGCACGTGGGGCTCGGGGACCAGGTGCCGAGGAATTCTCACGTCACACCCCCCCAGACTCCGGCACCCAGGGAGGGGTGCCCCAAAGCAACTCCAGCACGACACCCAGCTCCCCCCACTCCCCGGGCCTCCTGGATTCCACACTGTTTTCTTCGTTTTTCCTCAAGCTTCTTTGGCGTCTTCTCCTTGGCCGACCCGCTGGCCGCACTGTTCCTCCACACCCTTTCCCCAGGTGTTGTCCTTCCCTCCCCCCGCCCTGGGCCGCCGCAGGTGGGGGCTGCACACCCCGTCCCTGCCGTGCGCGGCACCGGGCCTGTCACACGGTCCCACACCCCACAGGGCACCCCCGTGCTCACAGAGAGGGAATAAACAAGGGACTCCAACTGAATCCTAAGTTTATCCCCCCATGCTTTTATCACAAAAAGGCCCACTTCTGTCACGTCACAGAGCAACTAAGAAATAAAAATTCTAGATGAATCTGACAAGACAATGCTTCAGTTCAATTCAAAAATTAAACTCATTTAACCTTTAACTCAATTTAAATTCTGAACTGATCAGCATGCAGGAGCTACCCTGTACATTAATATCAAAGAGCTGATCTAATTACTGATACAATTTTAAAGGAAACAAATTTAACAAACCAAGTATATTTTTCAGAGTTTAGAGCTTAAATGACATTAACATTTTCAAAACAAAAACCGAAAGTCATTCACTAGTTGTAGCCAGTTTACGTATCATAAAGTATTAGAGATATATAAAGAATAAAGCAGGCCGGGCGCGGTGGCTCACGCCTGCAATCCTAGCACTCTGGGAGGCCGAGGCGGGAGGATTGCTCCAGGTCAGGAGTTCGAAACCAGCCTGAGCAAGAGCGAGACCCCGTCTCTACTATGAACAGAAAGAAATTGGCCAACTAACATATATAGAAAAAAATTAGCCGGGCATGGTGGCGCATGCCTGTAGCCCCAGCTACTTGGGAGGCTGAGGCAGGAGGATCGCTTGAGCCCAGGAGATTGAGGTTGCTGTGAGCTGGGCTGACGCCCGGCACTCACTCTAGCCTGGGCAACAAAGCGAGACTCTGTCTCAAAAAAAAGAATAAAGCAGCATTCTGGAAATCAAATTCCAACGGCAAACATGAGCATCGTAGGTCACGGGTCTCAGACACCACGAGGTTCTTTTCACACGAGGAGAGGGAGATGGCAGGAGGCGCTGTTGTCCGGGGGAAGGGGTACGAGGACCCGGCTCTGGGTGACAGCTGGCACTTGCCCTGCTCAGTCACAGCTTCTTCCCCATAAGACGGGCACGCCACCATCCAGCACGCTGTAAGTGCCAGCACGTGCGTATGTGCAAATTTACAGTGACTGCACGCAGAAGGTGGGTGTGTAAGTCCAGCGTGAGGGTGAGGCCCTGCAACCTTTTTATCATTCCCACGGCGTTTTGGAGCCCGAGTTTCCAAGCTGTACGTCACGTGGAAGACATTCTACACTCCCAATACATCAGCACAGCAGCAACCCGAGCCCATGGTGTCCCAAGCCGGGTCAGGACCATCCGTCTCAGAGGTTGCCAGACACCATTGAGATGAGAACCAGAAAGAATCTCGCCAGGAACAAAGGCCAGCTGCAAGTGTCTAATGCCAAATTCAAGTAACCAGAGGGAACACTCACTTCTTCCCCGGGGCCCTGGGGCCCGCCATGCCCCACCCACCCACCCACACCTATCCCATTGCTGGGAGGACCTGGGCACCAACGGCTTCACACAGAGGGCCCAAGAATGGTGACAGGTGGACAGGTGCTGCCCCACAGGGTGCCAGTACTTCCGGGTCCCCACTGCCCTGACATCCACCTGCCTCCTGGTCAAGCCCCTTCGCCTGGGAACAACAGAGACCCCACAAGAAAATGAAGACGGCCTCCAAGACGTTGCGACATTGTCACAAATCCCACGCTTTCCCTCACGGAGGTTCATTTAACCTCTTTCCCCGCACGATCCGAACAAGCCCGTTGACTGACTCTTGGAGACCACAGCTAGTGACAAGCAGAAAACTGGAATAAAGTTCCGAGGACCCCGGGAGGCAGGCAGAGAGGCCAGGGCAGGGGCCTGCAGGGCCAGACCCGGCACGGGGGACCCGACCAGCAGGAGGTGTGGCCTGCCAGGACCAGCTCAGCAGGGCCACCAGGGCCTGTGAGAAAGGGCACCGTCGTCCCAGCTGGTCCACCAGATGTGGCCACTGCAACGTCACAAACCCTGTATGGGATTCTGCACACGGTGTGATACACACCCAAGCCCCTGCACTTGCTCCTGCCGGGGGACGAAAGCCGCCACCTGGGGACAATCTGGACAGACCAGGGATCTTGGTCGGGCACGGACTCCCCGACACTGAGTGGGCGCTGACACTGGCCGCGGCAGCCTGTGATGTGCCCACACAGTGGGGCTGGCACTCCAGGGACTGTCCCTCCAGCGGACTGCATGTCACACAGTGCCGTCCTTAATTAGGGCTGGGTCGCGCCAGCTCTGTGCTCCCAGCTCGTGAAGCTGAGAAAAGTATTCTGCGGCAACGTCAAGGAGCTGAGAGCGGGTCCCTGGGAAAGCTGTCGTTCTTCCACAGAGGGGAGCGGACAGAGGTGATGTCCAAAAGCGAACTTATTGCTAAAAGTGGGGGATGTAAGGATTTTTATTTTAACATGCCACAGAGGCAAAAATCCACCTTTCTCTGCTTGCAATTAGCAACCAGTTTACCCATTACTCTAAAGGGCTCTTATACTCCAAATGTTGGAAACTTCCAAAGGGGGAAAAAAAAATATTTTACTCTGACAGTCTGGTTCACATTCTGAACCCACGTATGTGCAGCTGTCACTCAACCACCCTTTCCTCCTTCCGAGAGGATCCTGGCTGACTCAGCGTGATGTGAGCCAGCTTGCTCCCAACTCGGGGACCCTGGCGTGAACGCTCGCCATTTCTGGCTCCCTGCAGCACGGTAATAAAATTGACAGAAATGAAACTTTTACATTGCTTTCTCCTTAGCTGGGTCCAGAACACGAGGACTCTGAATCTCAGGGGCACCAGCTGCCAGGCTAAGCCCTCCAACCCCACCCAGGTAAGCGCCGGGGCGCGGGAATGGCAGCCGGGACGACAGGAGTCGGGTCACAGCATTTGCTTTGTTTCCTAGATCAGAAACCACCCGACAGCTTCAGGACAAGATGCGCAAGTCGCTTCTGTGCGGCCACACGGCACCGCCCCGTGTCAACGCTCCGGGGCTGCAATTCCAGGCCGTGCCCCAGGAAGCCGCCCGGTGCGCCCTTCCGTCGGCACAACCGCAGCGGCGCCGCGAACCCAGTCACTGGGGACTCGGGAGGCACTCGGGACTCAGGGCTGTCACGTTCTCAGTTCGGTGAAAAGCACACGGCGTCACTTCCCTTCCACTGAAGCCCAAGAGCCGCCACCGCCGCAGGCGGCTCCAACAACCATGCCGGCCCCACAGGCAGCGCTGTGTGTTCAGGGGGCCGGCGGTGACGTCCCATCGGACCCTCTTGTCACGGGAATAGGAAACCCGAGGGATTGTCTTGTCTTTTTAGTGGTCAACCTGAACGGCGAAGCCATTCTCTCACTTCTGAAGGACACGGAGTGTAAACGCGGAGGGAAGCAGACTGCCACCGCTGCCGTGCCACAGACTGCCACCGCTGCCGTGCCACAGACTGCCACCGCTGACTCGCCCTCTCCCCGCCAGGAGCAGCAGGGAGACCCCGCAGCACCGGCAGGCCCAGCCGAGACCCGGAATCCGGAGCCCAGCGGGGCAAGAACCAGCGTCCCAGCCCGCTAGGACGTCCAGGCGCTCGTTTTAGAAAACGGACGGTTTCTGCAAAGTCGAGGAGAGCCTGGCAACTTTTCCTCGCAGAAAGATGCTTATCTGACTCCAGAGACCTCCGTCAGGAACACTCTGCAAAGTAAAATAATTACGTTTTCTAAGCACACGCACAACACGAATCGTCGTTTCAAGGCACCAAGGAAAAGCAGCGAGAGCAAACCCCGCGGCAGGGCGCGTTCGGCGCCGGTTTCCGTGGGAGTGCTCCTGAGAGTTTGTCCTTAAGGACCACGTCTCCTCCTTGAAGGATCGATTACAGTAACGTAAGTGCAGCAAGTGTCTGCACTGAAGTTTCCCGATCTGTCTGAAAGAACACATTTATGAGCCTCCCAGGAAGGTTCTCCTGGTGCCCGGACCTTGAGAAACCAGCGACTGGCAGTGGCCCGGCTGCCCTGCGCAGGGCAGGTGACATCACTTTCGCCGCTGGTGGGGAACCCACGGGGCAGGAGCTGGCACAGGGTGAACAGCCCACAGCCTGGGAGGCCCTTGTGGACTCCTGGTGGTCAGCTCGGTCATTGAAAATGTTTAAAAATTAACAGGGAAGCAGCAATGCGCACGGAAAACACGCGTGTTCAAGTTCAAGTGCCCGCATGAGTCCACACACCTGGCTACTGTTCAGGAAGGCTCCAAGGGGGACCCGCTCTGTCAGTGGGGCACATCTGAGGGTGAAACCTGACAGCACATCCAGTGTCACCAGATAAGTCCCCTCCCAGAGGGCCTAGGGCCAGGCCAGCTTGACAGGTGACAGGAGGCCCCGTCCAGCCAGCCACTGAAGTCCTGGTGGGAGAGAGTGAGGACCAGCCTGCACGTTCCCACCTGGCTGGGGCCACGTGCCACCAGGGAGATCTGCAGGCGAATCCCTACACGAGGGCACCGAGATAACCCTACAGAGAAGAAGGCAGCCTGCACGCAGTCATTAAGTTTTTCAACACACACACAGTGCCACAGCGGTTTAGTTCGGTTGGACTATGTAAGCTTTTCCAGTACTGCATTGCTCATTTTTTTTGAAGATTTACATGAAAAAATAAGAACGAAAGAAGAGGGTAAATCCTCGACAAGTGAAAGATGAGCCCCACATGCAGCTCCCTCTAGCACCTGAGATCCGGAAGTCCCGTAGCTACTGTGTCTGTACGTGTGACCCAGGGTCACATGGTCACGTGTTTTCAGTTGATCAAACACTGAAGTCAACATTATGGAAAGCTAAACAAGCCCCAAAGTAACAGTAGAAAGATACATGCATATACCGCGGCTGTTCTCATTAGATTTCGACACTGCCAGGAACGCTGACGTGGCCAAAGCTCGGTGGCCCCGTGGGGATGACAGGGTGGGAGGGTGGGGGGCCGCTCATGAAAGCCCAGCACTCTTGGACATGATGGTAGGTAATGGAGACTTGTGTTGGCAGGAAGTTACAAAATGAAGACTATTATAGCACTGATGTTTTTTAACTCAAATATCTTCAGGGAAGGAAAGGCAAACGAGTAACGTGACCTACATGAAAATGCAGCCAGGAGTTACCTTGCAGGAACAAGAGCAGGACGTCGGCTCCGCGGCATTCACCGAACGTCCTGCTGGGGGGCTCCAGCCACACACACAGGGGAGCAGGAATCGCACTGTGTCCAGAAGAGCGGACAGAACTTCACAAAGGAAGCGTTGGGGCCCACCTGCATTTTATCTAATGAGGAAACTGACTCGGCTTCAGGGCAACAAGATCACCCGGCCCGGCACGTACTCAAGGGGATGGGCGAGGCAGGGCCCGGAGCCCAGAGGATGCTCTGCCCGAAACCCCTGCGGCCACTGCCAATCAGCACCCGGGGCCGGGAGCCTTGGGGGCCGGAGGGGTCTACCTGCAAAAAAGCTGGGGGGGCAGCACCCAAGTCCACTGAACCAGGGATTCTACTCAGAGGCTTTCTGCACTGGTCACGGGCCCAGCTGGTATTCATGGTGAGCTATCCAACAGTTTGAGGGAAAGTACTGCCACGCCCAAGCCCACACCTTCCTCTTTCAGAAAATAGAAGAGGGATCACTTCCAAACCAATTTCATGTTGTCAGAATAACCATAATTCCAAAGCCTGACAAAGTATTACAAAAAAACAAAACAAAACAAAACAAAAAAAACTATAGACCAACATCCCTCATGAACTTAAGACACAAATTCTAAAATAGTCAATGCAAGCCAGCAGTATGTAAATATATATATCATGAATTAAGTGACATGGCCCAGCATTTTAAGATGAGTTTAAAATTCTGAAAATGTATTCATTCTACCATGTTTAAAGAATAAAGGAGAAAAATCAGATGACTATGTCAACACATTTGGAAAAATCATATGTCAAAATCCAACTTATGGAGGAATCTTTCTCAGTCTGGGAAAGAAACTTACAAAACCTAACACATGCAGTGTTACTTGTATTGGCGAAATACCGGAAGCTTCTCCGTTATTGGGAACAAGAGCAGGATGTCCACTGCCACTGTATTTACTGGAGAGTGGAAGGCTCTAGACAATGCAATGAAAGAAATAAAAGCATGTAGGTCAGCAAGAAAGCAGCATATTGTCTTTGACATCATGAATTTTTATACAGAAAATTCTAAGGAATCACAAAACCACTCCTAGAACATGTGAATTTAGCCAAGATCACAGAATACAAGATCAACATACAATAGTCAGCTGTTTTAAACTAGTAGCAATCTAGTTTTATACTAGTAAAAGTTAAAGTTTTAAACTGATTTAGAATACCATCAAGAACAAAGGACTTAGAAATTAACTTTGCCAAAGATATGCAAGGTGTTTATACTGGAAACTACTAAACACTCACTGCTGAAGAAAACGAAATAACCCAAACAAATGCTAAGATAAATCACAGACATGAACTGAATGAAATTCGAGATGAAGATTCAACCCTAACAGAATTGATATGTGGATTCGATGAACTCACTATCAAAATCCCAATTAGAATTGTTGCAAAAATAAAACCTTAATTCTGAAAGTAACATGCAGAATTAAGACCTATAAGCCAAAATAATATTTAAAAAAATAAAGTTGGAGGACTCATGGGTTCATAGTACCTGGTTTCAAGACTTAACAAAAAGCTACATAACCATGGGACTAGCAGAGGACAAAGATCAAGAGAACAAAACACATCTAGAAATAGATGCACACCCATGTGGTCAATTGATTCCAACAAAGGCACAAAGGTGATTCAAAGACGAAAGAAATTTTCTTTAAAAAAAAAAAAAAGTCAATAAATGATACAAAGACAACCAGATAACTGCATGAAAAATAAATTCTACCACACAAAAAGGTGGCAAAAAGTGACTGCCATAGCATAAAGAACACTATAAAGCTATTGATATTAAACAAAATTATAGGAAAATATTTGTGAAAGGACAGTAGGCAAGTATTTTAGAAAGGACACAAAAAATTGCTAAGCAGAGGGAAAAAATGACAAACTAGACTTCCTCAAAATTAAAAAAACTCCTACTCATTAAAAGACACCATCAGAAAAACAAAAATGCAAACTCCACCCGTGAGAAGACAATCACAGTACACACGTATGACAAAGGACTCGAATCCAGAACCACAAGTTAATAACCAAAAAAAGAAAACCCTGATTTAAAATGGTCAAAAGACTGAAGCAGACACCTCCCAAAGAAAACGCAATTACGGTCAACAGGCTGTCCATCGAAAGTCATCAGGAAAGTGCAAATTAAAACCACGACGAGACACCACAGTCTTACCCACCAGAACGGCTAAAATCATTAAAACTGACAACACCAAGTACTGGCAAGAAGGTGGAGCACTGAGACCCTCAAACGTTGCTGATGAAAACAAAATGACATGATTTGGGGAAAAGTTTTAGCAGTTTCTTATAAACATACATCTGCCATCCTATTCGGCAGTTCTACCTCTAGGAATTTATTCAAGAGGAAGGAAAGCATGCCCACAAAGAGGCTTGACCGAGCATCATAGAGATGACTTAAAGCAGGCATTAGGGAACCTTCCGGAGAGCTCCGTATCCCAGTCTGGGTGGCAGTCATACGGTTGTCCGCTTTTGTCAAAACTCACGTGCATTTAAAAGCTGAGTTTCACTACGTAATTTGCCTTTTTAAAAAATAAAATGTTGAAAACTTAACTGAGTGTTCATACAGTTTTTATGTTATTCTCCAACTTTCAAATGCTTTCCCCCAACTACACACACACACAGACACTGCTGGATGCCCCCCAAAATCCACTTCCTGCTCCTTCCTCCCACCTCAGGGTCCCTGACGGTGGCCAGCACGTGACAACCCACCATCCCTGCAGCTAAGTGTGGCCACATGACAGCTCCCCAGACAAGCAGAGAAAAGAGGAAATCTCGGCATCTACCCTGGAAAGAGAGGTGTCGTGCCCACTTTGTCCCGCCCTCACCTGCAGCCCGGGCCCAGCAGCTGGCCTAGAGACCCAGGCAGGGACCACAGTCTGGAGACCCCGAGAGGAAACTCAGGGGACCTTCAAGCCACCAGATCCGCCCCCACTGTGTACAGGTGCGTCTTGACGAGGCTTCAGGTGCGCCTCACCTGAAGTCACTGGAAGGCTCTGCGCACAGCCAAACCTGACCCCAACTCAAAGTGCATCAAGTAGAAACTCAAGATTAACTCTTCATCTTCGTTCCATTCACTTGACCACAATGCGCATTTAACTAAACATATCTTATAATGCTCGTGGGTTTAACTTTTTTCCTCCCAAAATTCACTTTAAGCAGTACCTTGACTCTTTTTTCCCCCCAAAAGAAAAAAAAAAAAAAAAAAACAAAACCCAACACGTAATTCCTATGATTTATCGTGCAACTGAACACGTCAAAAGACCAAATGACATTTCCCCTACAAATGATCTGGTGCCTGTGATTTTCTGGGCACTGCAGCCAGGTGGTTCTCGTAGAAATTGAGAAGAGTGTACTCGCACGGTTCAAAAGGTTTGCTTATTTCTTGGTCTTAAAAAAAAGACGATATTGATCGTAACGGGCGGCTCTACGGGAGAGATCTGGACGGCGGGGGCGAACACGGGTATTTATTACCGCACTTGTGCTCATTATGGCCGTCTCCGACAGGGGTCCATTAAAATCAATTTTTATGTTTCTTATGTATTTTCTTTATCTAATGTTCTTGGCCTTGTGCTTATTAGCCAGTTGAGACACACACCGAGCACAGGAGTGGGTGGTTCTCCCTTCCGTCAGAAATGAGGAGGACGACAGTTTCCATGCAACTTCGAAACAGAACGTTAGGGAGAGCCGTAAATTTCCCATGTTTTTATAATTAGAGAAACAGTGGAGATTAATCACAGGAAGAGAAACACGCATCCTCTCAGAAACGCCAGGACCCTGATGTCACGCTAAGAAGGGGCTTCGCGTGCCCTTCCCCAGCAGGGTCGTGCCCGGCGGCGCGGGAAGCAGCGGTCTGCAGGGCCCTAGGAATGCGCGGGGAGCTCCTCCTCATCAAACAGTTCCAGGACACGCAGCATCCCCGCAGGAAAGCCGACCGGACGGCCCCGATGAACAGGGAAGGCTGGTCTCGATCAAAAACCGTCAAGATGAGAAGACTAGTCCCCCACGGCCCCGTCTCCGAGTTTCCAGAGACATGCGTAGAAGACGCCGGATGCTCGACGCCCCTAAGCGACCCGCCCCTCCACAAAGGCGAACGTTAATCACCGTCTCTGGCCTACGCGCCAAAGGCTACGTCCCCACGGCTCATCAGGGGTGGAGGATTCCCGGGCAACACGCGCAGAGGCCGGGGACGCAAGAGCGATCACGGCGGACCGTCCCGAGAGAGGGTGATGCTCGTGGCTGTGGCGTAAGGGCTGCACGCTTCCCCGTGGTCAACGCAAAACAGACGGTTATCGCGTGCACGTGTGCCGCTTCCGTGCGCGCCCCACAGGCTCACACTCACTCAGCTCCGGGCGTCTTCTCCCCGGGAAGCCTGATCCCATGCAGACCTCGCTCGCAACCAGAGAGCTCCAGCTTCCCCAAAGGGCTGTCCAGAGTTTTGTATTTCAGTTCGCAGGTCTTGTCCATTCTGCCAAGCACCTAAACAGAAACAGCGTTTAAATTAAATTAAAAAGCGTGGAAGAGCTTGGCCACATATAAAGCACGAGAGAAGCATCAATAAAGACAAAATACATCATCACAACGCTTTTTCCTTGTTCTTGGAAATTATATGATGTGTCATTTTTACAATATAGTTGCTTCGAAGACAGAAAATTACCACAATTACCCAGAGCACCCATCCAGCACTACACCCTCCTCCCATTCCCCTGAATTACCACATCCCGGGTGGTTCTCATCTGTCTTAACCAAGGCACAGCTGAAGGAAGCAGAGCTGGTAGAGCTCCTTTTAAACGATACCTAAAACTAAGGCAACCTGGCCTTAATATCAAAACAGCTACCAGACAATGAAAACGGAAGACAAACTGGTTATTTTGAATGAAGTATGCCTATAAATAAAGCACCTACGATACAGAGACGCAGGGAGGCTCAACTCAGCACTTACACAGGGAGAGGGAGAGGGTGTGCAGTGCGGGAAGGAAACACTCACATTGTGGAAAGCATAGTTTGTATTCAAGGAAATGTACCAACGCACAAGGTCTATCCTATAGATGTGTTCTCCATGACAACAATTTCGCCAGATACTAATTTCGGCCAACAGAGCAAAGGCAGGAAAGAATGCGTGCATTAAGAGCAGTGAGAAGCCAGTAATAAGGTTTGGACAAATGGGTATTTTACAAAAATCGCCCTCCTCCAGGGGGAGGCAAGGGGATGGTGATGGCGGGTGACTACCTGGACCAGAGCGAGCCCTCGGTCCCCTCTCGCGGTTCTGAGACAGCAGGGAGGGTCCACCGCCCCGCTGGTCACCCCAGTGCAGACGCTTCCCGATCCTCCACGCCTGACCACGACGCCAACGATAAACGCAAAGACTTGGAGACCCCCAACCCGAGACTCAGAATCCGGGCTGTACCCACCGCCTCTGCTTCTACTGTCCTAGAGGCACCTCAAACGAACTCGCCCAGAACCGTCACTCTGCAAAAACGCTCTCCTGCACGCAGGATCCGCAGAGCAGCAGCACCATCCCCACCGGCCTTGCTCAAACCTCGCCTGCAGCCCCAGACTCCTCACTCCGTAAGCACTGGGCCTCCTTATTTCCAGGTCTTACGCCCACGCCCTCCTCCCACCACCGCAGCCTCACCTGGAGGCCCTCGTGGAGTCTCCCCGACCACGTGGGCAAGGCCCTCCTCAGGGCCTCCCGCTGCACCTGGGCTCTTCCCACTCCCGCCCAAGCAGCAGCCCGGGGCCCACGTGGAGCGACGCTTCCCAGGCTCCCCGCATCAAGGGCTCGTGCAGGGGCAGCAAACCGGAGCCCACGGGCCAACGCTGGCTCCCCACCTGTTTCTGAGAATAAAGCCCTCTTGGAACACAGCTGCACTCAGTCGTGACGGCCTCTTGCCGCTTCCGTGCCACGGCGGCAGGGCTGGTGGGCCGTGACTCGGGCAGCTCGCCCTCCACGCTTGGAATGCCCACGCTCCGGCCCACCCGCCCCTGCACAGCTGCAGCCCCGAGTCCTTGGGCGTTCCTCAAGGTGTCCCTGTGTCCCCATTGGAATGTCCCTTCCCTGCCTGGCATCTCCTGTCCTGTGAAACCCAGTGCCGCCACCCTAGTCAGTCTTTCCTTTGTGCATGGCACGTGCCCCCAGTGCCACGCTCCGGTTCTCTGCCCTTCCTCCCGACAGCCAGGAGAGAGAGTCGCATGCACGTTCCTTACAGGGGTCAGGCAGCGGCCCCCACATCACGCAGGTGCTTTGCAGAGGCTTCGCTGCCCAGACTCAACCCTAAGCACTCAGACTCCCGGGCCGCCCTGCACAACATCCCCTCTTGCGTGCAGATTGACGGGGATTTGACTCGGATTCCATCCAGCGCCCAGGGAACGGATCTGGGATTTGCCGGGAAACCTAGCCTCTGCCGGAGAGCCTCTCTGCCCACACACCCTCCTGAACCCCCGCCTGCCAGGGCTCCCCGCGGCCTGCGGATAGGAGCCGAGCTGCCTGGGAGGCCCGAGAGGGCCCTGCGGAAGGAGCCACCTGCCCTTGCTTCACCAGGCGGGGCAGGGACCAGAGGAGACAGGAGGTGGACACAGGGCCCCCCACCCACTGGTCCGTCGCTTGGAGACAGTCACTTGGACTCTGCGCACACTGTTTTTACCTGCAGGGTAGACAGCATCACACGGCAAGCTCAGCACGAGACTGGAGGGGCTGCATGTGACAGACTTGGGGACCCGAGTGACCTCAGCATATCTGGGACCGCCGGTCTCCCTGTCACCATCTACATTTTCACCAAACGTCCCTTGCCTTCGAGCTTGTCACCTGCAGTACCTAGCCCTTCTCCCCAGACTCTTATCCAAAGCATCAAAATCCTGCCACTCTTCAAAAGCTTCCCCGTCTCCCAAAACCCCTCTGTGCCACAGTCAGCTGGCCCCGCCCACCCGGGACACCTGCGAACATTTCCCATCATCCTCAGCTGCCCCCAGACGCAGGGGGCTGTCGCGTGAGTCGCTGTCCCCCTGCAGGTGGCAGGCAGAGGACGGCACACACACAGGAGCTCATGAAAGACTTGTTGACCGAGCGAGTCATTGTTGTGCCCGCCGACCAGGCCAGGTGTCCCCGACAGCAGTCCCCAGAGTGTTCACAGAGGGTGCTGCTCAGAGAACAGGGCCCGGGGGAGGGTAGGGGGGAGTGAGAAACCTAGGTGCTCCGTCCACGTCGTGGAAACTCACCCCGCACAGCAGTGTGTGAAAAGCACAGGCAGCCGTGCAGTAAGACGCCGGCTTTTGGCCGGGCGCGGGGGCTCACGCCTGTAACCCCAGCACTCTGGGAGGCCGAGGCGGGAGGATCGTTTGAGCTCAGGAGTCTGAGACCAGCCTGAGCAAGAGCGAGACCCCGTCTCTACTATAAATAGAAAGAAATTAGCCAAACAACTAAAAATATATAGAAAAAATTAGCAGGGCATGGTGTCGCACACCTGTAGTCCCAGCTACTCGGGAGGCTGAGGCAGGAGGATCGCTTGAGCCCAGGAGTTTGAGGTCGCTGTGGGCAAGGCTGACACCACGGCACTCTAGCCTGGGCAAGACTCTGTCTCAAAAAAAAAAGAAAAGAAACCAGCTTTTGTTTGTGTCACTCTCTCAAATGCAGTCTACTGCACAGCCATGTTCTCTACGCTGCAACCCAGCTCGGGCTGGGCTGAGTCTGTGTGTCCAGCAGAGCCGGAGTCAGGACTCAGGCCGGGAACGTGACAGACCGGTGCACCAGCAACAGGCGGTGCTTAACGACAGGCATCAGAAACCAACCCTGCTAGTTGGAGCGCACATGCAATGAGTTACAGAACAGGCGGTTTACTGGAAGGCTGTTCTGTAACTCACAGAACTTCGGGGAAGGCTGGAGAAGCAGCCCACGGGACTGGCCGAGGTCTAAGCCCAGTCGAAACTGAGCCTCAGGAAACACCTGTGGGACAGCCAGGGACAGGAGACGTGGCGGCTGGCACTGTTGCCACCGTTGCCCCTGGAAACAGGATGTGGCAGTCACGGTGACCATCAATCCTCGGCCACCGGCCTCTGTGTGACATGCTCCCGGTCCAGGGCCCAGGCAGGGGCCCAGGCAGCGGGGCTGTGCCCAGTGTGAACAGCAGTGCAGGGGCGGCCCCGGCAGGGGACGTGCTCAGCCACATCGGCCTCGAGGGAGACACAGACCCAGCCCCACTGCGGACGCTCAGACAAGGAGCACCCCAGCTGGGGGACAGGACAGACGCCAGGTGTGCACTCCCCTTCCCAGGACTGCTGACTCTGCCTGCCTGGCAGCGCGGCTCTGAGCGCCTCACTGGACACAGCCACGGCCGGGCCTGGCGCACCGTGCACCATGATGGGCTGACAGGCCTGGGGCTCATGTGGGCCACGCCTGGAGCTCACGGCCGGCCCAAATACCAGGCGAAGGGGACACATGGAGTGTTCTGAGAAGGGGCCAGGAGTGGAAGGAGGGATGTCCCCACACAGGAGGCAGGAACAGGACCCTGGAGCGCCACCAGGCAGCTCAGCCCTGCCAGCTGCTCGGGGAGAGGGGCCCCTAGGTCATCAGGCTGAGTCCCGGTGGCTGGCTCTGACTGCAAGAGACTGAACTTGGGGGGCCATCCGTGCGTGGAGAGAATGCAGCAGAGAAGGGTGCGGAGCCCGACCTGGTGGGGCCATGCAAACGACCGGACCTGCAGTGACCATCTCTGCACCAAACAGCACCTCCGCCCGGCAAATCCCCAAGGATCTCGGCCCCTCCATGTCTGAGGAGGGGCCAAAGGGACCCCGGAGCTCTGGCACGCCCCGCTGAGCCCTGCGGTGCTGTCCCCGGTGAGGGGCACCCCAGCACGGGCCTCCCGTCCAAGGCCGGCTCACCCTCCCCCATCCAGAGCCAGATCCCTCCACCAGCAAGGGCCAAGGAAGCCACAGCACACGGAATCAGTCAGTCGCAAAGGTGGGCACAGGGGGTCCCCAGGAGGCTCCATCCAAATCCCTCCCAGAAGCATGGGAGGGGGCTCAGCGTGCAGCGGGAGCAACTGAGGAGCTCGGGGTCTGACTTCAGTGGGAGCGATGAGCACTACGGCTCTCTATGTGGATCCCATCAGCGGGTTGTGACCGTGGGGAGCTAAGCCCTTGGACTTGCCTGTGGTTTAGATGGGATCAAACGACACCCGCCTCATTCCACCTGAACACGCCGCCGCGCTGAGCCACCTCACCTAGACTGAGCCCGCGCGGACGGCCCGGCGCTTTCCGGACGCAGCCGGCTGCGCTGTCCTTCCAGGGACCCTCCTGGTTTTTAAGCCCATCAGCCGGCGTTGCCCATCCAGGATAACGCCCCACAACCCGCCGCCACCGCCGAGCCAGCGGGAGAAGGGCAGGGTTTTGGCGTGCTTTCCCATCGACCTGCCAGCCGTGGGACTGGAGGTGCCTCGGGAGCCTGCACGCAACAAGCACGCGGCATGGAGCCTTTCCACGGGCAAAAGCAAAGATGGGTTTAATGCAAAGCTCCAACGTGCCGTGGACAAGGCCACTCGGAGAATCGGGCACGTCCACTGAGGAGCCGGAGCTGAGCCGGCAGGTGGGGTGCGGCCCCTCGGTGCAGGCAAGCAGGCGGGGAGGTGGGGGTGCTTGCAGACTAAACGGGGGCCGGCACGGACATCAGGGGAGGACCCGTGTCTGAGACGAGGCTGCCACCCCTGCCCCCGGAGCAGTGAGGGCCAAGTGTGGGGATGCAAGTTGGAGACACAGGGAGAATGGCGACCCCCCGTGCACCAAGGCAGGGGAAGGGAGAGGTGACCGGGAGGCTGTAACCACAGCCACGAGGAGAGCTAAGATGTGTGCACGAGTTCCCGGGCCGAACACAGCATGTGCTCCAGCTAAAAGTGCGCTGTGCAGCTTTCCACGCCGGGGAAACAAAAAACCCAACCGCCAATTACTCCTGCGCACAAGGTTTACAGCTGCGTGAAATTGGGCTGTCCTAGAAAGAGGCATCCTTGGGCCTTTCCGCCTGGAAGCGGCCCCCTCACCGGGACCTGTGGAGCTCACCCGGAGCGGGGCGGCCGTGTGGAGCCCAGGCAAAGGCATGCAAGAGCGGACGGCGGCCCCCTCCGCCCAAACCCACCAGTTTCGAATCTGCCCAAGGTGCAAAACCCAGGTGCCTAGGACTTTCAGAACCGGACCAGAGGGTCTCCGGGGGGCTGACACAGCCCCGTCCTTGGAATGTTTACCAACGACAGCGACAGGGCTCGTGCACCTGCTGTGAAACCGCACGCCCCGGGACGCCCAGCCTTGGGCATTTACGGCACACACGCAGGCGTCCAGCAGGACGCGGTGCTGTCTGCCTAACTGGCGTGCGCCAGGTTACACGGCAGCCCCACTCAAGGCACTTAAGGGATTCGAGCTCTGGCCCCCTCGGCTTCCCCCTCCCCGCCCCTCCCGCAGCGGGAAGCCGGGCTCCGGCCTGGCAGCGCCACAGAGCCTGGCGGGCCGCTCCTGGCGTCGGCACCGCGGCATCCACCTAAAGCCACGAGACTGGCTGACGTTAATTGGTGGCAGAAAAAAATCGATTTTCATGGCTATTTGGAGACCTCTGAAAAAACGAAGTGAAATTCGTTTCATCTCCCTTTTAACATGAATGGCGTTTAAATGACAATGTTCTGAATTAAGCAGTTGGCGCCAGGGCCAGCTCCCGCTGCATGCAAAGGAGACCCAGAGACGGACACTGTCTTCCTTCTCCCTTTACTGGTAGTTTTCCAGGCCTGCCGCACATGTCCAAAAACCGTCCTTCCAGAACCATCTTTGCGGCTCTGTACCTTTCCCTTTTAACCATTTCCACCGTCAGTGTCCTGGGCCACGAAAATGCTCAGGGTCAGGCCGAGAGGGGCAATCGCCTGCTTCCTTATAACTGGTTTACAAACAAGGCCCCCAGGGTCCCCCCCGGCTGCCTGGGCTTGGGGCGTGTCTCTGCCTGGGGTGCGGGAGCCGGGGGAGAGCCTCGCACTGCATCCGGCGGCCTCGGGACCCCCCCCCCCCCAAAATCCGCTGAGAAATGAAGACTGGCTTTGAAAACAGGGAACAGGAAAAAAGCATCAGGGACGCACCTTTCGTGGCGAGGACTGACGCCCGCGCACCTCGGGATAAGGCGCGGGGGAGGAGTTTAATTAAAAAAAAAACAACAACACAAAAACACATGTCAAAACCCTAGAAAAGAGAAAATACTTTATACCTATCATCTAATAATAAACCTGGCCCAGGATCAGGGAGAAGGCAGTGGTGTAAGCGGTGAGCGCTGAGACCGTGCCCGCTTCGCCCGCCACGCCGGGGTCTCCCGGTGGCACTCCGCCAGGCCACAGCCAACAGAAGGCGGTCACGGCTACATGCACACGCAAACCAACGCAGAGTCCCCATCAGGATCACCTGACGAGGCTTTCAAGTGAAAAGACCACTTCCACCTGAAGGCACATCCCGTAAATGCCGCGTCCTGCTCGTGCCGTGGCTAACAGGTCGACTTCCGGGATTCGGGATCCTGGGACGGGAGGCGTCGCCTGCTGTTGTTATTCCACCATCACCGGAGACGGCCCGCACGGCGGCGGGGCACCTCTCTGACGGACGGGGCTTTGGCTGTAAAGGATGTGCTAACGACAAGAGCCCTGGGAGCTGGAGGAGGAGGCTTTGCAGCCAGGGTCCGGAAGCACCCCAGGGGCGCGACTTACTAAAGAGCTCGGCGTGGTCATCTGAATGACACGCACCGCGTGGCACCTTAGGAAATGGACGTGCAGACGCCTGCGCATCCCGGCCGAGATGCCGCGGGACGTCTCGGGAAGCCTGTTCCCCGGCCGTGAACGCGCCCATTTCTAGATAAAAACTGACACTGTCTGCATTTGAAAATCGCATTTAAAACAACACCTGCTTTTCCTTTCCAAACTTTTCATGCTGGTGCACATAGCGAACTAAATATGAGTAAAGCAGGAAGACGCTTTTCCGTTCCGAAGCTCGAGCACAGTTTAGAATCTGCACAATTGAGGAGGAATCAGTTAGGAAGCAGTTAAAACAACTGCTGTGTGTGTGTGTGTGTGTGTGTGTGTGTGTAAAAAAGAAATAGATCACACATAGAGAAAACTCCAGAAAACTTCTATGTGTAGGGTTTTAACAAATTGCTCAAAAAAATCCCCTGGAACTTCAAGCACTTTTGAAAAATGTTTCCAGATGACAACTACCACTCACATATCCATTCCAACAGTTTAGGGAAGCAATCTCTGAGTCTAACTGAAAACTGATCCATGATACCAGGACATGATAAAGAAGGGCCTATAAAAGTCTTTTTGGAAGCTTATTAGTAACTATTATCTCTCTCTCTCTCTCTCTCTCTCTCTCTCTCTCTCTCTCTCTCTCTCTCTCTCTCTCTCTCTTTTGTTGTCAGCCTCACTCACAGCAACTTCCAACTCCTGGGCTCAAGCAGTCCTCCTGCCTCAGCCTCCCGAGTAGCTGGGACTATAGGCATGCGCCACCGTGCCTGGCTAATTTTTTGTATAAATATTTTTAGTTGGCCAATTAATTTCTTTCTATTTATAGTAGAGACGAGGTCTCACTCTTGCTCAGGCTGGTTTCGAACTCCTGACCTTGAGCGATCCACCTGCCTCAGCCTCCCAGAGTGCTAGGATGACAGGCGTGAGCCACCGTGCCTGGCCTACCTGTTTCTTGAAAAGGTTTCACCAAAGGCTTTCCGCTTTCCTACTGACCATGCCACGCGGAAACCAGAGGCAAATCTACACAAGGACGTTCCATGAGATGAGGGTCCCAGCGTCAAAGGGCAGCAACCCACGTGTGCACATGCATGGGGCACACGCACGGGGCACGAGTCACACACCTTCAGCTAATTAATCACGTGGAGGAGAACATTTTTATATCAAAATGCAGATAAAATGGAAAATCACACTCTTTAAGGTAAAACAGGAGACTTGCTGTGAGCAGCCTCAAACCTCATTCCCGGGAGCTGTGAGTCACTTCTCCCCGCTCAGAGAGTTACTTGTAGAGAAAGATGGGAAAGCGCTGTTCTCAGGCACTGTCTTTTGCTTCGCTCACTCTCTGGCAATTCCCTGGAATAGGAAGTTTGAGAACGCAGTGCGGCGGAAACTATCATT
This sequence comes from Microcebus murinus, assembly GCF_040939455.1. NCBI lineage: Eukaryota > Metazoa > Chordata > Mammalia > Primates > Cheirogaleidae > Microcebus > Microcebus murinus. The sequence goes on from NC_134117.1 coordinate 2,751,334, forward strand.
AACAAAAAATGTGCCACTCTGCCAGCGTAAGTACCCGGCCCACAGGTGGGAGGAAACCAGGTTACAAAATGAATGAACCCAGACTTTCAATAAGAAACCTACAATGCAGAGGGCAAAGCGAGGCACCCAGAGACTCCTGAGCAGAATTTTGAAATGAGGCAAAGAATCCTGAGTTTGGCAGAAAGTGCGATGGTGGCACAATCCCGCAGTCCAAACCAGGGGGCTCTTCTCTGCCCAGCGAGCACAGGCAGCCGCTACTCGGGAGCCCGAAACAGCAGCCAGAGCCGCGGCCTGCCCCGTGCACGCGGTCGGGACCAGCTCGCGCCCAGGAACAGCAAAGCACACCTGCAGGACACACCCCCACCTGCCGTCCGGGCTCTGGGACCAGTGGCCTACAAGGCTGTAGGGCCTGGGCATGCCGGAAGGTGCCCACACCTCGGAAAGATGTGGGGGCGGGAAGGGCCCGGAGCGGACAGGTGGCAGAGGGCCCCGCTCAGGCCCCAGAGCTCTGGAACTTCTGTGGGTTGCGGGCGGTCGCTGGCCCCGCCGCCTTCTCTGCACTCCCAGGTTCTGCGGGCACAAGCGGTGCCAGGGACCTTCTCACTCACACCTTGTCCTCAGCGCAGCTCACGACGGGCACCTGGCCGTCAAGACACGTCCCCGCTACAAGACGCCTGAGGCTGTCCAGCGATGCAGGAACCCGCCCCGGCCTCGGGAAGGCGATGAGACCCACCGCAGGACCCTGGCCCTCCCCGCTGGACCCCTGGCCTCGGACAAATGCGTCGTGGACAGACTCGGTCCCAGGAATCCCGCCGGAGTCCCTGCCAGTTAAGAAACGCCACGGCGCCACGGCTCAGCTCAACGCAACCTCCCGCCACCTTCCCAAAGCCAGCAGGACGGGGGCTGCTTTGTTTAAAATCCAGTGGCGCCCCTCCAGCCTCCGATAACAGGGGCAAGTTGGAAGGGAAGGGCCTTCGTATGGCTGAAACCTTGTCAAAGAGACACGCAGTCCAGGTGGCGGGAACCCCGGGTCTGCGGGTGGGGAGCTGAGCCCCCCACACCGGGGCCCGGCTCTCCCGGCGGCTGGGCTTCGGGACCCGCCCGCAAACCGCACGGCGCTGGCGCCAGGCCCGGGACACGCAGATCACACAGCATTCTCACGTCCTTGTGCTTCCTCATGCCAACTTCACTGTTGATCGGGAAGGATGCATTTACAATTTGCTGTGGAACTGAGCAAAATGCTATGTTTTCCCTCGTTTTCCATCGCCCCTGCTAGAACTTCCCGGGTTAACGCCAGGGATAGCAGGAAGCACCCCGCAGAAGGGACGGAGCGCTCCCCCGGGTCTGGCCGGGGCAGCGCTCGCCCCACAGGGCCTGGCCCCAGGCCCACCCGTGGGTGCTGGCGGGGCCCCCGCCGGCCACTCATCTCACCCCGCCGACAGCGCGCCTGGCAGCACCGAGGCTTTCTGGCACTTCAGGAAGCCGCTAACTACTGCGCGCGCGGTGACAGTCTGTCACGAGGAGTAAAGAGGTGGCAGGCTGGCGTTCGGAATGAAATGTCAGTTCTTAAAACCGTGACGTCCCGGGAAGCTTCAGCTCGAATATGTCATGGCAGAAAATAACCCCGTTCTCTACAGACTCTGAAGTTGGGTAAAGTTTAACTGACTTCTTAGAGAATAAGTAACACGCTGGAGCACGAGGGCAGATCTGAGGGAAACGCGACTTCTCCAATTAGGCGGAGCAGCCGGAGCCCCCCACCCCTGCCCTGCGGGGCGGCGGCGGCGGGGGTGGCGCGGCTTCCTGGGCAGGCCGGGCCAGCGGCCAGGTGGGCGCCCCTCAAACGCCCCTGCCAGACAGCGAGACGGGACTGACACCATCCCCGCCCAGGAAGGGACCTCGCAGGAGCGGAGTGCCGAGTGCTCGTCTGCAGTCAAGCCGGGGGAAGAAAGTCATGAATAGTCAATAACATTTTCCACCCGTGCGCGGGCAGAATCTGTGCATTTAGAACACGCAGGTTTTTGTGTCGCGTCCCTCACTTAATGCTATAATTAGCCAGCACGGGGGATTCGCTAGAAGGCATGTCTCCGGGTCCGACAGCAAGCCCTGTTGGGGCGATTCACACAGCACAGCACAAGCCGTTAGATTCCACACCAGGCGCCCACCGGAACCCCCAAAGCCACCTCCAGCGACACCCAGGAAACAGGCCCGCGCCAGGGTCGGGAATGAGACCGTCGCTTTTGGGGAGGCCGACAGACACTTCCTGCCTCTTGAAGCAAGGGGGCTGCCAGCGTCCTGGGGCCCAAATGCAGCACCTCCCCGGCCCGAGCCTCCGACTCTGCGTTCCACAAAACCGGCGACGTGCTCCGAGCTAAGAAGATCTGAGCATGCGGCAGCACCGTCGGGACTCGGGAGGCACTGTGCCTGGTCCCAGGCCGCAGCGGGTTGAGCCGTCCCTCTCCAAACCCCGAGAGGCTCCAGCCGCAGTCCCCTGGCCCCCAGCGCAGCACGCACTGGCGTGCTTGTCTCTGCGCACACGGACCGCGCCTTCCAACGGGACCCGGACGGAAGGGCGTTCTCGCGGCAGGCAGTCTGTACGCCCTCCTGGAGCTGGAGCCCTTGCTCCGCGTGCAGGTGAGGCTGCAGACGGCTCAGAGCCTTCCCCTTCCTATAGGAGGTCACCAGGTCCCTCAGTCCAGGAGCGAGGAGGTGGGACGGCCACGCATGTTCACACGGTGGGCCTCTGAATCGCAGGGACGCGGTGAGGCCGGGCGGCTCTAGCCCACAGGCCACTGAGTGCAGAGCGTCCCTCAGCGCGGCCCGCACGAGGCCGCCGCAGAGAACCTGGGAGCAAAGGGCTGAAATCTCCTCGCTGCCCCCAACTGGGTGTGGCCACCTCTGCTCCCAAGCGAGGAAACTGAGGCAGGAAAGGCACTTGGAGCTGGAAGGTCGCACAGAGGACGTGTGGGACCCGAGCGAGCCCCGACACACACAGCTCTCCCCACCCTGAGGTCAGACTGGCCCTTGCGCTGTGTCCCGCAGGGCTGTGCCCAAAGCCGGGCACAGCTGCTTCCAGCAGTTTTCCTGGAAGCTGCCACCTGCTCTTTCGTCCACGCCTTGTGGGTAGCAGCGTTTGTGCCTCGGCGGCAGCGGGGTGGGGACTTGTGCCAGACCGGGCAGCGCACAGAGCCAGACGTGCTCGCCGTCCGGCCCATTTCAGGAACAGTCTGCCCAGAGGCTCTGGCCTCCAGGCGTGCACGGATCAGTATTAGAGCACCCCAGGTTTTGCCCGGTGCAATCCTGCTCCCCCGATGAGCAAGTGGTACGGCCCCCTGTGATGGGCGGGGGCGCGCCCCACACTGTCCTTGGCACCGCAGCCTCCACGGAGAGGCCGTCACAGACGTTCCCCGGGATCTTTTGGGTCCTGGAGCAGGGCGACTGCTGTCCGCTGACGCAGAGCGAGGCCGGCGCCCGCACACTGGGCGTTAAGGCTGCACACGGCGGAGAGCCGGCAGCATTAAGCCCTCTTCCCCTTACTAAAGACCAAGCTCCACGATGCTTCCGCAGGGAGGGTTTCCCGGGTGAGGCGGGGGGTGATTTAGGACCTGGAGCCCCCGACGGAAGACCCTGATGCTCCAGACACGCTCTGGCTGGCGGCCGCGAGCGTCACCGGGCTCCGGAAAGTTCCGGCGCTCCTGGCGGGGCGGACCCCACGCTCCCCCCCAGAGGCCGCACGGCGAGGAAACGCACCCTGCTTCCCAACGATTAACCCAAGGCTCCAGTCCACGCGGCAGGAAATTTTATGTCCTAAATTAGTTACATTAAACCCAAAACCTATCAGAGGCTTTGATAACTCGGACCTATAATTCTGTACCTTTTACTCTTTCAACAATAACTCAGCCGAATCCTGCAGCTGAAGCCAAGATTTCCAGGCCGAAAGTGCACTTTCCATTTGATTAAATACTAATAAATGCAAGAATAAGACACCAAGTCTTTTATCCTTACAGTAAATTCTTCAAACACCACGTACTCTAACAATTCATTATTCCTCCGGAGAAAGGGACAGGTCCTTCCCCTCAAAGACAGCTCGGTAGTCTCAAAGTCTTAATTACAACAGATAAAACATAATTTACAGCAGTCCAGGCCTTACAGAAACATGACATCATAGCCCAGGTTTTTTATTCTTGAAGTGACCTGTCGGGGGCCGGGGCTTCCAGGTGCAGTGTCCTGGACACTCGCCGAAAGGGTAAAAAGGACCTGCCAGTCCTCCCTCCCGCTGCAGACACAGCCAGGTGTGCAGAGCAAGGGACCATCCTGGACGAAGCGCCCGAGCCATGACGGTACCAACTGGGACGCAGGTACATGCACAGGTGACCCTGGACAGTGCAGGGGTTGGGGGCGCTGACCCCACGTGCAGTCAAAATCCACACACAGCTTCCTTCCGACTCACCGTAAACTTATCTGCTAAACGCCCACTGTCAGCCAGAAGGCCTGTGGATAACACAGCCAGCCGACGGACACATATTTTTATGTTACATGTGTTGTGCGACAAAGTAAACTGGAGAGAAGAAAGAAAATCACAAGGAAGAGAAAATACATTTGCTGTTCATTAAGTGGAAGCGGATCGTGATGAAGGTCTCCATCCTCGTCCTCTGCACACGCTGGGTGGGCTGAGGAGGAGGAGGAGGCTGCGGTGGCGGCAGTCCTGCTGTCTCAGGGGCGGCAGAGGTGGGAGAAAATCCGCATGTAAGTGGACTCGCGCAGTTCAGATCCTCGGCGTTCAAGGATTAGCTCTGTGTGCGTGCATACAATTAGCACTTTTCTGTGTGTGTCTGACACTTTCAAGTCTGCAAAAATAATTTCACGTACTTCATCCATCAAGGAAGTACACAGTGAAACGCTGCCAAAGGGAGGTGGTACATTTCGCGGGAGAGAAAATGTTGTCATCTATCATTATACAGGCAGAACGTCGAGCCAGGACGCTGATGCTGGGCACCCTGGTGACCACATGAGGGTGGCAGCCCACGTGGCCCTCATGCAGGGCAGTGGCATGCCCCTTTCCAATGGGGCGCTCTCTGCTGTGAGCCCTCGGAGACGTGAATTATCTCCACGCAAGGCCGGCAGGGAGTGTGCCCCACTCATGGAGCGTCGGCTACCGCGTGCTCTGAACGGGGTCCCGTTCTCACTGCAGGTGACAAAGAATCTGCGCTGTTAGGAAGCTGCAGGGAAACTTCCGTGGGAAGCCCAAAGGAAAACACACATCCAATTACTAGTCCTGGGCTGCAGCACCGTAGTTACATTTGGGGATTTGCTTTCCCCTGCGGTCCCAGCGGAACAGAGTCCAGGGCTTGGAGACAGAAAGCCAAGTCCGGGCCTCAGGCCACCCTGAGCACACGTGGACCTCCCCGGGCCCGCTGCCTCCTCTGTGGCAGGAAGACGAGCAGACCGAGGAGACGGCCAGCCAGAGAGCACTGGGCACCCCTCACAGGCCCCCCACGGGCAGGAAGCCTCCTGAGACGGGTTGAGAAAGGGCAACCCCAGCCCACGTGCAAGGCCTGGACACCGCGCCCTCGTGTGAACATGGGGCAACGACGGGGCACTGAGCGGCCAAAAGGTAAACTGAGGTAGAGAGAGTTGCCGGCATGGCCAAATGGGTCTCCCACAAGCGGCGATCATTGAGCAACAGAGTCACGGAGAAGCAGGGATGAGGCGGGGAGGTCACAGAGCAGGGGCGAGGCGGTGGCGGGTGGGCGCTGAGAAGACGCGTGATGCGCCCTCTGGCCCCTCTCTGAGGCTGGCATCTGGCTCTCCAGGGTGCCGGACACTCATTTCCTTATAATGTACCGCCCGCTGTTGTCAATAGGCTAAGGGGGCCCACTCTGTCCTACCAAAGCTGAGCCAGAGGCCATCAGAAGATATCTGAAAAGTCCCTTCGGAAAGTTGCCCCCGGCTGTGCAGGAGCCACGGGAGGTGGGGTGCCGGAAACACCCCGATCCCAGCTCCAGGTACAAGGTCACCGCAGAGATCCTAAGACGTCTCTGCCCATGATCTCAAAGCACAGGGTTCTCACCTGCTGAAGCTCGGGTAGGGGGTGTGGCTATCCAGAAAGCTGAACGCTAAATAGACGCCACTGTATCCTCACTGAAGTCCACCACCAGCCCACGTGGGGTGGAACTGCCTACGTTTCTACCCCAGCATTCGGAGTGCTTGGCATTCACGTTTTGTTGCTTCATACATCTGCACAGGTCTCCACTGTCACTGGTGGCTGATGTCCATTTCTGCTATGGCTGCTTGCGACGCTAGAGACCCGTCAAACTGAGAGTAAGACTCGGGTGAGTTTCCAAAAGGAAAGATGAGTCAGCACCAAGGACTGTTGCGTCTTCGGTATGATTAGAAGCAGAAACACTGGGCCTGAATTTGTAAAACGCTACTGGGGGCAAAGGGAGGGGCGGCTGTTCTCCCAAGCGGTCTCATGTCGATTCAAGCCTTTTTATTAAAATTCATCTGATAAACGTTTAAAGCAGTGGATTTCCATTTAAGAGGAGTTCTTTACTCTGTCTGGGAAGGGAAGGCGACCTGCTACCTGCAGCAGCTCGCTCAGGTGCAGCCGGGGCCTCACCTGTTCGCTCATCACGCAGCAACGTGTTAATCCCATCCGAGGTCGGAAGCACCGTGAGACAAGCGGGTGTCTCTGCACCCGTCCACGCCTGCCACGGTGACGTCAGCAAGGCCCCGCCCGCAGCTCCCCCTGCTCTGCTCAGCCCTGCACGCTGCACTGCGGCAGCCTCAGCCTCTGCAGAGAGTCCCCCGCCCCGACGTTTCAGTGACGGACGTGCCCTCCCCAGCGACGCGCTCTGACGGCAGAGCCGGGCGTGGGTCGTGGCGAGCTCGCGCCCACCACGCGCACATCAGAGCCGGGGGAGCCTGGGCTCCTGGCTGCAACTTCAGATGGGGCAATAGAAATAGCAAGTGGGGCCGGGAGGAGACGGCCATACAATGAAATGTTTAAAGAACTAATAGGAAAACCGTCACGAGATCTTCCTTGGAAGATTAAGCTGGGAACCAGCCCTGAGTCAGGCTGGTCACACCCAAACCGCAGGTAGAAGGACACAGAGGTAAAGCTCAAAGACTACGCCAGAGACAGATCCTGTTCCACGGATGCTCATCACTCGTTAACCAAAATAAAATTTAAAAAAATAAAATAAAACGAACCCTTCAAGGAAAGTCTGTTTTGCTCTTTTCATTTGCTGTGGGTACTTAGCAGTAAGCAGAGACATTCAAAGGCGTATTTGCAAGAACTTACCTCTGACTTTCAGAGGTCATCTCGCCAACGCAGGTGACCTCTGCTCCTCCCGCAAGGTACACCTGCCTTTGGGTCCACACCCCTCCCCCACGCACACTGGATTTCACCCTTTGGGGTCATGCCACTGTCAGCAAGTTCACGGCACGGTTCAAGATGGCAAGGTCTCAAACTCTGGTGCAAGTGACGGCCACACCTGAAGGTCCCCTGCACCGGAGGAGAGGCAGCGTCTACGTGCAGGGGCAGCCCGCGCCCCGCCCACCAACACAAGCCACGCTCTGTCTGGGGGCAGCAGCGATGACCAGAGCACCAACTTTCCCTTTGATGAGCCAACTTAAACACGGCGGCTATGAAGTAATGCAACGGGACCCCCGGCCCAGGCAAGCTGCACGTTGTATGTGCACGTTGTAGAGGAGACGGCTCTGCAAGGAGCCCTCTCGGGAACCCCTCCAACCCAGGAACACCATGGATAGAACTGCCGACACTGCACGACGCCCTGCTCTAACCACCTCCTGGCGGGATGTAGGGAGAGCTCCCAGGGCACTCGGGCAGGCCAGGCCCACCGCCGCCCCTCCCAGGGGCCTCGGCAGGCGGGGAGGAAGCAGCGTGTCCTCCAAGAAGGGACCACAGGCCGTGCTGCGCCTGCAGGTGGACGTGCCGCTGGATGGTCATCGCAGGTCTCTGAGTCTCCTTTACCCCTCTGCTCCTGAACGGGGCCCTCCGCCCTGCCCCCAGCCACTGCGGGAAGCTGGGTGGCAGAGAGGGGCAGGCGGACGCCTTCCCTTGGGCCCCGTCAGTCTGCCGGGTGCAGCCGGGAGTCGGAGGACCCTGACACCCAGCACAGCTCCAGAAGGTCTGCAGCGCTTCTGCCGGTCCTGCCGCTGACAGCAAGAGACGGGCATGGGCCGCCCCTGGGTGGGAGGTGCTCACTGTCTCAGCCTGTCCGGGCTGCCGAAACACATTGCCACAGACTGGCTGGCATTTATTTCTCACGGCTCTGGAGGCTGGGAAGTCCAAGGTCAAGGCTCAGCAGATTGGCCAAGCACCTGCTTTCTAACAGACGGTGCCTTCTCGCTGTGCCCTCACATGGGGAAGGGACCACCTCTCTGGAGTCTCCTTCACAAGAGCACTAACCTCATCACCTCCCAAAGGCCTCAGCTCTTAAGACCATCACCCTGGCGGTGAGGTTTCAACGTAAGAACTCTGGAGGGGGACACAGACATTCAGACCACAGCACTCACCGCACACAAAAAAAGAATGAAGGTATCAGATTAAACTAGGAGGAATTTTAATAAATGAAAATTTAATGTTTAATATGGAAAAATCACTTTTGCCTCAAGTTATTTGATTTGAGATATTTGTTACATACACGGGGAATATATGCATAAAAGTTACGTTTATACACAGGATCTATGTTTCAATAAAAACAAAGACCGCAATAAAAACAGATGACATAATGACAAAGTATTATGCGAATATTTTTTCCTTGGAAATATGGATTATTACAAAATTGTATGTTAGCATTACCCAATCTTTGTTCAAATAATTGACTGATGTAATTATCTCTCTCTCATATTGATATATTCTCACTACCATGAGTAAAAACCTCTACAGTATATTTTCAAACACTAGCAAAAATGTAAAACTTTGAGAACATTATTACAAAATTCAGGAGGTACATTTTATCTAAATTACAGAAGAATGAATTCTTCAAACAACATTCAGAGATGAAAAGGTCATAGATCTGAGATGTTCATTTCAAAGGTAGCTTGAATTAGAAGAAAAATCCTGGCTGTCAAAAGCTTTGATAATTAAATACTTCTTTCGACTCCGAGAACCTAACTTATTAGCGAGCGAGCTAACGCTAAATGCCTGCTTTTAAACTTTGTAAAGAAAAGACGGTGCCGTTTTCCCCATTTCTACAAGACTGCCCGCAGGCCTTGCCACGCGCTGGCTGTCGGAGGGCACAAAGACAGGAGGCAACAGCCGGGGTTCAGAGGCGTCGTCCGGAAGGCAGAAAACTCTCCAACGCATTCATGAAGGTCACAACAAGAGTGCTCGTAAAACTCCCTGCATGGTCACCTTCCTGGTTTTATAGTGTACTTTAGCAAGTCGAGATATGCCAGTTCTCATTTTCCTACGCTGAAGGCCAGGATAAAGTGTCGGGAACGCCGGAGTGGTCCCGGGCACTGCCCTTCCGGGGCCCTTCTGCACAGAGGCGCCGGTCCACACACCTGCCCCGAGACAGGGGACCTGGGGCCACGCTGCTGCCAACCAACCAGGGGCATTGGAGACTACATCCCGGATGTTCCTTTCGTTTAAAAGTTACTAAGTAACAGTCTTTTTTTTTTAATTGTGGCAAAATACATACGATATTTATGTCAATTATTTTGTAAGTATGCAATTCATTGGCATTAAATACACTCACAATGTTGTCCAGCCGACACCTCTATTTACATCCAACATTTTCTCTCCATCTCCAGCAAAAGCTCTGCCACTGTTAGCAAGAGGTTCCCCCTCCCCACCCCCCAGCCCCTGGCACCCACCCACCTACCTTCTGTCTCTGAACCTAAACTGGGGACTTCACACAAATCGACTCATAGAGTATTTGTCCTTTTGTGACTGGCTTACTTCACTGAGCATTGTGTCTTCAAGGTTCATCCACATTGTGACATGTCTGAGAATTCCCTTTGTTTTTTGTTTTTTGTTTTTGTTTTTTTTAAGAGATGGGATCTTGCTCTTGCTCGGGCTAGTCTAGAACTCATGAGCTCAAGCGATCCTCCCGCCATGGCCTCCCGGAGTGATTCCCTTCCTTTTTAAGGCTAAATAATATCCCACTGCATGGGCGTACCACATTTTGCTTATTCGTTCATCAACCCACGGACACTCGCATTGCTTCTTCCTTTTGGCTGCTGCAAACGATGCTGCCATGGTCATGGCTGTGCACATGTCTACTCGAGACCCTGCGTTCAGTTCTTCTGGGTACACACCTAGGGGTGGAATTGCGGGACCACATAGTGATTCTGTGTTTGATGTTTTCAGGAACCTCCAAACTGTTTGCCACAGCAGCTGCACCATTTTACATTCCTGCCAAAGCACGGGGTTCCAATTTCTCCTCATCCTCCCCAGCACTTAATATAAAAACTAGCAAACTGCATCAACTAAGCCACAACTCGGTAGCAGTTTACTAGTAAGAGCTGTTTGCTGACCCTGACTGCATGTCCTGTGCGCCACACACGGACACACTTCCCTGCTCCTTACGAGAGTCCTGTGAATTAGGCACAGTGCGTTTCTCCGATGATGAAAAACCTGAAGCTCAAAGACATGAGAGGGAACTTTCCAGAGCTGCGCGGTAGGTAAGCCACTGGGAGGGGGTGGTTTGACTATAGAGTGCTGAACATGCCACTAGCGGTGAGATTCATTTAGATACTAGATTGTTAATTATGGACTTAAATGAAATACGTGACATAAAAAATAAAATGAGCATATCAAACACTTGTTTTCACTGGAATTCCTTAGGACAAAGCTAAAGCAGGTGTTAAAATTAAAAACAAGCTGACAAAGGCCGAGCGTGGTGGCTCAGGCCTGTATTCCCAGCACTTTGGGAAGAAGCTAAGGCGGAAGCATCGCTTGAGGCCAGGCGTTCGAGACCAACCTGAGCAAAAGCAAGACCCTGTTTACACCAAGAATAGAAAAATTAGCCAGGTGTGGTGATGCACACCTGTAGTCCCAGCTGCTCGGGAGGCTGAGGCAGGAGCATCGCTTGAGCCTGGAGTTTGAGGTCGCAGTGAGCTATACTGACCCCAGAGACAGAGTGATACCATGTCTCCAAAAAAAAAAAAAAAATTTGATATAAAGAAATCACGAAAAAGCAATACTACAGGCAGTGCATAAACAGGTGAAATTGTGATAGCCCAGCGAATGATGGCTCAAGGGAATGAAATTTGGGGACAGCTGCCAACACCCAGCTGCCCTTGCTCTGTGAGTGTGTGAGGACGGAACCGAGGCCCGTTCCTTTCTGCTTCCCTGTCTCCAGCGTCCCGGATCTGCAGCGCGGACGCTCAGTCAATGCAATTCACTGCCCTTCTCCGCCAGCCTCACACCCAGGACTGAGCCCTGAGCCGGACAGCTTTAATACTTGGGAAGACAACAGCCTGACCAACGCAGAGTGACGGACAGCCCCGGGGAGGACCCTCGGGGAGGAAGCACCCCCAAGAGGCACCTGCAGGGAGGCAATCCCGGGGGCCGGTGAACGCGCAGAAGCAGACGGAGCAGGAGCCCAGGCAGGGCTCTGAACGGGGCCCCGGCACCACACGGGTGAGGCTGATCCTGGGCCCTCTCTAGGGAGCTCCCTGGCTCCACTACTCATCGACAGCTCTGCCCTTCGTGCATGCCGAGCCCCTCTCTGATCCCCAGATATCCCTGGGAAGGCGTCCACCTCCCTCTGAAACACTGACGTCCAGGAGAATTGTGGTTTTGTTAACCAAAATATACCAACCAAAACCTCGGTGATAGCTTAGAGCGATTAATTTGGGTCCCTTAGTGGTCACTGCTCTGGCCACTAAGAAGCTCTCTGCATAATTCCTGGCCTATTCTGAGAAGTTGTAAGCAGCCGTCCCCAACCTTTTTGGTAGCAGGGACTGGTTTCACAGAAGACGACTGTTCCATGGATGGGGGGAATGGTTGCAGGATGATTCAAGCACATTAGATTTATTGTGCAGTCAGACCTCGCTGCTATCGATGATCTGTATTTGAGCTCCTCCCCAGCGCCAGCATCACCACCCAGACCATCAGGCACCGGATTCTCATAAGGAGCACAACCCAGACCCCACGCATGCGCAGTGTACAGTGGGGCTCACGCTCCTCTGAGAACCTAATGCCGCCGCTCATCTGACAGGAGGCGGAGCTTATGCGGTGACGCGAGTGGTGGGCAGCGGCTGTAAATGCAGGTGCGGCTTTGCCCACTCGCCCCCCACTCACCTCCCGCTGTGCGGCCCGGTTCCTAACAGGCCACAGACTGGCACTAGTCCGTGGCCCCGGGGTTGGGGACCTCAGCTTTATGGAACACGTGTGGCACGCATTTGGAATATTGGCTTTAGCGTCATGCCTTTATTCTGTACCTAACTCCACCATCTATTTCTTACGAATTTTTTCATTTTTATCAATATGTACACTCTTATAAACCTCCTAGAATTCTTCCTCGGCATATATCTGACACAGACCGACAAAACTACAAACCAACCTAAATAACCGGCAAGCCTCTGATACATGACAGAACGTTACGTCTGCCAGCCACATTTCCAACAGAGCCAATACTTCGTCCATGCTCACCCATGAATGCCAGTGTCGTCCCCGAGACAAGTGGTTCTCGTCGTATTTTTCATCTACCAAAACCTTTTCCTAAAAGACAACTGCAGCCCTCACTGTGTTGCTCCCACCAAGCAGTGACTCCGTCCTGCACTGCAGGGACTTGGGGAGGTGACGTACCCCCTCTTCCTCGGCACCTGCACCATGCTTGGCAGAGGCTCCGGATGCAGTTGGGGGGAGAGGGCCCACCCCTGGGGCCAGCTCGTGCCTCCTCACTCGGCACAGGCAGGACGACATATAACTTGTTTGACATCTTGCACTGTTTCACCCATTCTCACACGTCAATTCCAGTATTTCCCCCAAGGCATATGGCTTCCTACAAAACCACGTATTTGGGACAGCTATATGATACTTTAGCCTCTATGAAATACCCAATAAAATTCTCCAAGGAGCCCTCTCTGCGGTGGTTCGTATCAAAACTGCCTTTCCTTAGATGCCCCCACTTTGCAACTGCCGGTGTCCCTCCAGTTACCCGTGGTCCTGCAGGAGGGCAGGGATGGGGGCTCGCTGGGCAGAGGGCAGCGCTGAGGGGAGCAGCTGGGCTGGCTGCTCAGGGTCCCCTCTGGGCAGGGCATGCCCGGCTGGCAAGGTGGGGCCCCGCGCACCCCACTGCGATCTGTGCCTGGAGAGAGTGTCGAAGGCCTCAGGCTCCTCTTCCACCCGAAGCTCCCGGATTTCGCCCGTCCCCAGGGACACGGCCCCCACGCGGGAGCACCCAAGCCGCCTGCTGCTGCCTCTTCACTGGGCTCTGGAGCGACTTAGTGTCATACCGATTCATGGGACTTCTCTCAAAAGCTGGGAGACAGGAAAGGCTTTGTAATACCCAGAAGCTAGATTTTGTAAGACCTATTGCATACGTAGATTCCAATGAACCAAGCAAATGCTGTAGCCCAGAATCACATATAACCATGAAAAAGCTAAACTGACGATACTTAGAGAAATAAATTGTCTGGCAGAGCAGAATTCCTTGTCCAAAGTCACCTCTGGTTAAACCGGAAAACAGACTTAACCACGGCACCTCTCAATCACCCGATGGTAGAATTTTAGCTGAAGTGTTGGTAATTCTATCAACTCTAAACAACTTGGAACTAAAATAATTAACTACCATGACAGCAGATTATTTTCTACTTGGTAAAGCACATCTTTTTCCACAGGAACACCACAGGGGCACAAAGAAATATTAACGTGCCGGGCAAACAAAAAGAGCAAGCGCCAACTCGAGTGAACCAGGGAACCGCACGCGTGTGCAGATTCCCGGGCGTGTGAAGTGCACGGAGGATGCAATTTTGAATGTGGTCTCGGGGGGCAGACGCTGTCGTGTGTATCACGTGACCAACCTCGAGCACACTATGGGAACGCAATAAAAATTAAACCATCATGAGGGGAAACTTTATCCCACAGCTTAAAGCAATATATACTCTAGACCCTTCTGAGTGGCAATAATAAACATCTCATATAGGCAAGGTAAAATTTCAAACCCAAAAGGAAAAGAACAAGCAGAGCTCTCGTGAAGCCAAATGACGGGCGAGAACTCTTGGCTTCACACTTGAAATCACACGCTGGCCTTGAGAAATCAAAGCCCTTCACAGCTACTTGAAATAATTGGCCAAATTATTTGATTTTACTGAATTTCACTTTATTGATTATGTCTTTCAAATAAGCAATCAGCAATATCCGCGAACCTTCCTCACGACAGAAAATATAACCTCCGCTGTTTTCCATCAAGCAAGCAATTTGCCCTGAGCTGGCGATGCAATTTGGGTTTCCAAACTAGCTAAATCTGGTCTATGCCAGAGGTCAGCGGCACCCACGCGCCTCAGTGTTTGACGTCAGCTCACCCACTGCCCTTCCAGTTTCCAGCCCTACAACAAACACCTCCCTCCCTCCGCCCTCTGGGCTGTACACACAACCTCCCTCGGACCTTGCAGAACCAGCCCACGCGTGATGCTCCCTACATATCACCAGCTTGAGGACTGCAGTCTCTGCTGGGGGCTCCCGAGGTGGGCTGCAGGGGGCCCTGGGAGAGGGCTTTGCACGCTGCGCCGTCTCGGGCCCTCCCCAGGTCTGCCCGCCACAGGCCAGGGCGGGCAGGCTGAGCAGTGCCACCGGGCTGGCCGCGAGCTCCTAAAAATGGAAGGAGCCTCACCCGGAAGAGAAGGCAAACTTGGTGAGAGAAGGAAAGGGGGACCCCTGCACCACGAAAACTCCACAGAACCGAAGGCATCACCTCCTTGCAAAGGACTTAACCCCCCCCCCGCCCCCACCCGGGGGCCAGCGGTTTCGTGAGTGTTTTTATCTCAGATGCAAACCCTAAAAGCCCACGGCAGAATGAAAAGAAAAGCTTTAGGCTTGTCTCCCAGCTGCTGAAGTTTAACAGATAGAATGTATTGAAAGCAGATCCATATTTATTTGGGGGGACTGAAAGGTTTCTCCATCTCCCGAGTAACTAACACAATCAAGACCCCGGCAAGCACGGCCACGCTCGAGAGAAATACAGCGCGAGGCTGGACAATAAAAAGTTGCCCAGAATCCATTTGTCATTTTGGCCCACTCACCGGAGGCCCCGTGAGCCGGCTTCCGGCAGCACGGGCCATAAATCCCCGCCCGGGCCCCTCACAGGGCTTTCCTCCCCAGGTGCCAGACTCCCAGACTGCCTCCTTACTGGGGCTCATTCCGGGGGCACCCACGTCCCCAGCTCGTCCGGTCCCTCTTCAGACAGGGACTGGAAACTCGGCCTCCCCCAGCAGGGCCGTCGTTCCTCGGGGTGCCGTGGGAAGCTCTGTGCCAGGAGGCCACATGCCACCCGGGAAACGTCCTCCACCGACACTCGGCCAGGCCCGGGGAGGCTTCCAATCTGCGCCCCCGTGCCTGGAACACAAACGGGCGCTGAGCTCCCTGCTGCAGGGAGCTCGACCCAGGACGTGGGACGAACGCCGAGACTGCAGCAGAGGCCACCCCTGGTGGGGCTGGCTCCAAGGTCATCCTCCCGAGGGCCACAGAGACGACTCAGCACTGGCCAGTCCCCGTCACAGGTGCCCTGCCCCTGCGGGTCCACACGGGCATATTCTCCCCTCGTTCTCCACTGTCATCCTGCAAACTGGGACCCCCATGTTAGAGACAGGGAAACTGAGCCTTTGGGGATCTTATGCAACCTGGCCACAGACACACAGCCACTCAGTGGCAGAGTGAAGACTGAATCCTACTCAGCCTGAATCCTACCCATCGTGTTGACCTAAAAAAGACCCAGAGACGACTCCAGACATTTCCCAAAGAACAAGACATCGAAATTCAAGTGCCAAGACAAGTTTCATGGGAGTTGTTTTGGGAGATGGGTAGGAGTTCAAAGGGGGTAGAAAGAAGGTGCTTATTCACAAGTGGGAAAAAATTAACTATGCAAAGACACAGAGAAAAGAAGAACAGGGAGCGTGTGGTTCTGCAAACAGCATGTGGACACTTGGACGGAGCAGATTAAGGAAGATGAAAGGGGAGGAAACAAGGCCGGCCGGGGCCTAGAGGCTCAGAGCTCAGATGCCCACGACAGCAGGGAGGCAGGCGGCAGGCTGAGCCCCAGAACAAAGGGCTACGTGGGTGCTCACGCACCCTCGTGAAGCCAGCGGGTTGAATGAACCCACCCCAAGTGGCCGCAGAGGGAATGGGAGACATGGGACCCCTGAAACCCACAGAGGTAGAAAGCTCTTTTGCTGTGGGGATCAGGGCAGGGGTGGGAATGCATAGGAATGAGGAGGGGGGTGCCACAGATAAAAGTGGGGGGCACAGAGGCCAGCTGGTTCTGAACGCATTCTACAGAGAGGACAACAAATGGTCTCAATGTGGCAGTGCGGACCCGAGGCTCAGACGACCACTGTGGGGACGGTCCTGTGCATTATGGGATGTTCCCTGGCATCCCTGGCCTCTGCCTGCTGCATGCCAGTAGTACCCCCTCCATTGTGACATCCCTCCATGTCTCCGGTGACAGACTTCCCTGGAGCACAAAGTCACTGCCACTGAGAACCACTGGCCTAGTGAGCAAACACCACAAAAAAACTAGTGACTGAAAACCAGCAGAGGCCACTCTGCCAGGTCCCAGCCAGGAGGCCACCTGGGCGAGTGATTCAGAGACCCACTGGTGAGCAAAGCCTCTCCAGGGACCAGCACCTCGTGCTTCACGTTCCCTATGCATAATGGGTAATTTCTCAAATACAAGGTCCAGGATAATCAAAGAACCAGGCACACATGCAAGTAAGACACCATGAGCAAGAACAAGGGGAAAAAAAGGAGCACAAAGATTTGAGTTGAGATACTGGATACAGCAGGTGCAGACAAAACTCCATTGCTTTTAAAGAAGTAAAAGACCAACTTGAACGTGCCCACAGTGAGACAGTCACCACGTGACTGAGCTCCACGATCATTTACAGCCCCGAAAATTCAGTCTTACATCAAAAATGTTAAGAAAAAGGTACATTCCATGTTTATTTTTATATTTATTACATAGTAATAGAACAAGCTGATAGTTGCTATATGTTAGAAGTCCTGTGTTTGAGCATATGAATGCATGGTAGGCTAATCACAAAGCCTTTATTAGGTTTTCACTTTTATCTAAACCACAAGAGCCTAATAGGCTATTATAACAGCACACAGTTTACCAAAAGCCTAGAAAATAAAAAGTGGGGTGGTAGAGGTTACAAAACGCATCTACCTACCATAAAATCTTGTTTTGCTTCAATTTTCTAAATTCTACTGATTTATTCTGGAAAAAAAAAAACAAAAAAAACTCCCAAGAGTTCTATTTTTTCCTGGGCATTTTCCTTCCCAACACTTCATTCTCTTTAGAAAAACAGCAGATCCCTGCTCTCCTCCCAAAATCAACAGGGGGAAACATATAGGCCAATTTCAAGTTTACGATACTCTGCGAAGTTGGCCGTAGCTTTTGCTAGACGCTATACAAATTGGCAATACTAGAAAATTTATTACCAAACAAGTCAGAAAAATACAGGAAAAGAACACCCACCACACCCACGCAAGCCTGGACTAGACAAAGTCAGGGGTCCTGCTGGTGGCGGAGGGTGCTACGGCACAACCGATCACGACCCTCCAGGACTGTCCGCTGCAGGGATGTTTCTCTCCCCGTCCACTTGGAAACGGACGCCCAGGACACGCCAGGAAGCAACGCCGCAGCCTCCCACGGCGGCCTGGGCGAGGGCGCAGGCAGCCCCGCAGGGGCCCTCAGGTGGTTCCTGATCTAATCGCACCCGGCTGGGGTTGGACTCTCTATAAACGGTCTTCTCCGGTCCTTTGCAATGGGGGCTGGGGGGGGGGGGAGACTGAAAATCTGAAGGTGTTTTGGTTGTGACAATGGCTGTGGGAGCTGTCAACACTGACATAGGAGGAATCGGGAATGCAGCGTATTCTGGGATGTGTGGGACCACCCCGGACAAGGGTGCCGTCCTGCGTCCTGCGGCACATTCGGGTCTAAAATTACTCAGACTCTAAAGCGTAACTCCATTTAACATGCAAAGACCAGACTTCTGCACATGTCTATTACATGCAAGGCTTTCTGGGAATGCAACTACCCTGTAACTCAACAGAAAGATGGACTTTATTTTCTCTCGAACTTTACAAAAAGTTGTCCACCGTTTTGGGAAAAATTATGTCACTAATGTCACTGCTGATCGGACGATGCCTGTCCAATAAACAAGGCTGTCTTGGTGTCCATGGGCAGCATCCCATGTGTGTTCCAGGTGCATACACCTGCTCACTTCATTATGTCTGCTAGCACGGACCTGGCCCAAGCATTCCTGCTCTGAATGCATATTATTTGATTAAAAATCACTGCTCTTCTCCTACTTTAAGTTTTTTTAATGGTATAGATAGGGAGGTATTATCCATGAATTTCATTTCAGGAGTGTAAAAGGAAGGTTATAAACTATGTCTATT
This sequence comes from Microcebus murinus, assembly GCF_040939455.1. NCBI lineage: Eukaryota > Metazoa > Chordata > Mammalia > Primates > Cheirogaleidae > Microcebus > Microcebus murinus. The sequence goes on from NC_134117.1 coordinate 2,769,932, forward strand.
GAATAGGATTTTTAATCTGTTGTATTGAAAACCAGATTTTTAATCTGCTGTATTAAAAACCACGAGACTACAATGAGAAATCCCCAGTGACCACACAAAGATGGGGAAACAAAACATATTTCTAAAACCTCCCTTAAACTTTTCTTTAAAAAAAATTAAGTAACTATAATACTTAATCTTTGGTATCTAAACAATTTGAAAAAAAAAAAAAAAAGTCTGTACCATTCAGACAAGGGGCACTGCTACAAAGAGAATAAAACATCCGAGCCGCGCCCCCTTCCCGCCCCGGGTTCCGACAGAATTCCACGTCTGCTTCTACCTGAGTATTAGAAAAGCCGAAGCCAGAAACGGCTAAATAAAAGGTAATGCAACTAGGCATAACACAATAAAAGATATTACCTTCAAAATGCATTATTGTTGCCAATTATAAGAATCACTTCAACTTAATTTCAAAAGCACAATCACCCTCAACAGTAACAGTCTCTTTTTTAAATTTCAAAGAGTATTACATTAAGGCAATAACTCACCTTCCAGCTATAATATCACTCTCCCTCCCTTATTGCAACACTACATTTCATAAATACTTCTCATCGACAAGCCAAGCTAATTCAGGTTAATTTTATTGTATTTCGGCGCTATCTCACATTTGTGTGCAACTACCTTTATCATTTTATTGCCGGAGCAGAAAGTAATCAGAACAATTATTTGAAAATGGAGGTTTATAAATTCTAAGTCACAGTTGCTGGCATTTTTGATAAAACAGCAGCTTTATCTCGGGAAGTGGCAGGGACGCCAGATAAATCACGCATCAGTCAAGTGTGGCTGACCCCCAAGTGCATTGCACAATATCAGAAGTGCTTCCGAAGAAACTTTCCCGCATCATCCATCATTCTTCATAATACTAAAATAGCTGCACACCTGAAGAATAGAAACTGGAATATAATAATAAAAAAAAAAAAAAAGAAAGAAACCACAAGTAGCGCGGGCGAAACCATTAACCGCTCTCCCTTTTAAACCGTGAGATATGGTCTGGAAGCTGGACCGCGCACATAAACAAATATGACTTCACAATAACTCTAAATATCTGTATTCATATTCGTCAACTCAGTTTTAAATATAAATGAAATATGGAGCAGAGCCATAAAAAGAAAAGGTGCATTTGCAGACTGCATGCATCTTTATGTTCTGCTGGGCACGGCTGCTTTTAAAGCCAGCCGTCGTCTCTCTCAGGTCTGCCGTCTCGACATCTTGTTCTCTATTCCTCATTTTGTTCTAAACTTTATTGCTTAAAAAAAAAGAAAAAAGAAAGCATGTAACTTGATTGTAAGGAAAAGAATAAAGGGAGAAACCCTTGAGTCCCCGCGTGCGGTTCCCCTAAGCTAATCACATGCGACAGGGAGTGCGGCAGTTTAGGGGGGAGGCGGCGGGGTCCCCAGCCCCCCAATCTCCCACGTTCACACGGTTTTGTGTGGGGGGGTGTCCTGCTGCAGCCTTCCGTAAGGAGGGTGACTCCCGCGTCACACCTCTGGCATGCATCATCCACCGTGCTTCGACTCATCTTTGAAAGGCAAAATAAGATAACTCTGGTGATCGTTTATTTCCCTTTTTGTCAAAAAGCACACACCCCAGAAACAGAAGGCTTCCGTACCTTGATGCAGGCGACTCCATGCCAACGGGCCATCAAGAAGTCCAGCTGGGCAGGAACGGCATGTATTGGCGGCATATGCCTGGCACCGGGCCAGCCGCTTTACATGCATTATCTCATTGACTCCTCGTGGCCAACGTAAGGCAGACCAAATTATCCGCAGACAAGGAAGCAGGCGCGGAGGTTAAGGACGTGGCGCTCAAGTGGAAGGTGGGTACCCAAGGTCAGATCAGCACACTTCAAAGCCTAGACTCTGGCCATGGCACAGGCACTGCCCGCGTTGCGTTAGTCAGGATGGGCTCGGGCACGCCGCTGTAACAAACGCCACCAGACGCCACTGTGGGTCTGGGATGACCTCCAGGGCTGCGGCCCCAGTGCCACACCTCGGGAGGGGGCGTGGAGGACCGTGGGCGGCGCGCACAGGCTTGTACAGTGGCACCAGGTGTCGCTTCAGCTCACGCTCATTAGCCAAAGCCAGTGAGTGGCCAAGCCGGCCCCCAGTGAGCGGGACGGTGCAGTCTTCACGCACATCTGCCAAGGGAGACCTGAACATCTTGGTGAGCACCACAGGTACTAACGCTGCCAAGTTCAGGTTTACGTCCGAGCTGAAAGTACTGCTGGACCAGAAACACATGCAGAGTCCTCAGAACGGTGGCAGTGAACATGGTGGTCACGCCGTTACAAAGCCTCACCTGCCCGCAGGTGCTTCAGCGGAAGAAGACCCCACGATTGCTCATCCTGATGGTGAATGGAAACATGAAAACTGCAGACGGAAGGGAAGGTGAAGGAGTGATTGGCTTATCGATAAATACACAAGGCAGACAAAAAGGAATAACTACCACAAAAACAAAACAAACAGGCCCGTGAATGCTGGGCTGGGCTCGGTGGCTCACACCTGTAATCCCAGCACTGTGGGAGGCTGAAGTGGGAGGATGGCTTGAAGCCAGGAGTTCAAGACCAGCCTGGACAACATAGCAAGACCTCATCTCTACAAAAAAAAAAATGTTTTTAAAAACATTAGCCAGGCATGATGGCACATGCCTGTAGCCCAGGTATTTGGGAGGCTGAGGTGGGAGGATCCCTGGAGCACAGGCGTTTGAGGCTGCAGTGAGCTATGATCACTGCAGCCTGGAAGACAGAACAAGACACTGTCTCTAAAAAAATACATAAATCTGTATGATACTGAAAAATTCTATTAAATTAACCCTGTGCGCCACCCTACCCACATTTGCAAACCACAGCAAAATCCATAATTTCCCAAAGGAACAGACTTTCTCAGTCTTGAAGTGATGACTGCTGCTGTCCCTCATCACAGCAGATGTGGTCTAACCTCCAGCCAAGAGAAAAGGAGGGTGTCCTCCCCACAGTGGGGGCAGGGCAGACCTGAGAGGGTCCAGGCCCGGCACCCAGAGTGGGGAAGAGACCCCAGCACCGAGCCAATGAGCACATGGGCAAACGTCACCTGAAAGTCCCTGCTGTTTATAAGTACACTGGTGGAAAACTATCCGAGCCGCTGCCACCAGCTGAGCTGAGCGTGGGAATAAACCAATCTGCAAAGGATTCTGATGCAAGAGTTATCAGAACCTCTTTATGAACCATCAGTGCACCAGGAAGTGACTGTACCAAAGTCACTAAGAGCTAACGACTCCAGCTTTACTTTCTCTCTAAAAGTCTGTACAACTCTGGTACTCTGTAATTCCACCTAGTCTTAAATTTAGAAGAAAACCGTCCATGAAGTAGAAATCAAGCTAATCAGAGATCCCAAACTGCTTGGAAAGGTAACACTGAATCCTGGGTATGTCGTATAGATGACACTTACAGCATTAATAAAATCAGTCCTTACAGTAACCTGTGGAGAGAGGTCACATCATAATCCACTCATCACAGGTAAGGAAACCAACGCGGAACACTTGTTCGCCTGAGGTCATGTTTCCAGCAAGTTGCAGAAGCCAAAAATCAAGCCCAGGGATTCCAAACCCCACAGTCCAGTCCCCCTACCACCAAACGCCCCGTTAGCTAAAGATGCCTGGAGACAGCCGGCCGGAGGTGTGGCTCCCAGGCACTGAAGTGACCCCCGCCCCAGCCCACCAAGGTGCAGGTCCTGGCAGTAGGAACCTGGGCATCGCCAAACCCAGCAACAACAAGGACTTTCTGAACAATGTGCCCCTGGTAACCCCCCTACACTATTTGAGAAGTTTTAAAAATCTAATCTTTATACCTTTTTCCAATCCCAAGATTTGAAATATTGGTCCATATTCAAAAGTCTGTGACAAAAAGATTCTAACAAAAACAAAGCCACGCTGAAGAAAGGAAGAATTAGGGAACGCCTAACCTCTTAATACACAATAAGTGAAATTTTAGAACAATAATTCCAAATTATTTTTCAATCACTTTCATCCTTCTACTTCCAAAAACAAGATCTAGTGGTTTCACACATATATCCAGCAGTTTTCAGTCGTCTACTGAAAAGTGACGATAAGTTTATATTTCCATCAGCTGAGTGTCAGGGTCTTTTGCCACCGGGAAACCCAACGCAAGTAGTAGGATTTGGCGTCCCGGATGGCATGGCGTCCGGGGCTAAGACGCTAAGTCAGACTACACGACACTTGACTGTCCCCACCATAGGGCACGGATCTCACATGACCCTCGATACAGTATAACCAGGTCTTTTAAGGGATTTTATATTCATCTAATGAATTTTCAGCATTTCTGTTTCCAACACAGAGAATTCAGAATCATAATGAATCACATGTAGGTAAAAAAGTACGAATCCACAAAAATGAGAGTTAAAAGAAAATAAAATGGGTTAAAGAAAAAGAGAAAACCCTAAATTAATAGAGAATGCTATAAAAGGTAATGATTATTCTTCACATGAAACAACATTAGAGGATCTTCATTGCTTTATTTGTTCTCAACATGCAACAACTGTATATTTGAGAAATAAGCTAATTAGCTGGTATACCTATTTGGAAACATGCCCTCTATTTTGAAACAAAATGATTTCATTTTCTGTCTACTTCAGTCCAAATGTCAACTCCCTGCTCATTATCATGTTTACAGAAGAATTCTGCAGATAGAAGTCCTTCCACCAAGCAAGCACAGGAAATATTCCTTCTCCTTCACGAGTGGGGCTTCGCCTCCCGGGCCTCATCTGCATCTAGTGACCACCCCATACAATGACACAGGTTTTATTGGAGTCTGATTAAAAGAAGCCATTACATAAGTAAATAAATTGCAGATAATAAGCACCTGGTTTCTCACCGTCAGAGAAGAGGGAAAGGGCTAGAGTGAAACCAACCTGCTGTGTTGGACCCAAAATAGAGGCATCGGGATGAACTTGTGGCTTTTCATATGCACGCAGATGACAGACACAAAAACAGATGCAGACGTGTGTGCACACAGGGGTCAGTATATACATGTCGTCCCTGGCGCTGTCCACTGGGAACAGCTGGAAGCAGCCGCACCTCCACAGCAATGAGCACACCCAGCACCTGGATCTCAGTTTCTAAATGCCACCTTCCAGCCAGAAGGAAAGGGGGCTCCTTTGGAGAAGTCACTGGGTCCAGGGCTGTGGCAGGGAAAAGACAAGATAAGCCTGGATTATACTGTGGTGCCAGAAAGTCAGAAAGTGCTAGAAAAGGACGGGCACGTCCAAAAGACATAGGAGCCAACGAACCTCAAGAGTCTCCCAGGAAGGCCGGGCGCGGTGGCTCAAGCCTGTAATCCTAGCTCTTGGGAGGCCGAGGCGGGCGGATTGCTCGAGGTCAGGAGTTCGAAACCAGCCTGAGCAAGAGCGAGACCCCGTCTCTACTATAAATAGAAACAAATTAATTGGCCAATTAATATATATATATAAAATTAGCCGGGCATGGTGGCGCATGCCTGTAGTCCCAGCTACTCGGGAGGCTGAGGCAGAAGGATTGCTTGAGCCCAGGAGTTTGAGGTTGCTGTGAGCTAGGCTGATGCCACGGCACTCACTCTAGCCTGGGCAACAAGCGAGACTCTGTCTCAAAAAAAAAAAAAAAAAAAAAGAGTCTCCCAGGAGCCAGAGTGGGAGCAATTTTGGTAACAAAATAAATAACCACAGCACGGGACTATACCCCCCAAAATATAACAAATATCCATGAGTCCATAGTGACATAAATAATTCATTGAATAAGTAAATAGATGGGGAAAAAAAGAGACAGCTCTTCCGCACAGAAGAATTCCAATCAGCAAATGCAAGGAGAAGGAAGAAAATACAAAACACCGGGTAAACAACAAGGGAACAATTGTTGCAGGCAAGATGCACCCGTGGTCGCTAAAATCGGTGGGTGAAGACAGAGGAGACCCAAGCTGGTCTCAAAGTAGCTCACCCAAGACATTTGCTAATTACTAAGGGGAAAACGGTAGCTTTATAGTTGGAGAAGCAGGACAGACCCACCTTCCCCACGTGTTATCCCCAAGGTTAACATCACAGAAAGTGACAGAGGACATACGCTCCCAGGACAGGATGCCCCGAGAGGACACGACACCCCTGTGCCTTCTTAGCAAAAACACATAACTTCCGTCTAATCATGAGGCAACATCCGCAAACCCAAATGAGAGACGCCCCACGAAATAACTGATGGGTGTTCTCTAAAAGAGTCCAGGTCACAAAAGGCAAGGAAAGAGGAACTGTCACCAACTAGATGTCTTAGTCCCTTCTGGCTGCTATAACAAAATACTTTTAAAACTGGGAGGTTTATAAGCAACAGAAATTCCTTCCTCTCGGTCCTGGAGGCTGGGCAGTCCAGGATCAGGGCACCTGCTGGGCCCGTGTCTGATAGGGCCACTTCCTGGCTCATGGAACTACGGCTCCTTCCTGCCTTCTCATGGCACTAATCCCATACACGGGGGTCTGCCCCCACAACCTCATCCCCACCCAGCGGCCCCACCTCCTAATACCGTCGCCTTGGGGGTGAGGACTTCAGCATCGGAATTTTGGGGGAACACACACATTCAGGCCACTGCACCAGAGGGGGACACAGGAGAGACGGCAGGGTCTGTCATAACACACCTCATCCACGCCCTGGTTGTGCTAACTGTGCTATGGTTGTGTAAGGCGTTAATTCTCCGCCAAAGTAGACGGAGGCTGTATACAGAAACTTTGTGTACTGTTAGGCCAACTTTTCTGCAAATCTAAAAAAGGCATTATCATCTGTGTACGTGCAGGGTCTACTCTGAAGACCCGGCAGTTCAGAAACGCGAAAGGGGACAAGGACGGCGTGAGGAATCTGCAGGGCCCTGACGGGGCCTTGCGCGGAGCACGGGAGCTGTGCGTCAGCCCCCCTGGCCTCGAGGGTCCGGACCTGAGGCGCTGCAGCTCTGCACGCGCCACGCCAGCCCAGGGAAGGGGGCCGTGCGTGCCGTGGTTGGGAAATAAAAAGGTTAAATAGATCATAAATTAAGATTAGTGTCAGCTGGCCAGCAGCTTTATATCGCATTATAAATTAGATCAAGAAATGATGCTCGCCTGCTAAAATCAGACAACCACTCAGAGAGTATTTGCTCTACGACTTCTACCCCAATAGGCCTCTCTTGCAAAAAAAAAATATATATATATAAATATACACTAAGACCTCTTTTTAAAGTGCAGCAATTAAAAAGAGAAAAGGTATAGATTACTTACGAGTTTATTTAAAACAACACCAAATACTGGCCACCCTGTGGGATATTTCTCCCTGGGTTTTTTCCCAGCAGCGTGCAGAGTCTAGACTGCAGACCGAGCAAGGGCCGGCCGGCCCTGGTGCCCACGTGAGAATCCGCAGCTGCACAAGCTGTGACGGAAACCAGGGACACCCTGGCCCGGACCTCGCCACCCTGGCTGGGTTCCGGGTCAGGCCACGGAGAGCAGATGGAAATAAAGCCAGAGACGGCCGCCAGTATTTTATTTAGACATTTTAATAAGGAAGCCAGAGGTTGCCGGCACTGCTAGGATAACTATACAAATTTTGATTTTACTAAAATGTTATGTCCCCTGAGCCCAGGTATTAATCTTGTTATAAAAGTCGTCTCTCCTCTTGCTGACCACTCATTAAACTTTCATAAATTTTAAAACGTACTTATTGTCATTGGATCACGTGGCAAAGGCAAATAGAAAAAGGACGGGGCACGAAGGCCAGAACCAAACCGGCTTCTGGAGAGAGGGGTGGCCTGGAGGAAGACTTGAGGTGACAATGAAAATTCCAGGCATTCGGGTTTCCTGCAACAGTTTTCAGTGTGTTAACGTTTTACTTCTAAGAAATAAACTATGAATTATTTTTTAAAGGGTGAGGATAAATTTTAAAGGGAGACACTGCAAACGGCAAACACTAAAACAAAACCGCCGCCCGCCCGCCCGCCCGCCCGGCCGCCCGGCCGGCCACCGCTCCGTGCTCTCTGCAAGGACAGATGCCCATCCCAGCCACGGAGGACCTGCGGGCGAAGGCAGCATCAATCTTGTCAGCTGCGTGCCGCCCAGCCCAGCCCGGCCCCCCGGACGCGGGGGAAAACCCCAGCCCCTGGCCTGCACACGCTCTGGGAAGGTCCCGACGCTCTCTGTGCACCGACCGGGCCGGGCCGGGCTATTTCTGCGGGAACTTTTCACATCCTGATCGGGTTCCGATGTCATTTTGACTAGGGAAGAAGCTTCTGCCAGGAAGAAAAGGAAGGAGAATCCTGGTGGAGAGAGATAAGCCTAGGGAGGCCAAATTCCATAACCACTTGACAGGGAAGGCCCGTCCCTGTCATCGTGTCTCCCCGCTGACTGCGTGGTACGGAGCAAGGCTGGGATTATATAAGACGGTTGGAGAATTTTTGGAGCAGACCCTATCAAAAAGAGAGAATTTTCTCTCTCCTCCAGCAACCAGGAACGTAAAAGTTCAGCAGCCCATCCATCACCCGCAGTGGCGAGTTATGGCCTGCAGACAAGATGCGGAGGGCGTCTCTTATCGCCTGGCCTATAAAAGCCCCGATCCGCGGGGTGGGAGAGCCCTGAACTTTAATAAGCACTCCATCACAACAAATGGAACCCAACACCTAATTACCGAGTGCCTATTTATAGCTTCTAAAATATAACTTAGCCCAGTTTTTCAGAGCAGATATTTTAAGACTCACAGGAAAACCTTGCTCCGTCCCAGGGTTAGGTACTGCATTGACTTCGCCTACACCCAGAGGATCAACAGATCTGTATCTCTAAATTACCTTATTTGTACCATGAATCCAAATGGTAATTAGCCTCGTTTACAAACAGCAGGTGCTCATCACAGAGAACCGGATCATACATTTAAGTTTGAGGAAACTTGCAGGCCTGGTTAAAGGCACACTTGCAGAGCTAACGGAGTACCTGTAGGTGGGTAACATCTTTACTTAGCTGGTTTTGCAAAACAAGCCTGTGTATGCCAACAACATCTTGTCTTCTTCTCCACTTCGGTCTCTTTTATGTTTTTAGCGTCTCGTTCAGGCAAATTCCCTTCCCCAGGGGGGGCGGTGTCTCTTATTGACACAGCACGAGAGGGAGAAGCGCGTGATCCGAGACAACGCAAAAAGGCGCTCTCCGAGGCCCAGAGCACTCAAGGTAAAAATAAATAAATGAATGAAGAAATAAATACAAACAAGCAAAGAAAACCAGATGTCAGAATCGGAGCAGACTCTAAAGACCACTTAATACCATTAAACAAATACGGAATCCATCTAGACCAGCATTATCCAATACAGTAACTATTAGCCACATGTGGCTACTTATTTTAAATCAATTAACTGGAATGTAATAAAAATTTTAAATTGCGCTTCTAAGTCACACTAGTCACCTCTCAAGTGCCCAGGAGCCACGTGTGACTGCTGGCTACCACCCTGGGAGGCACAGACACACCGAACATTTCTGCCACCGCAAGAAGTTCTGCTGGACAGCCCTGCCGGCCCTGTCACTGTATGCATCAGGGAAACTGAGACCCAGGAGGTGAGGAGGAGCTGAAGTCACTGATGAACCAGGAACCCAGAGCTCACCGGCGGCCACACAGCACGTGCTTGGTCACCGAGCACGTCCCTCAGCCCAGCGCCGTGGGAGCCCGAGCCGCATGCGGCCGGGAGCCCGTCTGGACAGCGCACGGCCCGAGCCCAGCACACACCCGCCACGACCGCCCGCCATGCGCAGGCGACCGAGATTTCCTGAAGGAAGACATGAGAAAAATGTAACTCTGCCGGGTGGGGGCTTCAAAATTACACAGCACAGTCCCGAACTCAGAAGCTGAGAGGCTGGTTAAGGATTTCTCCATCTAAGACATGAGAAGTCTTCCCTGCCTTAGTTCTCAACACAGGATATTATTAAACATGCATGTGCACAACATTTTAAGTAATTCTTTAGGACAGAGTCTCGGGCACGAAACTGCCGTAGATGCAAACACCTACCAATGGAAGAACGCTACACGTTACGGTAGGGACTTCGCCACCTCTAGAACAATGCTGACAAAGCGCTCGCTAGCACGGATGAGCGCTTATGAGGCCGGGTGAGAGAGCCGAGCACACCACCACGATGATCCCACGCACGGCAACATTCCTGACGCGTGTGGGAGTCCGTATGTGATGTGTGCGTGCACAGGCATGCGACGGGCCTCCAGAGTCCGGTGCAGCTTTGAACCCTGGAGAACCCCGCAGCGAGCCTCTCAAAAGGGGCTGCCTCCCAGATCCAGGGCAGAACAAAATAAATATTAGTCAGGGAGCACGTTGCTCTGGACCGCAAGACGACCTTGGCAGCTTCCCCCAGACCCGACGCCGAACCAGGTGGGCAGCGACCCCCCCAGTGACGTCACTCTGAACGACGTGGTCCTTATCTGGATGTGTATTTGTGTGCACTGCACCTAGGAACTGGTTTTGATGTTACTTTTCCTAAATCTCCAATATTTCGTCTATATTTAATTTTTGGTAGCTTTATGCAAAAACATTATCAACCTAGTTCTTTTGAGAAAACTGGATTAAGGAGTGCACCGGATAGTGAACAAATGGTAAGTTTTAAAAAATTCAGGGCTGCCCTCTCTGGCAAGCAGGGACGGCGTGGGGAGACCAGGGCACTCGGAGAAAGGAGAGCATGCCAGGGCAGAGGGGGCGGCCGCCCCTCAGTACGGGGCGGCACCGTGGGAAGAGAGCGCAGGGCACTCCCGCCGGACACACCGCTGCGGGCTCCCTCGGACTCCACGGGGAAGACAACCCGAGACCCTGATGGAGCAGGGCCCTTCGCAAGGCCAGGGCCCGAGTGATGCCGCCTTGACGACGCCCCGCGGATCCGGGCAGCAGCAGAGCAACGCGCCCCCTGGAGAGAAGCGGAGAAGAGCACCCCGAGTCAGCCCCCAGAAGTCAGACGGCCCGGGCTGGGGCCATGCGAACTCGTAACCAAATCGTAAGTCTCCAAACAAACAAGGTCCTGCGTTATCACGAGAGAGAAAGTTACGAGAAATGAGAGAGGTGAAAACCACAAGCCCACACTCGACCCTGGCCGGTGGGTGTTTGAAGCAGCTGGCACACAACGCGGAGTAGCTACTTCCGAAACGTGTACGCAAGTGAAAACAGGCGATGCGGGGAAGAATGGGCAAGGAGCAAGAGGAAACCAAAAGTGGTCAGCACGGACTTGCATTTCTGAGGCAGCCCAACGTTCCCACTAACTAGCTGTCCTGTAAAAAGTCAGAAAAATTACAAAAGGTTTTTGTAAAAAATCTTTAAATTTAAAAAATTAACCTTTAAATTTAAAAAACCTTTAAATTTAAAAAAAATTTAAAGGTTGTCGGGCTGTGGCAGCAGCCAGGATGGACGGCCCCGAGTTGGGGGTGCAGACTGCCCGGCCAGGTGAGCCGCTCGCCAGCCCTGCCCTCGCCGGGACAGTTCACCCGCCGCAGGTGCAGGTGGAGAGCTGCGGGGACCAGCCCACACTCCATCCTACCTGGGAAAGAGAGGTCAGGACGGCGAAAAGACCAGGAATATGAAGCACCCCAAAAGTGTGACCAGTCTCCCATCGTGCGGGGCTGGGTGCAGGAGCCCTGGGAGCTGAGCCCAGCGAGGGCGGGTGAAGGGCAGCGCAGTCTCCCTGAACCCAAGGTGCTTGAGAGGCAAGTGCGGCGGGGCGGGGCGGGGCAGGTGGAGGGGAGGGGAGGGGAAGAGGAGTGGAAGGTCAGGATGGGAGGTGTCCTGCCTGGAGCACATAGTCACATCTCCCACCAAGACGTGGGCCAGATTTCGAAAGTGCGGGGCAATGGGAAGCGAAGGAACTACGCTGGAAACCTTCGTATCTCCCAAAGCATTTATAGGCTGGAGGGAGACCTGCAGGCTTTTGATCAAAAGACCAGCCATGTTCAAAGAAAGGGTCCAACCAGGGACTGAGTTTTACCAAAATCGCAGCTCAGCCCCAACCCAGATCCACCCCTCAAGAAACTGAGGTAGCCCCTCACTCCACATGTCTAACCAGAGACGGAGGGAGCCTTTTCTTTGATGGAAAATATGACCATCTGGAGGCTTTACTGTCCTTTACGCACAAGTCTAGCATACAATTACAACTTTAAAAGCATGCAAAGAGAGCAAAACTTGTAACTAATAATCAAGAGGGGCAAAAACAATATATAAGCAGAAGAATGAATGTCCACAATACTGGTGTTAGCGGATTAAGAACTATAAAATAATTTTGGATTATTTTTAAGTGAATGGATACATTTAAAAATAAGAAGACAACATGAGTGGAAAAGTAAAACATTTTAAATACAGAATTGAAATACTTATTAAAATACAAAATGGACAGTCTAAAACGGAAAAAGAAAAAATTTGAAATTCAGAACTCATTGGATGAGTTTATTAACAGACTAAACATAGCAGAAAATAGAGTTTGTGATCTGTAAGACAGGTCAGCAGAGAACATCCAACTGCAGTGCAGAATGAGAAAGGGAAGGAAAAGAACAGAATAGCATTAGAGATCTGGGGAACGGAGTTAGAAGGACTAACCTACGCATAATTCAAAGCCCAAAGGAAAGGAGAGAGTGGATGAGGGATTACGGTCAAGAATTTCCCAAAACAGATGACAGATGTCAGCCCAGACATTCAAGAACTTTGGCAAACCCCAAGCAGAAGAAATATGGAGAAAGCCACAACTCACCATGATACACAATTAGCTTCAAACCAAAGAGAAAATCAGAAAAGCAGCCAGAGTAAAAAATCTGCATTACCTTCAAGGGGGCCACAATCAGACTGCAGCTGAGTTTTCAACAGAAAACTTCAGAGACCAAAAGACAACGGAATGCCTCATTTGCACGATACCATAAAATAATTGCGGACTCAACAATCAGGAAATATTCAGCTTGTGTTTAAAAACGGGGGCCAAGCATGGTGTTAAATGGAGCACATCACTACCAGTCGACTAGCATTGAAACAAACAAACAAACAAAGAGGCTGGGCAAGGTGGCTGATGCCTATAATCTTAGCACTCTGAGAGGCTGAGGCAGGAGGACTGCTGAAGGGCAGGAGTTTCAGACCAGCCTGAGCAAAAGCAAGACCCCTGTCTCTACAAAAAACAGAAAAATTAGCCAGGAACGTGGGCAAGCACCTGTAGTCCCAGCTACTTGGGAGGCTGAGGCAGGAGGATCGCCTGAGCCCAGGACTATGAGGTTGCAGTGAGCTATGATGACGCCATGGCACTCTAGCCCAGCCAAGAGAGCAAGACTCTGCCTCAAAAAAATAAATAAAAATTAAAAAATCAACAACAACAACAAAAATCCCCTAAGAAAGTTCGTCCAGCAGAGTCAACCAGCCCAGAGCCGGTAACGTGGTGAGAGGCAACGAGAGCACTGGGGGTACAGGTGCAGGACATGCCACAGGTACATTCATGCAGGTGCATCCATGCCAGTGGATGCTGAGGCTTAAAACAACAGCAAGGGTTCCTGCCTTCAAAGTATGTAAACAGGCAGGGCGAGATGGCTCACGCCTGTTATCCTAGCACTCTGGGAGGCCGAGGCGGGCGGATCGCTCAAGGTCAGGAGTTCGAAACCAGCCTGAGCAAGAGGGAGACCCCGTCTCTACTATAAATAGAAAGACATTAATTGGCCAACTAATATATATAGAAAAAATTAGCCGGGCATGGTGGCGCATGCCTGTAGTCCCAGCTACTTGGGAGGCTGAGGCAGCAGGATTGCTTGAGCCCAGGAGTTTGAGGTTGCTGTGAGCTAGGCTGACGCCACGGCACTCACTCTAGCCTGGACAACAAAGCGAGACTCTGTCTCAAAAAAAAAAATAAATAAATAAATAAAATAAAGTATGTAAACAATTAAAATACAACAATATAACAGCTGAGAGAAGGAGGAAAACGGAGTATGAAATTTTATAAAGTATGTCAATGCTGAGGAAGTGGTAAAGTCGCAATTTAAGTAAACTATAACATGTCTAGGGTTATCCTGTAATCTCTGGGCTGACCTCTAAGGAAAAAAATATAAGTATGTATAACTAGAAAGTTAAGAAAGGAAAAAAATAAAAAAGTATTTTATCCATCCAAAAGAAAGCAGAATAAATTAGAAATAAAGGAACAAAAAAGAAATGGGACAATTAGAAGGCAAATAGCAAAATGACAGAATTAAACTCAACTGCAATTATTTTAATGTAACTAAACAGTTGAAAGGTGGAGATTATCAAATGGGATATTTAACCAACTATGCACTGTATAGACACTTTAAATATAAGGACAAAGGCTGAAAGTTTAAGGATGGGAAAAGATATACCATACAAACAAACATGGATTAATGTAATTAACCTAACCAAAGTTTTTTAAAAGAATTAAAAAATCTTAAAACTATAAGAGCAATTAAAAACCACACATTTAAAAAATCTTCCTACAAACACCAGGTTATATGGGCAAAATCTACCAAATTGTCAAGAAAAAGACCATTTTTGTCTAAATTCTCCCAAAGAACAGAAAATAGAGAACACTTAACGCATTCTATAAGACCAGAGTATCTCTGAAACCCAAACCAGACCAGGATACTATAAGAAAGAAAAACACAGGCCAACCTCACTCACAAAGATGCAAAAATCCTAAGCAAAACATTAGTAAGCATAGTCTAACAGGTGTTTAAAAGATGATGCTTAGTAGCCCAGTAATGTTCCTCTTAGGAACACAAGGATGATTTAACATTAATAAATCTATAGAAGTAATGATCCACACTAGCAGATATGGGTGTCGGAATCACATAATCATTTCAATAGATGCAGAAAAGTCACTTAATAAAATTCGAAGCCCAGTAATGACTTCTAAATTTTTTTCATGGAGCAGAGAAGAAAGGAAAGATATTTCTGAGATTTTCTTCAGCTCTGAGATAGTTTATGACAGTTTTTTGTTTATCTACTGAAGGGAAGAAAAAAAAAAGAAAAAGAAAAAAAGATTTCAGACAACCCAAAGAGGGAGAAATTTCCTTTCTACTAGGAAGTCTATTGCAAGTTATCATTTCTGGTAGTGAAAAATTAGCAGCTTTACCTTTAAAATAAGTAACAAGCTAAATATATCAATTATCATCACATCTACTTAAAATGGAACTGGATCCTAGCTAGTACAATATGGTCAGTAAAAGAAAGAAATGATTTACAGAGTAGAAAGACAGAGGCAAAAACTCTCGTTCACAGGTGACATGATTGGCTACATAGAAAAATCAAAGAATACACATGGGGCATATTAAAATTTTAAAAAGAATTTAGAAAGGAAATTAAATATAAAATGAAGACACAAAAATCAATAGCATTTCCATAGACCAGTCATAAAGAAAAAATCTAATCCTACAAAAAAGGTGCTATTTATAATAGCAATCGCAACAACAACAACAACAACAAAGGACCTAGAGAAAATGTTACAAAAGGTGTATAAGCCCTTTATGAAACAAATTATTAAAGTTCTAGAGGCACTAACAAAGGCCTAGAGACTGAGTACAAGAGCACATTCCTGAACAGGAAGATTCACGCCCTAAAAAAGTTAGTCTCCCCACATTCATCGGTGGGCCCAAGGACCTCCAAACACCAAAAGGGCTTTTTTCTAAGAACTTGACAAGCTGATGCTGAAATCTGTCTAGATGGGCAAAGGCCCAAAAAGAATTACACTCTTATTCAAGAAGAAACAACAAGATGTGGGAACCTTCCCGCCAATTTTTAGACCTGAAGCTGCACAGTTAGTGCACGGTGGCCTTACAGGAACATCCCTGACAGGCACGGACACACGTCTACCTGAGATCATCAGTTGCTCCAGAATCATTTCTTGAGTGACTCCTACTGCACATAGATGACAAACTAATGGCAAGAGAGACCCCACAGAACACAGACCTCTGTTCTGTGGGGTCTCTCTTGCCATTAGTTTGTCATCTATGTGCAGTGGGGTCTCTCTTGCCATTAGTTTGTCATCTATGTGCAGTGGGGGCCCCAGCAGAGCCATAAAAGAGGACTCACTCCACCAGTGGTGCTGGAGCAACTGATCATTTGTATTAGGGGAGCACTGGACTTCCACGCCACACACACACAGATGAATCCCAAATGGTCTTTAGACCTGTGTACGAAAAGGAAAACAAAGAGCAGAATTTTTATGGCTGGGAATATGGAAGAGCTTTTGCAACAAGATGTGCAAACTATAAAGGAAAAGAATCACAAATTCAATTACGTTCAACGACATTAAAATTAGGAACTCCCGTCCATCAAGAGACACTGTAAGGAAAGTGAAGAGGTGGGCCACACACTGGGGGAAGATCATCTGAGCACATAACTGACAAAAGGATTAGAATCCAGCGTGTGTGGAAGTACTCCTACAGATCAATAAGGACAAGACGACCCAACAACAGTACAGACAGAAGGGTGTGCACAGGCATCTCGCAGAAGAGGAGTCATGAATGGCAATACTGAAAAGATGCTCAGAGTCACCGGTCGTTAGGGAAATGCAAATTAAGATCACAATAAGGCATAATTTCCACCCAGCAGGTGAGCAGCTATTAGTAGTATGATAGCTCCAAGTTTTAGTAAGGATGTGCATCAGCCGATTGGGGTCTGATCTGCTTTCACCATTTTTACAAAACGGTTATTGTCTTGTAGCATTGAGCACTGACAGTCCAATAACTCTACCCTTGAGCATACACCAAGGAGAAACTATTATAAATGTAGCCTGGCAGCATTGTACAAGAGTGATCGTAGCTGCAGATCCCGGCAAAAGACTGGGAACCACCCAAACGCCACTGACAGAAGAGTAGAAAAGTGTCTCATCAAACTGCGGCACAGACATAGGATGAAATGCCACAAACGCACAGAAAATGAACCGACTACGGCTACATGCGACACAGATGAAATTCAGAAACGTGATTTTGAATGGAAGAAAGCGAGTCTCAGGGTATTCATGCAGTATGATATCCTCTTTACAAAGGTCAAAAACAAGCAGCACCAAATGAAACCCTACAAAAAAAGCAAAGACATACAGTAAAACTAAATGAATTTAAAAAGCAAGAGAATGATAAAGGCACATTTCAAAATAGCGATGACCTTGGGTGAGGGCAGGAGGGTGTTGGTGGGCAGGGCAGGAGAGGAGGAACGGCAAAGTCGCGCGCGGTCAGCCTCGGGGTGGCTGGGAGGGGAGCTGGCAAGTCTCCTGAGCACTGCTTTCACGTCACAATTTGCACAGACCTCATACAGTCTGTAGTATGTGAACTGGGACATAGAATTTTAAAAAGAAAACAAGAAGAAACAAGAAAAGAAGGACTGAGACAGGAAATGAGGGAGGGAGAGGAAAAAGGCATAAAGAAAGGAAAAAACCACAGATGAAACATATGAGGGACTAAACTAACACCGTACAGGACACCGAAGTCAAAATTCCATGAAATGTTAAATAATTGACATTACTTGGAAATGCTCATAGGATGATGATTAACAGCAATACTTTTCTTTTCTTTTTTTTTTTTTTTTGAGGCAGAGTCTCACTTTGTTGCCCAAGCTACAGTGAGTGCCGTGGCGTCAGCCTAGCTCACAGCAACCTCACACTCCTGGGCTCAAGCGATCCTCCTGCCTCAGCCTCCCGAGTAGCTGGAACTACAGGCATGCACCACCATGCCCGGCTAATTTTATTAATATATATATATATATACACACACACACATATATACATATATATAAACATATATATACATATATATACACATACACACACATACATATATATATATACACACATACATGGTGGCCAATTAATTTCTTTCTATTTATAGTAGAGATGGGGTCTTGCTCTTGCTCAGGCTGGTCTCGAACTCCTGACCCCGAGCAATCCGCCCGCCCCGGCCTCCCAGAGTGCTAGGATTACAGGCGTGAGCCACCATGCCTGGCCTAAACAGCAATACTTTTTCTAGAGACAGAATATTATGCTAAGAGAAACTTTCAAAACTCAATCAATTAAGATTGAGAAACACCTCGGCCTCCCATGGCTAACTACACATACACACATACACACACAAACACATTTTAAAATTCGTGTGTCACCTAAAACTTTGTAAGTGAACACATTTTCCCCTTTACTTCTATAGCAACTCCAGAGATGTGATGTCACTGGACAGTTTTGGCCTTCATATGTAACAGGAGTCACTCTTAAAAAGCTGTCAGGTGGCTGTGTGGTGCAATGGTTAGCGCGTTGGACTTCCAGAGGCTGGAGGCATTCACAACGCTAACCGTTCGCCGGAGCGAGCCCTCTGCAACCATCGCAGCCAGGGTGACCACTTCCGCTCCTTACACTCATGCGGACCCCCGGGAGAATATCAGCAAACCATCCGAGCCGTCCACTTGTCTCTACACACTTACGTGGGACACCTGTTGATTCCTGCTTTCTCAGGTGTGTGCATGGCTGTGGGAAAAGTATCATCCAAACAAGCAGGCCGGCTGTGGCAGCACGCCCAGTGAGTCAGACCAGCGACCTGAGCACCTGGACAAAAGACAGCCCTAGGGTGACTAATTTTTTTAAATGCAGAGGTGCACGGAGCTCCCTGGGCAGCCCAGGTAGACAGCAGCGCACAGGTTTGATGTGATCGCCACTATTACATTGAACTGAGTAGAGGCCAGGCTGCCCGGGGCACTGACCACAGTGGCGTGTGAGTTCCGGCAGGAGAGAACACACTCTTCTTCTGTCTGGTCGCACCTTGGACCACGTGGAAATACCTCAGTGACAGGCCCCAGCAGAGGACATTTCTAGTGACGACACTCATTTAAACCTGCAACCACGACAAGAGCAAAATAATCTGAATTAAAGATGCCTTTGATTTCCTCCATTTTCCCAATCTTAGATCCTCTCCATGCGGAGCTGAAACAGTCCTTCTTTGGAGCAAAGAAACACAGATAAAGTTCTTCGTATTTCTTAACGGAGAGTCAGTCATTGCCACCAACTTCACCACGCACGTGTGAGCTAGGGCTCACCTGTGAATTACTCAAGCCTCATGGAGGAGGGAAGACAATTAGCTATAAATGGATTTTGTAATATGTGTAAGGTTCAAGGGTAAAATAGTTTTCTTCTTTAACTCCATTTCAGAAAAAAAAAAAAGGAAAGAAAGAAAGAAAGAAAGAAAGAAAGAAAGAAAGAAAGAAAGAAAGAAAGAAAGAAAGAAAAAAGAAAAAGGCTATCTATTCCAAGTCCAGCAAGGAAGATGAAGAACTTTTAAATGTTCTTGAACATTAGTGTTCTTTGAAACTTGAGAGGGCCTGAATAAGCAAGATAAGCATCCTTAGAAAGTAGTCAATGAAGCCTTTCATCTGCTTTATGTAATAAAAAGTCTGGAGTTGGGGCCAAAGGGCTTCGTGTAATTTGAGCAATCTCAGTCCCACGTAAGTCCAGCTGGTGTCTCTTTTATCAATATGGTTGTACTAACATTTCCATGGGGAATCACACTTCTGGCCATGATGGAGCAGTAGGGACCGAAACTAACTGAAACAAAATAAAGTACTGTTTGAGTATCCCTTATCTGAAATGCTGCAATGTTTTGGGCTTCCAATTCTTTTGGACTCTGGAATATTTGCAAATACTTACCTAATCCCAAAATTGATTAGCTAAGCATTCCTAATCCAAAGTGCTCTAATAAGCATTTCCTTTGGGCATGACTTTTGGTCGTCCTGTCAGCACTCAAATTTCAGATTTTGGACCATTTCAGATTTCAGATTAGGGATGCTCAATCTGCAAACAAAACAATGTTTTCCGAACCATGGACATCAGCAGCCAAGGACTCCGCTCCCTGAGGGAAGGGAAGCAAGGAGAGCCAGAGCCCCGGGCTCAGCTCAGAGGCGGTCTCCAGGCTGCATGGAAGAGGGAGGGCCGCAGCAAACCAGCGGGTGGACTCGCCGAGGAGAGGAGACAGAAACCGGAATTCGGAAAGAACCAAACACCTATAGTTGGGGGTACAATAGCAGAGAAGAAAGGCCTACTCAGAAAAAGCTCCAGGTATCTTCGGAAGGGTCCCTGTGAGTCTCTGCCTAACTACCGAGCTACTGCTTGAGAAAGAACTTCTGAGGTCAAGGAAAGACCCCCAGAAAGTAGCAGGCCAAATAATTCCGAGCACAGAGCTGGGAATGGTTCACAGAGTGGAAAGAACTCATAATATGACACTCATCAGGTAAAGGCCTCACAGCTGCCTTATTTCATATTTACATATTCAGTACACACATACGCCTACATCCATACACACGCCCCGATTAAATAAAGGCACTGCCTTAGTAGTAGGGCTAAACTATCCCTGGACTAAAACTTCTTCTGGACCCACCCTAACAAAACTTAAAAGCAAGTTTTGAAAGGATACAGATTATTTCAAATAACATACCTGCACCAGAACAAAGTCCAAACCCTTTAAAATTCAACATAATCTAGCACTCAAGAACAAAATTCTCAATGGCTGGAAGGTGGAGGGGAGGGGATGGGTTTATATCTATACATTATAAGTGCAATGTGCATTGTCAGGGGGATGGACATGCTTAAAGCTCTGACTCTAGGGGGAGGGAAGGCAATAGCATTGTATGTAACCTTAACATTTGTACCTCCATATTATGCTGAAATTTTAAAAAAAGGGAAAACACACACACACACACACACACGAACTAATACCTTTTGTGACAATCTTGATGGAACTTAGAGACCAGCTTCCTAAGTGAGGTACTGCAAGAATGGAAAAACGAACACCTCATGAACTCACTATTAAATTGGAACTAAATGATCAATACTCATGTGTACATATGGTAGTAAAATTCAATGGAAATCAAGTGGGTGGGAGGGGAGAGGTGGGGATGGGTAAATTCACACCCAACAGGTGCAATGCACACTATCTGGGTAATGGACACACTTATAACTTTGACTCAAACTGTACAAAAAAGAAATTCATGTAATCAAAATATTAGTATCCCTATAATAGTCTGAAATTTAAAAAAATATAAAAATAAAAACACACATAAGCAGGGAAATATAACCCACAAGCAGGAAAAAAATCATTCAACAGAACCCCACCCAGAAAAGGCAAAGATTATTAAATAAGGAGATTAGGACAAAAATAGCTATTATAAATATGTTCCATGTATTCAAGAAGATAGAGGAAACCATGCACATGATGAAAGAAATATTATTATAATCAAAGATATACAACATTCATATAGAATTTATAGAGATGTAAAATACAGTTTGTAAACAAAAAGTACACCTGATGTACAGATTAGACACAGAAGAAAAAAACTAGTGACAATGAAAACATAGCATTTTTTAAACTATCCAGGCACAGAAAGACAAAAAGACATAAAAATGAGCAGAGCACCAGTGAGATGTGGGACAATATTAAACAGTCAAATATACATGTAATTGGGGCCTCAGAAAAAGAATGGAGGCAGAAAGATACTTAAAGCATTATTAAGTGATAGTTCTTCAAATCTGATAAAAAAAAAAAAAAAATAGATCTATGCAGGTAGAACATCCATAATCCAAAATGTTCCAAAAGCCAAAACTTTGTGAGCATTGATATGATGTCACAAGTGGAAAATTCCACACCTGACCTCATGTGACAGGTCTTAGTCAAAATGCAGGCAAAACTTTGTTTTATGCACAAAATTATTAAAAATATTGTATAAAACTTCTTTCAGGCTATGTGTATAAAGTGTGTATGAAACAGAAATTAATTACACATGTAGACTTGGGATTCATCCCCAAGATATCTCATTATGTATGTTCAAATATTCCAAAATCCAAAAAATTCTGAAATCTGAAACACATATGGTCCCAGGTATTTCAAATAAGGGACATTCAACCTGTACTCACAGAAACAAGAAGCTCAGGAAACCTGAGGGGACAAAAACATAAAGAAAACTACACCAAGACAAATCAAACTGCTGAAAACAACTGACAAAGAGAAAACCTTAAAATGGCCATAAGGGAGAAAAAAGACAAATTACACAAAGGAACAAATTTAAGAATGACAGTAACTGATCACCAGAAACTATGCAAGACAGGAAACAATGGAACATCATCCTTAAAGCATTATAAAGAAAAACAGGGTCAACCTAGAATTCTAAAAGCAACAAAATATCTTTTCAAGAATGCAGGTGAAATAAAGGCTTTTTCAAAAAAACAAACACAAAAGCAAGACATTCATTCATATACCAGCAGACCTGCACTCAATAAATGTTGGTATAAGTTTTTCAGGTATAAAAGAAAATGATGCCAGATGGAAATTAGGAACTACACAAATGAATGACAAGCTCAAGAAAGAGTAACTATGCAAATAAATGTAAATGCTGGGGGGGGGGAGTTCTATTTTTAATCTCTCTAAAAGATAACTGAGTAACTAAAATAGAAATAATAATATGTTTTGGAGTTTATTACACATGTAGCAATAATATAACAAAAATAGAATGAGAGAAATTGCAGTATACTGTTGTAAGGTGCTTACAGTATATGT
Organism: Microcebus murinus; assembly: GCF_040939455.1. Classification (NCBI taxonomy): domain Eukaryota; kingdom Metazoa; phylum Chordata; class Mammalia; order Primates; family Cheirogaleidae; genus Microcebus; species Microcebus murinus. The sequence continues at coordinate 2,792,516 of NC_134117.1, forward strand.
CAAGTTGTATTATATTATGTAAATGCAGATTATGATAAATATGTATATTACACATCCTACTGCAAACACTAAAAAGAAAAAAAGGGAGGAAATAATCAATAAGCTAATAGTGTAGCTAGAACATTAAATTGGAATCATTAAAAATATTCAAATAATCAAAAAGGCAGGGAAAAGGGAGGAATTGCAAAAGAACAAATGGTACAAATACAAAACAAACAGCAAGATGGTACACTTAAACCCAACCATATTAATAATTACAATAAATATAAATGGTCTAAATAATTTTACAACAGTATTGTCAGATTAAATTTTTTTAAAGAGATCCAACTATATGTTGTCTACAGGAAACACAGATTAAATGTAAAGATAAACATAGGGTAAACAAAAGAATGGGAAAATATTTACTATAGAAACACTAATCAAAAGAAAGGTGGAGTGGCTATCTTAATATCAAACAAATAATTTCAAAAAAAAAAAAAGGAGTAATACCAAGTAAAGAATCTTATTTCATAAGTGCAAAGGGGTTAATTCACCATGCGGACATGTGAATTCTAAATATGTACTCACCTAATGAAAGCACTTGAAATAGATGAAGAATAAAACTGAAAAGGAGAAATAGACAAATCTCCAATTATAGTTGGAGATTTCAATAATCCTGATAATTTACAGAACAGGGAAATAGAAAACCAATAAGGATAGAGAAGACTTGAACAACACTATCAACAAACCTGACCCAACTGACATTTAAAGAACACTCCATCCAAGATCCACAGAGTATACATTCCACTCAAGTAGACACTAACATTCACCAAGATAGACCATACTCTGGGCCATAAAACAATGCTCCACAAATTTAGGAAGACTGAACTCATAAAAGGTAGGTCCTCTGACCACAAAGTAATTCAACCACAAATCAATAACAGAAAAATATTGAGAAAGTCTCCAAACATTTGGGAAAATCCCCAAATGCTTAGAAATGAAATGACATACTTCTAAATAATTCATGTATTAAAGCAGACATCACAAGGGAAATTGAAAAATATACTGCACTGAATGAAAATGAAAACACAATATATCAACATGTGAGTGCAACTAAAGCAATGCTTAGAGGCAAATTTTAGCATTAAGTGTTTATATGAGAAAAGAAGAAAGGACAAATTAATGACCTAAGCTTTCACCTTAAGCAACAACAAAAAAGAAAGGAAATTAAATCCAAAGTAAGCAGAAAGAAATAAATAATAAAGAGCAGAAATCAATAAAATAGAAAAAAAGAAAAATCAATGATAACAAATGTTGGTTCTCTGAGAACTGATAAGCCCCTTAGCCAGACCGCTCAGGAAAAAGGGAGAGAAAATGCAAAGTGCCAATATCAGGAACAAAAACAAAGACATGACTGAAAATCCTACAAACATTAAAAGTATAATAAACAAATATCAGAATAACATTAGGCCAATCAATTCAACAACTTAGATGAAACAGTCAAATTTCTTAAAAAATATAAAATCCCAAAAAGTCGCTCTAGAAGAAATAAATTACCTGAACAGCCCTATATCTACTAAAAAACTGATATTGTAGTTAATGTCCTTCTCACAAAACTTCAAACCAAAATGGCATCACTGGTAAACCCTATTAAACATGTAAAGAAGGAACAATGCTAATAGTATACAAACTAATCCACGAAATAAAAGAGGCCTCATTTCATGAGTCAGGCTTGTCCTGATAACAAAGACACTTCAGGAATGCCACAGACCAACATCCACCATGAACACAGACACAGAAACACTCAAAGGTATTAACAAACTGAGTCCAACGGTATATAAAAACAATAATACATCAAGCCCAAGTGGGGATTATCCAGGAATGCAAAATTGGCTTATGTATACATAAAAATCAGTGCGATTCACCATATAAATTGCAAAAAGGAGTAAAATGCCCTCAGTCTGATAAAGGCACCGACAAAAACCCACGGCTAACCACACACTTGGCAGTGAAAGACAGATGATGGAATGTTCAGGAAAACTGCTGACACCTTAGCAAGAACCAAGATAATGGCCCCAAACTCTGGGAAGAATCATCCTAACTCCCCCCGTCCCTGTCCCACCACACACACACCCCACTCAAGTGAAGGGAAAAAGCCAGGAGAAATAGACAAATCTCCAATTATAGTTGGAGATTTCAATAATCCTGATAATTTACAGAACAGGGAAATAGAAAACCAATAAGGATAGAGAAGACTTGAACCACACTATCAACAAACCTGACCCAACTGACATTTAAAGAACACTCCGCCCAAGATCCACAGAGTATACACTCCATTCAAGTAGACACAAACATTCACCAAGATAGACCATACTCTGGGCCATAAAACAATGCTCCACAAATTTAGGAAGACTGAACTCATAAAAGGTAGGTCCTCTGACCACAAAGTAATTCAACCACAAATCAATAACAGAAGAATATTGAGAAAGTCTCCAAACATTTGGGTAGTCCTGATGAAGCAATCAAACTTGTCAACTTTACTACATTTACTACTCTGTGACCAAATGGGCAATTGCAACAAAGCCTTCTGCAGCAAACCCAGACCACGGCCGTCTCCAGAAAAGCACCCTTGTGAGTGGAGGTGTGAGATGGACCAGCCAACCCTTTCTTAGAACAGAAGCTTTACCTGTACGAGAGACTGACTAACTGCGGCTATTCACACTTGCACGTCTGGCAGACGTTTTCTGAAAAACGAACAAAGTGAGCCTGTCTCTGTCAGTAACACGACTGACAGCATTTGCCGCCAGTGACAAAATGAGAGTTTTAAGTGACGATTAAAACTTCGGGAGACTTGTACTCACCACCGTGGCTTCCCGATACTAAAAGAAGACTGTCTAGGCAGGAAGGTGGTGATATTAGCAAACGTGACTTTTAGAACTGTGTTATGAAACACATCGGTATTGGAAGATCTGTGTAACTGGATGAAGCAATAATTTCCACAGGACAAAAGAATGACACAAGTGATGTCACAAAATCGTTCAAGACGGTAAGATGCACCAGTGGATTTTAAAAGTAACACAGTACAAAAAGTTCACTGAGGTCTCAGATTACATGAGAATAATACCCGTGATTATCGGTCAAAGCTATTAAAATGCATTTCCCTTCTCCAGCTACTTATCTGGGGCCAGATTCTCCTGACATGCTTCAGCTGAAACAACATATCACAGCAGACCGAGTGCAGGAGCAGAGATGAGAATCTGTCTTCTGTTAATCCAGACGTTGAAAGTTTTAAAAAAGAGTAAATCAGTAACATTCCTCATTAATTATTTTTTGCAGAAAATATAGCTGCTCGTTACAATGTTATTTATACAAAAGTCTAATAGGGTTATTATTGTTTAAATGAATTAATAAATAGTTTTAAATATCTCATGTTAATTTCCAGTGTGGCAAATATGACTATGTAAGTCATGCAAGCTCTTTGGGATCCCTAACAAGTTTTATGTGTGCAAAGACTCTGAGACCAGACAGTGTGAGGACCACCAGCATGGAGGGAAGAGTCCTGAGACCCCACCCCACCCGCTACCTCTGCCCCTCTGTAATCCACAGGGCCTTTTAAGGGACCTACTGCCGGAATCTGCAAACATGAAGAAGAACAGAGAAACACACCCGTGTCCACCCAATGAAGAACATGAGCGCCTCTCTCCGCCACTGTTGGAAAATACCCATGCTCCCAGTTTCTAAGATTTCCAACACCTCCACTCGTACAAACTTTTCCACGAAAATTTGATTAAATCTTTCTAGGAGACTTCCTCATAAAGATCCGCTAGCGACCTTACCACTATTTCAGCTTGAAGTTGGAAAAGAAGAAACAGAATACGTTGGTATAACAACTCAGCATATGACCACAATTCCATAAGAAAACATTTAAAATACATTAGATTTTTGGTCAAGATGAAAGACAAAAAAAAAAAAAATCAAGCAATCTATTCTAATTGGGTTCCCATGGTAACTGTACAATTGGGTTTTTCAATATAACATCCCAAAGGCCCAACGCACACTTGTAAAATGTACTTCCCACAGCCTGCATTGTTTCCACACTAGAGCACTCCCAGGAAGATCAATTATTACACATCCCCACCCTAACTATTAGTGGCAGGAGATGTTAACACCACTTGCCATATTAACATAAGCCATGTAAGGAGCACTGCGTATCACAATAATTATACAAAACTAATCATACACTGCAGATGCATCAAACACGTTCTGGGCAATAGACCGACACGACTGCTGTCACGCAACCGTGTTTACGGAACGTTAAGAAATCAAGCCCAACTACGCACCGAACCACCTCGCCTCTCTCATCGATTTCGAGGATAAGCAGAATCAATCATTAATAATTGCATTATAAGGCGACCCTGAAGGTTAATCATATTCTTAGAGACTCTCGCTGTGGAATTAAACAAACATAGCTGTGCTAATAAATAAACAAACAAAACGGTAACCGAGAAGAATCCAAATCCACACTTTAAACATTAACGGCACATTCTTGAACCCAGGACTCTGAGCTCGTCAGCACGGACCACAGCAGCTGGGCCCAGGGCAGGGCCCTCGAGGCGTGGGGCCAGCCCGCAAGGTAAGGGGCCAGGGGGTCTGGGGGGGGCGGGCACAGATGGAGCTTGGAAACCACAAGACCCGCCAGGAGCAAAGCTTGCGATCTGAGTTTTCCTTGCAAGAGTCACAGCGTCCCCTGTGGATGTGATACACTGTGCAGACCTACAACCCACAGCACACATTGGCGAGTTGGGGAAAAATAAATTTAACCACCTCCTACCTTTGTTTTGTTCCCCCATCCTTGGCCACAGGTGTGACGCGGGCTGCTTTGGCCAGGCGTAGGCCAGCGGCCTTTCAGGAAGACCCAACTCGACAGAGACCTCCATGTATCCTCGGAGAGGTATCCCAGCCCCCAAGTCAACGGACGGCCAGGTTCTGAGGATTCCAGCTGGCGTGCAACTGAGGACCACAAGCTGCCCCTGGACCCAGGCAGATTAGAATCTGTATTGACCCATCTCAAGGAAAGAAAATGAATTCAACCAACTAACAGAAACGTCCCAGCCAACCTGCCCAGACTGGCTCCCTAACCACTCTTTGTGCTTAAGTAACCCGGTCACCCAGCACCTGCGCCAGCGTCTCCTGCCCGAGCTGCCGCGGCACAGCCCCGGGGCCAGGGCAGCACCAGGCCTCCCGCGGCCCCAGCCATCCGGTGTCTCTTGCCTTGTCTCCTGGACCCATTTCTGCGCACCGGGCTTTCTGCTCCTAAGATTTGGGTTTCTGTCTCTTCTTCGGCTCTTACTCCAAGACACACGCACGCACAGCTTTTGCATATGCCAAGAGCTGAACCCGAGAACAGAGACTCTGGAGCACTGTCTGATCTCAAGGTTATCCTCCGCCCAAAATTCCAACTTCACACACACAAGCCCCTAATGAGTTCTGTGCTAGGACATGACTACAACACACGTTCATTTTCTCACAATTCTGGAGGCTGGAAAGTCCCAGGCGCAGGTTCCCGCGGATTCAGTTTCTGGGGCGGAGGCTCTTGCTGGCTCGCAGACAGCCACCTCCTCGCTGGGCGCTCACACGGCGGGGACAGAGGCCACAGTCCTATCAGATCAGAACCTCGCTTCTACGACCCCACTTAACCTCATCTACCTCCCAAAGGCCCTATCTCCAGAGACCGCTGGACCGGGGTCGGCACTGACCTATGAAGCCGGGGCGCAGTTCAGTCCACGCCGGGACCGTGCCCAGCGTGCTCTGCTGGGCCCTCCATCCAGGCCCTGGAATTCCACCAGGAAGAGGCGAAAACCACACAAGGGGAGCAGACAACTGCGTGAAGGGTGGAGGAACAGGGAAGGGCAGGGAGGGTCACAGGGCCGCAGCCGCGTGTGCAGAAGTGAGACGTGGAAGGAGTCAGAGAATCGGGGACCCGAGGGCTGCGTCTACATGTGGGTTGGGGTTGGAGAGGTTTGCCGGGGGTAGTGCAGAGGGTGGCCCCAGGAAGAGGGGACACGGGGGCCCCCAGTCCCTCAGAGCATAACACAGTGTGCAGTTTCCAAAGTGCCCAAGGGGATGTGGGGGGGGGAGCTGGGCAGGGTGCAGGTGAGCCTCGAAGGCTCACCCCGTATGAGGTCCGGGTGGGAGGGAGGAGCCAGCTGGAGCACTCTCAGACCGTGCCTCCCACAGGAGGGAGGATGTCACCTGGCCAAGTCTCGCCCGCCTCTGTGCCCAGACCGTCTTGGTCTTACCTAGCAACTGCCTGCACAGGGCAGCCGGGCCCACCATTCAGTGTGGCATGGGAGCAGATGGCTCCAGAGGCTTCCCAGGTGCTCTCAGGGATAGAAGGAGGAGGAGGACAGCATGCGAGGCAGAAGCAGTTGAGGCTGGAGCTGGTCACCGTGTCCCTGGAGGTGGACGGGCATGACGTAAGAAGGTCCTCACCACTGATGCAGCAGCCGTGCAGCCGAGCACTAACGCTCGGAGGTGGGCGCAGCCTGGGGGGCAGAGGGAGGTCGGGAAGTGGCCCCGACACGCCCCGTTCCCGAGAGTGGAGCCTCCTGCTGGGTGACCCTGGGCAGCCTGGGGACAGGGTCTTACCGTTCTGAGCCACGCAGAATTAACCAGAGCAGTCACACGCACCCACAGCCAAACAGACCGGGCAGCCGGCACCGCCGTGAACCCGCGTTGCACTGAGGAACCGGCGTCCCCATGTGAGTGCCGGCACGTGTCCGGCCCACGGGGCAGGGTGGCCCCGCGCAAACCCGGAGACTCTTCCTTCTGGCCCCAATCAAAGCGCATCTCACTAACGTTTCCAAGAACCCACCTGTTTCCACTGTCATGATCAGCGAGGCCAGGGGAAAAGGACCCGATTCTGAGGAGGGAAGTCTCATTAGCAGGAAATCTCCACTCACGGAAGAGAAAAATGGCTGGGGAGGTTAGACCCATACCCTTTGGGGGTTTTTCTGGAGTGACAGATAATCCGGAGAATGCTACAAGGACAGCAGTGGCCACGGCAGTGTAAAGGGAAGTAACAGAGGCTCCGGGAAATGTTCTAATTATACTCATGGCAAAAGTAAATAAATTGTTTTCTAGAAGAAACAAGAACAGGGAGTCTTTAAAGCCCATACTAGTGAAGATAAACAGAAAACAAAGAAAGTTAAACCGCTGATTCTGACCCAAGGCCCAGGCAGACTCCAGCCAGTGGCCGGGTGGCAGCAGTGGGAGGACACAGGACGGGGACAGGCGGGGGCCAGCCCAGGACCCCCTGTCTCAGCACCGCACGCCCCCCGCAAACGGCTGGTCACCCGTGAGGGACAGATCCGGTGCCAAGAGCTCGTCCTCTCGCTGGGCAGCCTCACAGTTATCTGCCCAAGAGGGCAGGTAACGCTGAACTTTAGGAATACTCATGTTAGAGCCTGCACATTCCTGCTAAGTAGCAGTCCTTGCAGCAAACTCAGGTGTGGCACCTGGGAGCAGCCTCGAGCCCCTCCTGCAACCCGGTGGGAACCCAGCCCCGCCTGCCCCGCCTGCCCCGCGCCCCCCCGCCGGGGACGAATGGGTGCGGGCAGCCTGCTGATCGCCCCGCGCCCCCCCGACCCGCACCAGAGACGGATGGGTGCGAGGTGCAGGCAGCCTGCTGATCGGCCAGCGCCCCTCGCCCCCCGCCACATCCATCTGCCTCGACAGCTTAATCTGATGATAACACGACGGTGACAGGAACAAATTTTTCTGCACAATAAAGAATAGCACACATGGGCTTTTCTTGGGATAGCTGGCTAAATTCAGTAACTTTTGGAGATATATCATTCCTTTTCTTTGCCCATCATTCCGGGAACTCCCACCCGAGTGCCGAGAGCCTCCCTAATAAGAGCGGCCGCGCACGCTGAGCACGGCCGCCTCACGCACTGCGCCCAGGACGTGGCCGCTGTCTCATCGGGTCCCCTGGCGCCCCACACGTGCCCAGCCCAACGCTGGGCAGGAGTTTAACTAATGACACGTGCAGAGCACTGAGACCCCGAAGCTGCATTTTGGGGAGCTTCCCTGGGCTCTGGCTTTGCCACTCCCAGAGCGCATCAAGGGCCCACTGTGACTCACCCCACGGCTGTCTCTCTGTCCCTCCGTCTGTCTGTCCACCTGTCCTCCTGACACACCAACCTGAGGCCATCCAGGGCCCCCACGGCTGGCTGCCCTTCCTGCTCTAAGAGCCTCGTCCCCAGGCGGCCGGCCGGCTGCCACCCCTCACTGTCCGAATCCCTGCTCAAAACTCACTTTCTGCAACATCTCCCGCCACTCAACACGCACCCCGCCCAGACAAAGGAGGAACTCTCCGCCTCACTCTGCCTCCCCACAGCCCTCACCGGCCCCCTGAGCGCACGTGTGTGACAGGCATGCCCCCACCCCAACCGTCAGGGGAGCCCCTTGAAGGCAAGGCCACCCGGAGCCCGCAGCCCCCGAGAACGGCTGCTGCCCACTGGCCACGGCAGGAGCCTGCCCGGGAACACGCCAGCCATGCCGGCCGCGGACACTCTCCTGGCCTGTGTCTCAGGACGCTGAAGGCACACTTCAGTTTGCATCATGATGTGACTGTACCCCCAAAACCTGATGGGTGGGTTTTAAAGGTTCTAATACTGTGTTTCCCCAAAAATAAGACAGGCTCTTCTATTTATTTTTCCTCAAGAAAAATTATTTTCACGGGACGTGTTATTTTCCCCCCAAAGCCTCAGCTTGCAGCATGCACAGGACGGCCGGGACCCAACAGGGGGCCAACCTTGTTGGTGGGGCTGCCCGCCCCTTTCCGGTCACCCCTGGGATAGCAGCTGTCACGACAGGGCAGCTGTGAGAAGGGCTGCTCGTCTTCTTTCCCGCTCCGCGACGACACACGTGGGTTGTGCAGATGCGCTGCGCAGCCACGCCCGTCACTAGGGCTTATTTTCGGGGTGGGGCTTCTATGGCGCACATGCTTAGAAATCCTGCTAGGGCTTATTGTATGGGGAGGTCTTGTTTTGGGGGAAACATGGTACTACCTACCTGCAGGAAGTGCGAGAAGGCTGGGGCCTATTAATGAGCTGCTTCCTCCCACCGACATGTCTGGCTGGCTGAACAGTTAAAATAAGGCCATCTCCCTGAGTCAGAACCCAAATGCCAGACAAAGCAGAGGGTCTATTCACCCTTCCAAAGCCAGATCGTTTTCTCTGGCTCCCTTGAGGACACACCCTTTCTTTTTATGCACAGACACCAAACATCTTCTTCTTTCTCAGTAAGCAAAGTGACCCTAAACTTAGCCGTCTCTGGTCTCTCTCTCTGCCTCTCCCCTGCACAGCACTCGATCAGAAAGCCTGCAGGGCCAGCACTGATAACACTCCTGGATCGTTCCCTTGCTTTGTGCCTGTTGCACCAACCTCCCTCCTCGCCCCCACCAGCCCGTCGGCCACACGACCTTCCGTAGTCGGGAGCACCAACCACCCAGCATGCCCCCTCCCCCCGCACGGCTCCAAAGGCTCCACGGGCTCGAGAGGAAACGCCCCTCGGCAGGACACTCTGGCCCTCCAGGAGCTGCACCTGCAGGCGACCTGAGCCCACCTGTCCAGCCCCCCACACCTGCCACATCTTCCTCACACTGGATGACACATGGGGCCCCACACTGGATGACAAACGCACCCTAGAGTCCACCCTCCCGCTTCTCTGCCCAAGTGCCCACCCCGGGCCACATGGAGAAAGCTGGCAGGCCACCCCACAAACGTCTCGCGGGCAATGAGGTCCGGGTGCCCGGCCTGTGGGGGCTCAGTAAAGCACGTGGATAATCCCACGACGTGGCTGGCCCTCCTGGTGCTCCCTGTCCTTCCTCCAGTTCCCCCACCCCTGCACTGGCCCCTCCACTCTCAAACGGGGTGTGCCCAGGGTGGGCACCAACAACGGGGGGCAGAGCACACGGGGTTGGTTTCGCCATTCCCAAGTCCCCACACACGGCGTGCAGCCTCAGCTACGGCTCTCTGTGCGCCCTGCTGGCATCCCGAGCACCTCCAAGCAGAGACAGAGCTGGGCGCTTTCCTTCTCCCACAAGGCTAGGGACAATACTCGTCACGCTGGTGTTCAGAAAACCTTTGCTAAATACACAGGAATGTACTTACTGATGCCACATCTCCGCCCAACAGGACTTCCAGCAGCCTCTCAGGCTCGCTGTTGCAAAGACAGCATGGCACAGCGGGGAAGAGCCTGCACTCGGCTATCAAATAAATCTGGGCTGGAAAACTAAAGTCTGCCCCGAGCCTGTGCAAGCTGCTCCACCCCCGGAGACCCAGGTTCCTCACATGCAAAACAGGGATCCTGGCAGCACCTACCTACGGGTGACCTCGGGGCGTTCACCAGAGTGTCTGCGCAAAGCCACCAGCACCATGTGCCTCTGATGAGTCGACGAGGGCACCGTGAACCGCGATGTGAAGGTGGAGAGACGCCGCAGAACAAGGCCCATTTCCACAAACACACACACACAAAAGTCACGGCGGAGTTTCGATTTTCGACCAAGCTCACCCAACGGGCCCAAACTATCCCTCGCTACTGTGGCACGAGCAGTCGCCACGCTTGGGAAAATGCTGTCGTACGCCGGCGTCGCTACTGGTTCCTGGCCACTGCCATCATCGTGTCAGATCCCATGTCTGCTCCTTTGGGAAGTTCTTTCAATTTAACAGACTATTAACGTCAGGCCTCCCAGACACGGTGGCTCAGGCTGCGGGCTGCTGGCAGGCGCCCCGCCGAGCACACACCCGCGCACTTCCTGCCCTGGGCCAGCGCGGCACACCCGGGCACCCAGAACGCGACCACCTGGGCAGGGAGCGCCGGGCGGCGGGCACTTCAGCCGCACTCGGTAACTCTACTGCAGAAAACAGAGCCGGGTGGCAGAGCGAACAGCCTCCTTAGACTCGGGAACTTCAGAAACCTTGCGACTCAGCGGGCAGCTGCATCGTGGTCCAGACCAGCACCGGCCTGCGCCCACCTGGACTCTCAGACACGGCACGGTGGCCCTGCCGTGGCCGAGACCCGAGCTCTCTTCCTGCCTCCACGTCCCAAATGCCACTGTCACCACTCAGGGCTCACCACGGGCCTCCTAACGTGGGCACTGCCTCTGCCCCCCTTCGGAGAAACCAAGCCTCGGAAGGCAGCGTGACTTGACAGAAGGTCACAGGGTGGTGCCTGGCAAAGCCCGTCCACACCGGAGCAGTCCGGTTTCCAGAGGGAGCCTCTGAGTCTCAGCGAGCACGCCCAGAGAGGGGCTTGGCTGTGAGCAAATCTGTAAAACAAGGATGCTGACTGGACCGGAAGGAAACCGGGATGGTGATTGGAATGGGGAGAACAGGGATGCTGAGTGGAAGGGGCTGGGGGTGGGGCAACGGGGATGCTGACTGGATGGGGGAATGGGGTTGCTGATTGGACAGGGGAAACAGGGATGCGGATTGGACTAGGGAGAATGGGAATGCTGATTGGATTGGGGGGAAGGGGATGCTAATTGGATGGGGGGAACAGGTTGCTGATTGGATGGGGGAATGGGGATGCTAATTGGACTGGGGAGAACAGGGTTGCTGACTGGACAGGGGAATGGGGATGCTGATTGGACGGGGGAACAGGGTTGCTGATTAGACTGGAGGGAACAGGGATGCTGATTGGATTGGAGAACATGGATGCTGATTGGATTGGAGAACAAGGATGCTGATTGGACAGGGGGACAGGATGCTGATTGGACTGTGGTAATGGGGATGCTGGACTGGAGAAAATGAGGATTTCAATTGGACAGGGGACAGGATGCTGACTGGGCTGTGGGAACAGGGATGCTGATTGGACAGGAAGGAAACAAGGATGCTGATTGGACTGGGGAGAGCAGGTATGCTAATTGGACAGGGGGAACGGGGATGCTGATTGGACTGGGGAGAACAGGGACACTGATTGGATGGAGGGGGACAGGGATGCTGATTGGACCGGGGAGAATGGGGATGCTGATTGGATGGGGGAACGGGGATGCTGACTGGACTTGGAGGAAAAGGGGATGCTAATTGGACAGGAAGGAAACCGGGATGGTAATTGGACAGGAAGGAAACCAGGATGCTAATTGGACAGAGGGAACGGGGATGCTGACTGGTTCCTCACCTGCATCCAGTTTCCTCTTTCCATGAGAATGTAGTTCAAAATTAGGATTTCTGTCCATGTAGTGCCTTTTACTTTAAAGAGCATTTATTATTTCGTATGTTTACACTCACACCTGTCACCCAGCCAGTACACCTAGGACAGACAAACGCCCGCTGTCCTCCCACCCGCTCTGGCACTTCCCACATAAAACTCAAGTCAGCGCCACAAACATGCTTCCCCTCGTGCATGGGAAGGTGAACCCCCACCTGAGACCACGAGAACACTTCCACCCAGAGGGCAGGAAACACGCACAGCCCTCTGAAAAGATAGGAGTGAACATGGCTGTCCGTGCTTCACATTTGTTCCTGAAACTAATGCCAGAGTTTTGGTAACATCTGCATCTTTGTCATAACCACAAAACTGAGAACTGTAACACCATGATAACATGTTGGGTTTGCATTCTGAAGAGATTCACGTGTCTCTAAGGAGTTACAAAACCATCCACAGATCCATATGCACAGGCAACTCGAAACAGTGCCGGCTGCGAATGGATCCATCTGGGAGGGCGACTCCGGAGCTTGTCTGGGCTGGGCTGCACCACCTCCCACTCATCCTAAGGACGTCCCAGCGGTTCTCAGACATTGGGGTCTGCCAGAATCCCCCGGGGAGCATGCAAAGACACAGGTCTCCGGGTTCTGATCCTGTGGGTCTGCCCTGGGGCCCTATCGTCTGCCTCTTTAAGCAGCACCGCCAATGACTCTGATCCCAGCAGGGCTCAGGCTGCCTTTGCAGAAAGGTTGCTCCCTTGGAGCGAGGAGTCCAGGGAGCTGTGACTCCTCGGGCCTTGCCGGAGCCGCCTTCCTGTGCCGGCCCTCACTGAGCACACACCAGCAGCACAGTCAGACCGGAAGGGGACACTTCGGTCCCCACTGTGGTCCTTCCGGTTGGGGAGTAAAATGTGACTAAAAATTTAAGGACAAATGATAAATAACTACCAGTTATTGATTACATTTCAACATTTAATGTCTCATCTCCTATTTTTCCCTGAGACTCATTCACTCTCTTCAACCGTCCAGATATCTGTGAACATCCAGGGCTGGAATTGCCCAATCTGTCAATAAGGTGAGAGTTTTCCAAACTACTATCCATATGACACAATTTGTCAGTAAAAACTGCCACCAGCGCTGTGCTTGCAGAAAAATGTCCATAAATGCATTATTGCAACTGGCAGATCGATGTCTATAATAAAAACAAATAGATTTAACAAGTGCCTGCTTTTACAAGCCACACCATTGGCGGACCGTACATTCCGTGTCAGCCCCCAGACTTCTGGGAATGGGCGATAGAGCTGGGGCTGGAGACTCTGCTGACTTCACAAGTGTTACGGGGAGAAAATTATTCTAACGAGAAAATTTTATACAGAAGTGGTAGAGTGAACAGACTAGGCATTTAATGCTCTCTCCGTTTCTTCAGTGGTTGCGCACATACACATATGATGACAAATTTAACAACCATAAGAAAATGTTTCTGAAGAATTTTTAACTGGCTTTACAACAGCTACCTCGCAGGCCAAATGCATTTACTCCAGGTGGGGTGAAGAGGACATGAGGCCTCCCTGGAGAACCCCACTCTACTGCTAAACCACTGATGAAAGGAAAACAACTTACGGTGTCGGAAGCAAGTTTCAACATTCAACACACGACCAAGGGAATCCCCCTGGGGGGTTCCTGGGGGCAGCCTATCTGGTTGTGTAGCTGGAGCAGCCATCAGAGGGCTCAACTGCCAGAAACCCCCAGCACCTGGGCGAGACAGTCTTCGACCCATTCACATGGGAGCCACAGAGCCAAAGCCACTCTGATACCTTCCAAAGGTAACGAGGATCACAAAAATGATGTATGTCTCTTCTTAGAAAAGTCATTTTAATAGTTATATGAAGTCATTCATTACATTCTGTACCTTCATTATATGTTTTCCTCCAACTATGCAGTTCTCCAATGTAAGCCCTTTGGTACTAATTTTTTTAAGTTAAAAAAAAAAAAATTAACTATTTCCACCAATGAGCAGATAAGCAGCAGTTACCCAAATGCCACAGAACACGCATCCAGCAGTACGTGGTCCACAAATACAGGGGCTCACACTTTACCCACCTATGCCCAAGATCAGCCTCCAGAGCCCCTTGACCTTTAACCTTTGCACTTCAAACCACGAATGGGGTGTGGGGCCAGCTTGTTCATCACCTGTTTCTAGGAAAGGCTAATACGGAACCCACCCTCATGCAATAGTAATGTTACGGTTTATGTGTCTCTGATTTTAGAACCTTCAAGTTTTGCCTAAATCATATTCTACGGTAAGACCCCACCTCTTTCATAAACTGGCTGTATCAAAAGATGTCTATCCCAGCAAACAGGGTCACAGAGGACTGTGGCAGGAGCCAAGTGAGCTCAGGGACTTTCAGGCTCACTGTGTCTACCTGGTGTGACCAGAGACCCAACCAATCCAAACCTCAGGGAAAGTGATGTAGACAAGGCAGTCACACTGGGGTAGGGGAGTTAGCCAGGGTCAGAGTGAAGTGTAAAACCAAAAGGCAGAGAACAATGTTAAAGGAAAAAATAATGTAGAAAATACTGTTTCATTTCCATTTTTTTCCTACCAAGGAGCATACAATGAAAAGGGCATTAATGCTAAAACAGTCAAAGTCATGGTGGTTTGAATCATTGGCTCCTGTTTGTCCTCTGCAAAGTAGGAAAAATAAAGACAATTTTAGAGAGTTTATTTCATTAAAAACTACAGCGAAGAGTAACATGTTTTGTGTGTGTGTGTGTTTTTCTGAGAAGGGTGGAGGACTGGAGGAGGAACAAACCCAAGGACACCAGGGGAGTTCTTGTTCAGGCCTTCCCTGCGGGAAGGACTCAGGAGGCCTGACTGAGACCTGGGCAGGCGGAAGAGCTGGGAGGTGTGAGCAGAGGATGCCGCCTGGGCGAGGGCCCAGTGGTACTGAAGCAAGACCTAAGCGCTGAGCTGCACCCTGCTCCACCTGAGAAAGGTGTAAGACTCTGAGAAGCTGCACAAGAGTGAGATGTTAGCCAGTGTGTACCTGGGGCTTCTTTAAACCTTGCTAACAGGGAAGCCTTTCCAAAGCAGTGCCTGATAACATTAGTTAAATCCAGCTATTGTAATATAGATTTTTTTTTGATGAAAAGAATGTTTACATAGAAAAGCACCTTGGCATAACTGTGTACCTGAGGCCTACTTCATCCAGCCCCCTGAGTGTAACAGACACCTCTCTCTTCAAATTCTAACTCCAGAGGGGACCCAGGAAGGAAGGAAACTCCCCTGCTACCTGCAGGCTCTGGTCCTGCCAATACCCTGACGGTGCCCCGAGTTACATGACGTTAACTACCAGGCAGGCTGGGCCCTTGACATGGTTTCCTTCACACTTTCTGCCCCTGCCCCCAGTGTGCTAAGTTTTTAAAACAGTCTTTCTCATCTTCTTGAGTGTTTTAGCCATTGAGAGACCCATGAAAGTAACAAAGCCACCTCCTCATCATTCCTCCAGGGATGGGGCGAAGAAGAGGGTCTCAGTTAGTGGATACTCTAGGGTTTATATGTAAATAACCAGTCCCATTCCTAGCTCTTTCTGCTGCAAACAGCTGCGGTGACCCCTCCCTGGGCCAAGCCCCCGTCTGGTGACGGCTCAATCAAGCACAGGTGGTGCACGTCTACACAAAATGCGCTTCGGGGCCAGAAAGCCACCCTGGCTGAGGCACCTGAAAGCAAAGGCCACCCTGAGGCTTCAGGAAGTGAGGAACCCAACCAGTGAGGAACACAGTTCAGAGCGTCTCTGCTCCGTTATCAGCGACTTGGCCCTGGAGCTGCACCTGGTCACTCTAAGAGTTCATGGGCGCGGTCGGGCGGCACGGTGCACGCACGGGCTATGGTGGCGAGAACCCCGGAACCTGGTCTCCAGCAGAAGGAAACCCGGGATTCTGCAGGACGCGTTCGCTAAGGGCAGGCGCAGGGCGCCCGAAGCTTCTGGAACAGGAGGGAGCGACGGCTGCGCAGGGAAGGGCAGGGGCAGCGCAGGTGGAGGGGGTGGGCCTGGACCCCCGGCCCAGGCGGGCCACAGCACCGCAGGGCAACTGTGCCCAGAACCTGGGCGCACCTGGGCGCACCTGGGCGCACGTGGAGCCCGGCCGGGTCGGCGGGGTCAGGGCGCCCCGGCCCCGACGGTGAGGGGAGGGCGCCCGCACAACTGCGCGGGGCCGGGGCTGCCCGGCTGCAGCCGCCCGCTCTCCCCAGGCACTGCCGGGTGGGGGCAACCCAGACACTCACCACGGAGCGGACGAGCGGACCGCGAGGACCTGCGGCGCGGGAGCGTGCGGTGCTCCGGGAGCGCGCGCCGCCGGCTTGGCCGGCGCTGGGGGCGGGGCCGGACGAGGGGGCGGGGCCTGCGGTGCGGGGGCGGGGCCGGGCGAGCCCAGCGCCGGGGCAGCGTGGGGCACGGGGGCGGGGCCGGGATTCGGGGGCGGGGCCGGGGGCGGGGGCAAGCGAGAGGCGCGGGGGCGGGGCCGGGGACGGGGCCGGGCGCGCGGGGGCGGGGCAGGGGCCTGTGAGCTCTGCGCTAGGACAGCGAGGGGCGCGGGGACGGGGACGGGGGCGGGGCCGGGCGCGCGGGGGCGGGGCCGGGGGCGGGGCCGGGCGAGGCCAGCGCCGGGGCAGCGCGGGGCGGGGCCGGGGGCGGGGCCTGGCGCGCGGGGCCGGGCGAGGCCAGCGCCGGGGCAGCGCGGGGCGGGGTCGGAGGCGGGGCCGGAGGCGGGGCCGGGGGAGCCGGGCGCGCGGGCAGCGTAAGTCACAGGGGCGGGGCCGGGGCAACGCGGGGCGGGCCTAGAGCGGTTTCCCTGCCGGGGACGTGCGGGAACCGGGAGCGCGCGGGGGCGAGGCTGGAGCATGCCCAGTGCG
Organism: Microcebus murinus; assembly: GCF_040939455.1. NCBI lineage: Eukaryota > Metazoa > Chordata > Mammalia > Primates > Cheirogaleidae > Microcebus > Microcebus murinus. The sequence continues at coordinate 2,809,619 of NC_134117.1, forward strand.
CGGCGCCGGGGCTGGGCCGCTCTGCGCAGCCTCGCCATTCGCCCTGCAACCTGGGTGTCCCGCGGGTGGTATAAGCCAGGCCGCAGTGTCCTCGCCCCCGCGTCGGGCTCTGTGCCTCAGTTTACCAAACGTCAGCCCTGTCCCCTTTCACGACACCGGGATAGCACATAGGTGTGCCCCAAACGGGTCTGCAGACGGCGCCCAGAGAGTGGGATCCCGAGCTGGAGCCACTCTGCGCCTGGGCCCAGCCTGGGGCTGCTCCTGCGTGCCAGGGACCCCGGGCCGTAAGGGCGGAGGGGTCAGCCTCTGGTGTCGCCCCTGTGCCCCCTGCGTCACCACGGCTGGCCGCCTCCAGGCCTGACGCAGGTGCTCTTCTCATGGGGTGAATTCTGTCCACCAAAAAGACACGTCAGCGCCCTAACCCCGAACCCACGTGTGCGCTTACTGGGACAGGCCTTACAGAGGTGACGGGTTAAAATGAGACCGGTAACTAGTGGGCCCCTGTTGTAGCACCAGCGTCCTCTAAGCCGGGCCGCGTGAGGGCGGGCACAGGGAAGACCCCATGGCGGGAGCAGGATGGGAGTGACGGGCCTGCAAGCCAGGAGCGCCTGGGGCCGCAGTAGCTGGGCCAGATGTGGTCCCTAGAGCCTTGGAGGGAGCATGGCCCTGCCCACACCTTGATTTCACACTTCTGGCCTCTAGAACTGTGAAACCATAAATGTCTGTCGTTTTAAGCCACTAAGTTCGTGGTGCTTTGTTGTGGCAGCACTAGGAAACGAATGACCCCGGAGCAGTGTCACCCCTTCGCAGTTTCAGGGGTCTCACCCAGGCCCAGGGCAGGTCTAAGCCACCACGCTACATGTGCCTAGATTGTTTTCGTGATGGAAAGAGCTCTTTGCCTTCTGGCATTGTGCCCCCCTTGGGATTTGGCCAAATGCTCATACCTTGGAATCTGAGACTTCTGGGATCCAGCATGTTCACATGGTAATAAAGGTTTGAGAACTGGAGCGGGGCTTGCTTTGCGATGAGCCCAGTGACTCCCGCGGGTGGCCTCATCGATCCTCTGAAGGTGTCCACCCTGGACCATGCCTTGGCAGAGACGAGTTTGAAATGGTTTCTCGTGGAAAACGAAGTAGGCCCTGGGTACACGATAGTGGTAACATCAAGGTGCTTTTTATCCACTGAGCCTGGACACAGCCTCAGAATCCTTCTCCGCACTGTGTTCCGAGTGGCCATGAACATTTAAGCTAAGATAGAAGAGGAGATGAAACATGTTGGCCACTGGTTCTGGTCTTTTCTATTAGCACACTGGGAGACTTTAAGAAACTAATCCTGACTTCTCTAATCCTCAATTTCATCTTCTGTAAAGGACACTGTAAGAATGCACTTTGTGTGTGTGTGTGTGTGTGTGTGTGTGTGTATACACACACATATATATATGTCACCCTTATATGTGTGCACAGGGGTACCCAGAAACTACTAACTGCTAAGGAAAATGCCACACACCTGGCCTCTTACAGCTGTTACTGTCAGGGCCCCATTAGAACTGGGATCCTAACGGAGCTAAAACGAGAAAGTAACACCAAAATCGAATCAGAGTGTCTACTGGTATCCTAGCAAGTGTACTGTGAATTGCTTTTTACAGTTAATGCATGGATCCTACTTTTGTTTCCTCTGAATAGTATTCTAATATGAATTCCTAAGCTATTAAGGAAAAGAGACTAGCCAGTCTTAGCATCTAATTCCCAACCCCAGGAAGGAAAGGCCGATGTGATCCAATGGCCCTTTAGGAGGATTCGGTAGGGGTGTGAGCAAGAGAGAGTGGCGAGTGCTGGCGTCCGGGAGACATGTGGCCCTGGCAGGCCTGGTAAGGACTGGAGGGGCTGCAGCTTACTTCAGCGGTAAGGACTGTGCCAGGGCTGCAGAACCGGGAGCCAAGAGAGGCAGAAGGAAAAAGGCCACCAGCCCCACCAAGGACAGGCTCTGCCAAAGACCAGGATTCAAGAATATGACATCTCGGGCTCTCCAGTGAGAAGAGCTAAAGTCCACACTCCCTAAGCTTGCTAGTGCAAGTTCTCCCCTTCTGCATGATAATCTCAAAAACCCAATTTTTTTCATCAAGCATTCCTCTTTGCCTTGTCGCGTTGCTGTCATCCACACCCACGTGGGACACAGGATTGCTCCAGAGCAGAAAGGGGGCCTGGTGTGCTGAGGAGTAAGGAACACAGGATCAGGAGATTTGGGATGAGGTCCCACCCTGCCCCTCACTGAGCAACCGCCTGGCTTCTCTGTTTGTTGGGTGCCAGCACTAGACTAGATGAGCAAGATTCCTTTGGGGTTTCCCATTTTCGGATTAGCAAATCATAGCCCATTCTTCTCCAGACACAGCATCCCATGATAAGTTTTTACAGAAGAGGTGGGAAAACCATAAGAAGCTGTGTACGACTTCAGCCCGGCTTCTTCAAGGGGCTCCCTGGGTTTCCTTTAAGATCAGCCAGCTTTCTTGTGGGCACTGGGAACAATGTTAATTTGCATAGTTTCTTTAAACATCCAATGGATACCTTTCAGGTTAAGCAAATGAACGCGACATGTGATTGCTTCTAATGATTTGCAACCCAAGAAATTTGTTTAATAAGCCTCTCTTTCCAAGCTACTTTTGTGACATTAGAGACCGTTTACAACAAAGCTGTCTTCAGTAGTCAAACTTAATCCTTACTACCCTACCTTTGGGAAATGAAGGGATTTTATAGCGATCACATAAAACCTTATGTGGTTTGAAAGCCCCGAACTCTGGACAAATGTGCAATGGTCGTGTAACAAAAGAAACATTACAGAGCTCCCCACTCTAAGTGTTTTACATATGGTTTGCTTTTAGGATAGCATCTCCAGTGGAGGGCTTCGCTGATTAGCACAATTGATTTTCTCAGCTCCAGCTGAGTTCCAGCAAATGTTGGAGCCAAGAGCCAGAGTCAGCGTGGGACCTGGGTAAGGCCGGGAGCCGTGGAAGCCCGGAGCGTTTGGAGGAAGGAGGCTGAAATGGGGAGTTGGGGGCCCAGCCCATCAGCACTGGCGGTGGCTGCCAGTTGCCTGATGACTCTCCTGTCCAACACTAGTTGTCAGCATGGCCAGAGCCACCATGGTGTGATTGCAGCAGGGAGTGTAATCTCCACGCGGGCAGGAGAGAGGGCGGGGCGGAGGGGCTGCAGGCCCTGCCCTCACATAGAGGCTGAGCGTGGTGCAGTCCCAGGAAGGGCTCCTTAGCTCTTGCATTCCCCCAAGCAGGCAGAAAATCCTTCTGCCCAGCAGCCCCTGGGAGCTTCTATTAAGATCTGGAACCTCTTTGTGCTGTTCTTGGGTCAAGAAGGGCAGGGAGAAGGGATCTGCCTAAGGAAACAAGCCCAAAGACTCCCTTTCAAAAGACTTTTACTGAGATCTCCTTTTGCCAGCCTGGCGGATGCCGGGCCTGGAGCTGCATTTAATGGGACTGCTGCAGGCCCCCGGGGAGCTCACAGTTGCGGATGCACAGATAAGGAAATAGTGCGCAGTGTGGAGCAGTGAGCTTCTCCCCCGGATATGCACTGGGGGCGTTGGGGGTGTAAGTAGGCCCCCCACTGTGGCAAGGCTCCCTCAACAAGCCCTTCTCAAGAGCCCCTGTGTGCCAGGCCCAGTGCAGTGGGTGGCCCCGCACGGAGCAGGCACATGGTGTGGCCAGGGTATCTGCAGGGGCTGGAGGGGTCCTGCAAGGAAAGGCCTGACCGATAAAACGAATGCATCGGTCTCAGGGAGGAGAAACACTGCCCAGGCCGGGAACCGCTGTGATCTGCGGAATCTGGAGCCAGTTGTGCGGTAATTACTGGACAAAGATCATCCCGAACCTTATATAGCTCTTCCGTTCAAGATGTGCCACCTTGACATAACTGAATGTCCAGGGAGGGTGTGTGGCATATGTAAACAAATGAGTAAAACTTAACTCTTCGGATGCATGTGTTTGCACACGCTGGCTTGCAGAGCTGCGTGAGCAAATGGGTTCACTCCGGGAGGCCCTCCCAGCCTGGCTACGCGAGTGTCCGCTACTCAGGAAGGGGGATTCTGTGGGCCCTTTTTAAACTGGCTCCTACACTCATTACAAAGTGTTTTTGATCCATTTTCGGGAAGGGCTCTGTTTGTCACACGTCGTTGGCAGTTTGGGCAGAATCTTTTAAGTGGTGTGAAGAGCTGGGGAGCGTGCACCTGGGCTGCCAGGGGGAAGCGGCCTCCTCCCCCACCCTACTGGGACGAACCAGAAGTGCCTGTGTTTCCCCGAGTAGGAAATTAAAGCAAGAGACATGGGGCTTTTGATGCTGAGATTGTGATCTGCTGTCACTCGCTTCTGGCTGGGAAACTACAAATGAGAATTACGACAGGAAAAACAGCCGCACCAAGTGTTCTGTCTCAGCCATCAGAATAGGGATTTAGAGAGGAAAAGCGGTAGCATTCCCTCCGAGGGGAACGTCCTCCGTCTAGCCCCAGTGCATCAAGCCGTTGGTTGGAAGTGCCAGGAGGCGAGTGAAGGAGAACGATGAGCCCGGGAGCACAAGACTGGCGGTGAGGGTGGCGCGGGTGGTGGATCATCTGTCCGTTAGCTGGAGATGACCCCGCTCAACCTGGGCAGTCAGGACGGAAACTGCGACCCAGGAATGATCCCCCCCACCCCCTGTCTGTCTGACCAGCAGCTGGGAACGAAGCCCTTCTTGGTCCAGGAGACCCCTGGACAGCAGTGGGGGAAGTGGGCATGACAGGGCCGGGCTGGGGGGGGCAGAGCTTGGCACTGGAGTGTGGCCTCTGCAGTGGCTTAGCAGGCAGGTGAGGGCCCAGCCCAAGCAGCCAACCCCAAGGCCTTCACTAGCACAGCCCAGGGAAGTGAGGAAGGGGGACCGGGCACAGCAGAGGCTGCGCTCAGCTCTCTCTCTCTCAGCCCTCTGCGGGACCTCCTCTCACCTTCTCCCTCGCCAGGCAGGCTCTTCCACCTATTATCTCAGGGTTGCATTCCTTCACCTTGTGTCTGCAGAGTTGAAACCAATGCTCTCCTCCAGCTCCCACTGGAAAAAATCCCAGGGAAGGGCTCCGATTGGTCCCTCATGAATGACTACGACAAACTCTGGACCATCCAGCCAGAGAGTCACATGCACCCACCGTGGCCAGGAGAGCAGGTCTGACAAGGGAAGGAAGGGGAGGGGGTGCTAAGGGCAGGATAATCGTGAGATCATGAGGAAGGGGCCACCAGGTGTGTCCCCTACCTGGTCACAGGGTGTGCCAGGCCCTGGGCGCTGTGTGCTGAGCACTGCACACTCACATGCTGTCTCTTCAGTCTTCACAACTGTTCGTCCACCAGCTGTGTGTGGATCAGGGAGGGGGAGGCTTGGTGGGGCCCTGGGACGGGGGTCCCCCTGCTTCCTGTACGTCCATCTCTGCTGAGGCAGTAGAGGTGATCTTTGGCCAGTAAGCAAGTGCCCAGATGGATGTGACTCTTTGCAGTGGAGCTTTCCAGAGCCTGTTGACAAAGGGACCTATTCCAAGAGGCTGGACAGTAAGACAACTTGGTACCAGCCCTGGACTCTCTCCGAGGGTCGCCTCTACCCGATGGCCGAACAACAGCATTGCCAAATCTGTGCCTCAGTTCTTTGTCTTGGAGAGTAATCTTAGTTAGCACATGCACTGGAGATTCCGTGGAGTCGCATGCTGCACGTGTTTGCAGCCTAGAGTAACACATAGGCCACAGCCTGCAGCCTGGGTGTGCAGTGGGCTATGTGCACCGTAGCACGTGCGCTGTGATGTCCACACGACCAGGAGACTGAGTGACAGCTCATTCCTTGGAACATATCCCCATCGTTAATCAATGCATGACTGTGTTTGAAAATTACTGATGGCTTATTAAGTGGCAGACCCTGGGCTAGCCTGAGTCCTCACATCCACCATACAAGGTGCGCAATTTCATTATCACAGTTTTATAAAGGAAGAAACAGAGTGGTTGAGTAACCTCCCACAATTACACAGCGGTAAGTATTAGAATCCTTGACGCCCGCGTGTGGAACCAGTCGGAGAATGAGAACCGGCTCATGGGCTTTCCCTTCCCGAGGTCTACCATCTCTGTGTGTGGCAAATCTCCCTTCGGTGGTGGTCGAAGTCCGATCTGAGTTCTCTCCTGGGTGAATGCACAGTTACTGCGGAGAGGAGCCTTCTGCCAGGGCACAAAGCAAGGGCTGGGTGGCTCTGGGCTGTCATGGTCATCTTTGCAGGGAGGGGACAATAAACAGAGCCAAAAACCCATTGTTCAGCCCCTGGATGTGGCCAAATATGAAAGTAGCCACCCCCGGGCTTCTTGTTTCTTAGTGGCAATAAATTGTGTTGTTTGAATAAACAGTTTGAGCCGGGTTTCTGTCATTTGTGACCAGGAGTCTTGAGCGGCACAAGAGTCCCCTGTGTGCCAGACACCATGCTGCGTGGTTTTGCACGTCTTATCCTTTGAACACACTGACTGCCACTCGAGAAAAGAAAATTTTCCTTGGGGCCACGGTGTTTTATTGCAATAATAGAATAAAAACTGTGAAATAAAATGATCCTTTCAAATTAGGAATGAAAAATTTATGACTGTCTATTGTTTTCTGTGCATGAGTTCCGTGCAACTTGAAAAATAGTTCATGCAACTCCCAAGGTGCGGAGACTTGAGTTACATGTGCCTCGCAAGGCCCCGGGCTCAAAACTGATGTGAGTTAAATACAACTCACAGGGCGGTTAATGTGTTAAAAGCTCACAGCTTTGTGAGCTGAGTATCACTACACCCATTTTAGGTAAGGGAAGTGAGGATCAAAGAGGTCAAGTGACTTGTCCAAGGCTACTCAGCAATGAAATAGCAGAGCCAGAACTTGCATGAAGTTATTAATCCCAAAGTGTCAATATTCCTAAGAATATTCCCAGTACCCTAGAATACAGGATTAGGGAAGGGAGGGAAAGAGGACAGAGGAGAGGGAGAAGAGGGAGGAAGGAAGGGAGGTAACCACAAGGAGAGACAGACAGAAAAGACTGTGTTAGCATTTTTGAATTGAGGAATTTGAAATCTTTTGGTGGCAAGTTATGATGGTATATTTCTAGGGCTTAGGAACCTTATCCTGCTATTTGTTCTTCAAATAAAAGAATCAGAGTTGCTGACTTAGTTTAAACCAACTCCAAAGACTGCAGAGTTGACTGCTGATTTAAAAACTTGTCTTTCTTAGAAGGATACAGTAGATACGGTTTCCCTGAATGTGTTGCATCTTGCAAATCTGATATTTATTTGCGGCACTTGAGAATGTCAATGATTGGGAAAATATAACTTGATTATTCACAAGCTAGAAATAGTCACTGAGCATTCACTTTGGCATCTACCTATGCTTGTGTGATGAAATTAAATTGGGAGAAGCCTAAATATGTACTTAAAGGTGTTTTGGTATCATCAGTCTTGCAGTTTTTTCTGGCCATCCCATGCTAGTGAGTCCACGGGCTAATTCCAAAGTACAGCAGGCTTCTGGGTGAATAAAATCTCTAGATTCTAGTAATGTAAAAGGTCAATTTTGCTTCAATGTGCCTCACCATTTGTGAATCAAGCCTGAATCTTTTAAAGAGTAAACACAGTCCAGACATTTTATTTCTGTTCTCTTTCAGAGACCCGCAATCATTTTTAATGGTTAAACCTGTATTAAATTGCATTTTTCAAATCCTCATTGTTTCATTTCCTCTCAGTTCTGCTATCTGAAAAAATGTTTTCCACCTCATTTTTCCTGATCATTTGTTCCTTCATACATATTCTACAGCCAAAGCCCCCCGGTTGCGGAGCGCCAGGGAGAGCTGATAACAGGATGAGGTGATGTTCGGGAGAAAAGGAGCCAGCCTCTCCTAACCTTGTTAGCCACAAAAAGATTTTCAGATTTCTATCGACTTAGGAATGAAGTCTATTGGAATTTGGTTCAAACCTGCATCTTGCATCAGTGGAAATGGGTATTGTGATTGCTGTGTTGAAACGTGTGCTCAAATGCATTGGGAGTTTTATACTATGTTTCAAACTTCCAAATAGATAATGTCAGAACATTTCTGAAATGGGATACTAACATCAAGATATACTGCACCAATCAACAAGCATCAGGCAAAGCAGAGCGTATGGCTGGGGATAGCAGAGACTACTAGAGAATTTCCATTTCCATTCCCTGTGTCAACAGCGTGGTAACTTACCTCCTAGATTGCTTTATGGCTTCGGGAGAAATTCTCAGTAGGCTCCCTGTGCTGCACTCGGCTCAGTGTTCAAAGCCGAGGAATTAGATATGTCGTAGTTTATGAAACTGTTTATGAAAGGATCCTTTTTGAATTGTTCAAAAATCCAAAAGGAGTCAAACTTTGACAGTTTAAGACAACGGCAAGAGGGTCATAGCAATCTCCCCGGTGCAGCCGGCGTGCTGAGGCTCGCTGGTTGGAAATGCAATTTCTTTTCCGCGAATTTCTTCCAGCCTGTAATGCCCTGCTTGAAACTTTTGCCTTTTTGAAGGGATTTCTTTACTACGAAGCAGCTAACAAAGGTCATATTATGAATATGTTACGGGGATGATAACATTTTGATTAGATATGCAAGAGTCTTCTATCTTTCCCCAGGATGTCATATTCTAACATTCTCCATTATTTTAAAAAATCATGTAAGTTGATACTTTTTCTGCATTAAGAACTTGAATTTTGTGGCTTATTTTCTTTGCTGTAATGTGCCAGCACCGTGGGCATCGTTGCAGGGAATAAATGACTCTTTCCCAATAAACCAAATGCCTAAAGAAGCCCCTGGAGGAGGCAGGGATGTCCATAAAAGTTGAAATGGATTTCATAATATGGTGTTCAATTTAGTATAATAAGTAGAATTCAAAAATAGTCTAATCTTCCAAACGAAAATACCTCAGCTACTAATCCAAGTGGGGAGGGGCTTGACTTTGTACCAGGACCAAGCATGCATGGCTTAATATTCACAAAAACATTTTTTTTTTTACCAAATTATGTATTTTCTTCCATTTAAGTCATTAACTACCTGAAAAATTGGAGATCTCTCTCTCTCTCTCCTTTCTCTCTCTTCCTCTCTCCCTTTCTCTCCCTCTCTCTCTGTAAGCTTGAAAGATTAGCCCCTTAAAGACAACCACCAGAAAGCATTTATCAAAAGGCCAGCGCTGGTTCTGTGGCTTATTGGGAAAAGGTCCGTGTTTGCACTTTTGTAGTTCTGCCGCAAAGATTCTCGGCAACAGAAAATATTTCAGAAATGATGCCAGTAAGCTGACTTCATTAATTGTTCTCTAACCCTGGCATTGCTGTGAACAATAAAGGGAGCATGCTCAGCGCTGGACGGTGCGCTGAGAAGCCGTTGAGAAGTTTGGTGGACGCCAAGGAGTTTGGTGCACGAGGGGAGGAGTGGCTTGGGGAGGGAGATGGCCACACCTGGGTACGGGAGAAGTGGGCTGGGGTTCCTGCACCAGCCGGGCTGATGGAAACTCAGCAGGAAGACAAGAGAGCAGGGAAAATGAAGAAAGATGAGGGGGCCCTCAACCCACAGAGACGCTAAACGTGTGGTTTCGACAAATGCGACACTTTTAAAGGACGACCCCGGAAATCTCGATGATCCCCTAAACACTGCAAAGTGCACACGTACCGGCATGGCATTTATAAATCTCGTTTTGGAAACGGAGTTTATTTTGAACCGTTTCTTAAAAAATTTTATCCCCAAACTTTCAATAGCAGAGAAATGAAAATAATTGTCACATAATCTGATGCAGTTTAATGATTGCACTTTCGTAAAATGTTCATGCATCCACTTTGGATTTCTTTCTTAAGCAGAATAATCCTTAAGCAGTCAGTAAAATTATTTGAATGTCTAATTCAATAGAAATTTTGGTAATAAGGTTTTTAAAGATGCTTTCATTGGCAATCGAATGCCAGTTTCTCTAGGCGTGTTCCCCCCTTCCTCCCGCCCAGGGTCATCAGCCACATCCAGCCTTTTCAGGCTGTCCCCGAATTCTTTGTTCAGTGACTGGAACTGATGAGCTGTGGCTTCCTCTGAGCCAAACTCTGCCAACAGACTTCAACTTGCGTTTGTGATGGAGCCAAAAATAACCTTCAAATGATTACGTTCCTCGTCCTGTTTTGGTGGCAGGGCACGAGAAGACGAAAATGGCAGCACAGTACCCTGGGAGGGGGCTCCAGAGATGGAGCTGGAGGCACAAGCGTTCACTTACCTCCACTGTCTCCTGGTTTTGCCTGCACGTTTCTTACCCACGCAAAGCCTCAGTGTTACTGTCTGTAAAGTGGGACCATAACACCCAACTTATCTGGACGGTTTGCAGTTGAACGTGACAATGTGAGTGGGAATGTCTGTGCCACAATAACCCCCTCGCCACAGCAGGGGCTGAAATTATTGGCTTCCTTTGGAAAGGATTACTCAGCACTCGTTGCAGAATCTCATAACCCTTACGTACTGCTTTAATGTTGTTCAAAATGCTTTCACATCCATCATATATTTTTCTCGTAATAACTCCAGAAGCCAGTGCTCACCTCTCTCCTGACCTCCAGGCCCGGTGTGCAGAGGCACAGTTTGCACCTCACGGAACCTGCCCTTCCTCTGAGTGCCAGGTCCTTGTGAAATGCCACCAGCATCCCAGCTGCTCTGCGCTGCTCCAACCCTTGGTGCAAAGTGCAAGCCTCTCTCTGCAACGTTACACTGTCATGCAATTATTTCTGCAACGAGAAGGTGCTGAATAAACATTCGCTGGACAAATGAACAAACGAATGAACCGGTGAAACAATTCAGGGCTAATGCTACAGCTGAACTGAGGATTAAACTCCACAGGCTGGGATGGTCCAGGAAGGCTTCCTCGGGAGCCGGGACTCCACTTGGAGCGGAGAGGGAGCGAGGCTGGGACTCAGGAAGGAGTGGAGGGGTGGAACAATCAGCCTAGAATGAAAGTAGGGATGCTGGGGAGGGATGTCTGCCGTGGTTAGTAGTGAGCCAGTGCAGGTTCTTGAGCCAGAGAAGGTTGTGGGATATAAGTCTAGGGTTTCTCGCTGCGAGAGCTGGTCACCCATGTAGCTAGCCCAGGACGGGGCTGGCTCTGCAAAGCACAGAGTGTGACGGGGACAACAGCCAACTCATTCCAGTTAACAAGGAATTTAAATCTTCAGAGGAAAGGCCTCAGATAATGGGTACTTTTTACAGAAAGCTTTTCTCCCCAAATCTGTGGGCTAAAAAAATATGTATATTGCAGATATAGCAAGCAATACAGTAATTATTGGCCTTTGCTAACTTATTATTCATTTTCTAAAATATTTTTGGAAATCAGGACTTCATCTGAAAATGACAGCTCCACCATGCAATGGAAGCATTTTCATTGGAACTAGCCGGTCCCCAACTGTCCACAACTGCAGTGCAGACCGAAAGCTGCCACTTAGCCTCGGGAAGATGCCTCTAAGCTGCTGATAACGGCAGAGAAACACTGGTGCTTTCCACCTATGAATCGTGTGTTTTGACTTCATCTAATTCTTCTTAAACTGGGCAAGCTTATTAATATGAGCGCTTTGCGGCTCTTTATGGACACAGAATTAAGCAGTAACCCCTGCTTTTTCAGGAGTCTGTGGACAATCTTTCCCGACCGTAAAATCATTTCCATTTTCTAACCATCAAGTTCTCAAATGGATTTTGTAAATGTGCAAAAACTCAAAGCAAATCTATTAAAAAAAAATGTCAGGCTGAAAATAAGGAAAATCAGAAAGGGAGAAGGGAACACGATCTGTCAATGCCCCACCGGCCTTCACAGCAGCCCGGTTCTCATGATTAACCTGCGGCACTCCCCATAAACTCTAAATCATTCTCACCTTCCCGGGAGTTTGTAAGCCAGACAATTGTTAAGGGGAGCAGCTCATAATATTACTGCAAAATTTCACAGTTGAAAGTCAAATAGCAACGATTCTGCTTTGCCAGCCTGACACCACCTTGACCAGGCGCATGGAAGTCCCCGGGCAGCGCACATGCGCCGCACAGCGCCCAGGGTGACGTGGGCGCGAGCAGATCCCCGGTTTAAAATGCGCTAGGACGCGGTCACAGAGAGCATCATGCGCTTTCTCTCAATCAAAATTCCATACATTATGATAGCCAGAGAATTAATGCCAGCAACAGCACAAAACGCCGCCAATTGCGCCACGTTATTAGTCTGGGTCCTCCAAGAAACAGAGACAATATATGTACCCTGTTGGTTCTGTTATGAGATACACACACACACACACACACACACACACACACCGACACACCTTATAACAAAATATATCAAATACATATGTGTGCGTATGCAGTCATGCATTGAGTAACAATGGGGATGTGCTCTAAGAAATGCACCATTAGGTGATGGCATGCTTGTGCAAACATCACGGAGTGCACTTACCCAAACCTAGAGGGTGCAGCCTCCAACAAACCTAAGCAAGGGTCCTCAAAATTTTTAAACAGGGGGCCAGTTCACTGTCCCCTCAGACGGTTGGAGGGCCGGACTATAGTTTTAAAAAAAAAACTACGAACAAATTCCTGTGCACACTGCACATATCTTATTTTGAAGTAAAAAAACAAACGGGCAAAAACACCCACATGTAGCCTGCAGGCCGTAGTTTGAGGGCATCTGCACCTAAGCTGTACAGTATGGTCTCTTGCTCCCAGGCTACAAACCTGCACAGCATACTACCATATCGAATACTGCAGGCAATTGAACACAATGGTAATTATGTGTGTATCTAAACATAGGAAAGGGACAGTAAAAATACAGTATGAAAGGTAAACTAGATACACCTGTACAGGACACTTGACCATGCACGAGCTTGCAGGACGCTGCTCTGGGTGAGTGGGGAGTGAACGTGGGGGCCTAGGACGCTACCTTACGCTGCTGTAGACTTACAAACACTGGGCAGTTAGAATACACTAAACTCATCAAAAACATTAAGTAATTGAGCTGGGATGTTATGACCGCTCTGATGTCACTAGGCAACAGGATTTTTTTCGGTTCCATCATAATCTTATGGATCACTGTGGTACACTCGCTCTGTCCTCGACCGAAACGTGGCTAGGTGGTCCGTGAGTATATGTAAAATAAGACATATATAATAAGATGCATGTCTTATTATAAGGAATTGGCTCTCGTGATCACGGGGCTGAGAAGTCCCAAGGTCTGTCGCTGGCCATAGGTAGACCCCGAAGAGGTGATGGTGTAAGCTCCTAGTTTCAGTCCACGGGCCTGAGGACCAGGAGGGCAGATGGTGCAGGTCTAGTCCGAATCTCAGTTTGAAAGCAGGAGACCTATGTCCCCGCCCAAGGACAGCCAGGCAGAGAGAAAGAATTCTCTCTTACTGAGGCTTTTTTCCCTACTCAGGCCTCCAGTGGATTGGAGAGGCCCACTCCCCTTGCAGAGGGCAGTCTGCCTGACTCGGTCTACTGATTCAACTGTCTCTCACCCGGAAACACCCTCACAGACACACCCGGAATAATGTTTAACCAAATATCTGGGCACCCCTTAGTCTTGGTTAGCTTCGGTCTCCTCATCTGTAAAATGGGGGTCATGCCTCCCGTGGAGCTGTCCGGAGGGTGAGAGGTCATAGGGCGAGAGGTCGTAGGGTGAGTGCACCGTGCCTGAAACAGCGTGCCCAACTGTCACTCAGTCACGAGTGCACAGCTGTTAGCATCTGGATTATTATCACAATCCCAGCCTCAGAAATGAGTCCTCTTTTCTTTCCAAAGAAGCAGAGGGCCCAGTCCATTCCACAGACTGCCCCCTAAAGGAGTTGTGGTCCCTGAATGCCAAAAACTGTATAAAAATAGCCAAGTTGACACATAGTCTTAAAATGGGAGCTGCCATTCAGTTATGGAAATGTGTGGAGTCGCCCTCCTAAGACACACACGCTGGCTGCCCGTTATCTCCGAGTGAGAGCCCACGTGCGCCAGCCGGCACTGCCGCTCCCTCCCCTCACGTCCCCCTGCTCTCCCTGCCGCCAGGCGAGCACCTGCGTGGCGCAGCGACGCCAAAGCAGACTTGAGCGGAACGAGGAGGAGGAGACGCCGCCTTGTTTGCTGCCCACCTCCTCCCTTTGTTCATGCACTGTGCACTCTGGGGAAAAAAATCAACTTTCATTTGGCTGGCAAGGAGGAGATGACAAACGTGAGCATTTCAGGCTGGCACAAGGGAAAGACGTTCAGAGTTATCTGTGCACGCATGTCGTAATGACAAGTCGGTGGAGTGAATGAGGGACGACTTACTGCCTGGGGAGGAGGCCATGAGTGCCATGGACAGCGACCAGCGTCCAAAATGTAGGGGTGGATCTAAGGAAAGACGGTGAGATGCACTTAGAGCAACGGGAAGGAAACCTCCAGCGTGCAGCTCTGAACTAACTGGACAGGAGGCCACAGACCCCTGGGAGCTAGAGTGGCTTGGGCCGAAGGGCCACCGTAGGTCCCTCCTTCTCCAAACCTGTTGAGGACCCCTCATCTTGTGCCCAACTCTTTCAACTATTCCTTAAAAATCTCCTTCCCCCCTCCTTTCTTTTAGTTTTTAAAATTGTAGTAAAATATACATGACATGAAATTTAGCGTGCATTTCAGTGACACTAAGCACGTTCACACTGCCGTGCAACCATCACCACCCTCTGCCTCCAGAAACTTTCCAGCTTGCAAAACTGAAACTCTGTCCTTGGTAAAAAAAAAAAAAAAAAAAACACACAATAACTCCTCATCCACGCGGCCCGCGGCCCCTGGCAACTCTCGCTCTACTGTCCGAGTCTGTGAGTTTGACTGCCCCGGGCACCTCACTCACACGAGTGGGCTCACGCGGCATTTGTCTCGGCGTGCCTGGCTTGTTGCAGCGAGCGTGGTGTCTTCCGGATTCCTCTGTGTTGCAACGCGTGTCGGGGTTTTCTTCTTTCCCAGGCCGAGTGTGTTCTGTCGCACGCACACGCCCCACTTTGTTTACCTGTTCCCCCCACAGCGCACGCTCGGGACGCCTGTACCTTTTGACTGTTGTAAATAACGCTGCTGCGAGCATGGGTGTGCAAATTTGTTCGAGTCCTTGCCTTCAATTCTTTTGGGTGCATGCTCGGAGGTGGGATTGCCGGATCACGTGGCGCCTACGTGCCGGATCACGTGTTTAGTTTTGGAGAGACTGGCCCCGTCCTGCTTTCGGCGGCCGGGGGGCTGTCGTGCGTTCCCACCAGCGGTGCACGAGGGCTCCGGTTTTTCTGCGTCCTCAACACTTGGGACTTTCTCCTTTTTTGCTATTAGCCGTCCTAATGGGGGTGGCCCCGCTCCCGCGTGTCCTGCCCCGGCGTCCAGGCCCCGGACTCTGTTCCGTGTCTGCGCTCGTGCGGGGCCAGGCCCTCCGGCCCTCCAGCGTCACGGAACATCCGTGCACTCTCCGCCCGCGGATCTGCGCCTCCTGCCGAGGTGTCTCTCTCTCAAAACCCAGGCTCCTCGCTGCGGCTGCCTACCAGCTTTCCTCCGGACAGCTGAACGACGTTTCAAACCCTCCACTTCTAAACCCAAATTCCTGATTTTTCACACCCCATCCCGACCGCAAACCACTTCACCCACGGCCTCCCCATCTCAAGGGGGGGTGGGTTCGTCCTTCCAGCGGGCGCTGCCCGTAGGCCTAGGCCGGAGGGGCATTTCAGTGGGCTCCTTCCTAAAGGACCCCTCTTACTGCACACTAATGTACACACACACGCACACACACACACGCACACACATGCACACACGCACACACACTCACATGCACGCATGCCCTCGCGCCACTTGGTCACTGTGGTACAGGCCTGGGTGCTGGCAGGGCAGGAGCCCCCCAGACACTCACTGTCCGGCCTGACACCACTCAGGCCCCGGGAGCCATCCCCACCTCATCTGCCCTGCGCCATGTAGGTTTGGGGTGGGGACAGTATGGGGGGAAAGCAGAGACAAAGGGAGAGAAAAGGAAAAGCAGAGAGAAAGGTACTAACTTGTCAGATCCTTCTTTTTTTTTTTTTTGAGACAGTGTCTCACTTTGTTGCCCAGGCTAGAGTGAATGCCGTGGCGTCAGCCTCGCTCACAGCAACCTCAATCTCCTGGGCTCAAGCAATCCTCCTGCCTCAGCCTCCCATGTAGCTGAGACCACAGGTATGTGCCACCATGCCTGGCTAATTTTTTTTTTTTTTTTTTAAGGCCTCTGGAAAATGCAAAATTTTTTTAATATATATATTAGTTGGCCAATTAATTTCTTTATATTTATAGTAGAGACGGGGTCTTGCTCTTGCTCAGGCTGGGTTCGAACTCCTGACCTCGAGCAATCCTCCTGCCTCAGCCTCCCAGAGTGCTAGGATTACAGGCGTGAGCCTCCATGCCCGGCCAGATCCTTCTTTTAAGCAGGGATGCGACAGATCCTTGCATGGCGGAGTCCCACTTCCCGGCATTGGGCGGTGTCCAGGTTCTTGCCTCCCTGCTCCGATTTCCGGTTGCAGAGCCACAGCAGCGACAGGTGCACGTGGCTGCTGGGGAACCGTGGCTTCCCCTACTAAACTGGGCGTGGTTTCCAATTTGCATATGCATAGGTCCAATACAACCTGGGTGAAGTGAGATTGTTTCTTTACGTAAGCAACACGGCCGTTGCTGGGCTGGTTACAATGCCCGGTAGAATCACACACAGTTTCACTTTTATCTAAATATTTCATATGACTTAATTAAACTTTCAAAAATTTAAACAAAAATTTCAGCTTTAATTAAATTTAATTCTACAATGAAAGTGTGTTTTGCTTTTTAATTTTAACTGCTGACTTTGAATGTTTTAGAGGCAAAATAATGTTTGCAAACATGACGAATCATTTAAACCTTTTTATGTTTACATTGAATTTACATTTTTTTATAAGAATACAGTCCAAATGTGTACACTTGCATGTAACTTGACTTGGGGTCCTTTATCTCATTAATGTTACTAAAAGACAAAGCTAGGTGAAAATCTTGCTTATGCAACATAATTAATGATTATACTGAAATGAGGCAAGGAAAATAAATTTTATGGCAAGAGTACATAGTAATTTATGAATTATGGATGTCTTTATTTTTTTTACTTATTCAAACATTGCTGGCCCGTGAGTAAAACCCCCAGACACGTGCAGCAAGCACTCACTTCGGTCACTGATATTTTGCCAACTTTCAGCCATATAAAAACCAAAGCTCCTCACATATCTTTTTGGTTTCATCATTAGGAGAGCAAGAGGATAGCCAATATTTTATTTAAAGGTTTGCTGGCTCAATTTTCTACTTTCTAAATGTGTAGACCTTGTGTCCGTGGCCTTCCAATCGTCCTTCTCCCTGCAGGCCCCGCGTGTGCTAAGGACAGGGCCACCTGCAAAGACTCGGGACAAGCAGGACGTGCCTGACGCCTCTCTTCCTTCCACACCTCCTCCAGCACGGCAGGGAATCCTGTTTGCAGGTGCTTCAGGTGCACGCAGAGCTGACCCAGTCTCTCCTCCCTGCGCCATCGTCTGCCACCTGGTCACCGGCAATGCCCACAACACCATCTCCATCCTCTCCTCTCCATTCTCTGCTCAAGCCCAGAGAGCCGTCCGCACCCTGCCTCCCGCCACCCTGACCACATCTCCTCTCCTCCTCTTCTTCGCTCCCCTAGACCTGCCAGTCACATGCCCACCTCAGGGCTCTGGCACTGGCTGTTCCCTCTGCCTGAATGCTGTTCCCGCTCACACCTTGGCTCACTCTGTCACCTCCTTCAATACTCCACTTAAACACCACCTTCTTCAGCAGGCTTTCCTGCTTCAAATCACACACGTCCACCTACAGCCCTCCCCGAACCCCCCTCCCTCAACTCAAGCCTGCTATAACTTCTTTCCCTGCATCCCATTTTACCTTGGCAAGTCCCGTGTCGCTGACTTAGTCATCGCATGTATTTCCTGAGCATTCCCCCTTAAATGCAAGCTCTACGAGGGCAAAGACTTTTTCCTGCTTTAGTCGTTGGGGTATCCTAGCATAGGTTGATGCTCAGTAAATAATGATTGAAGAGATGAAAGTGGGCAAAGAAATGTTCTTCAGCAAGGAGCAAGATCAAAGCTGGCAGAAGCAGCTAAGGGGGTTTGCGACCACTTATCAGTGGGTTTGAGCGGAGTCCCGGGGCAGAAGCACCTGTCTCCAGACAGAGCTTGCAGTCTAGTGCAGAAGCAGACACAGGCATCGCTGGGCCAGGTACTGAAGAGGTTTGAACAGAGGGTTCCGGGGGCTTCAGTCCTGGGATGTTTGCAAAGCCCTGGGCTGGGCCCACCCCCTGTGGGGTCTCGAAGGCCCGGAGAATGTGAAAGCCTTGGCTGAGGTTTGCAGGTAGCCAGCAAAGGGCCCTGATGGGCACCTGGTCTGACCATGAGGCCGCTGCCCTTGCCTCCCATGCCAGACCCCGAAACGGAGATCTGGCCCGCTGAGTCCCAGGGAGCCCCTGGTCGTGACCAGGGGAAGAGCCTGAGGAGGAAGACACTTTTAGGCCCTGCTGGTCAGGTGACTTGGGGTAGAGAGACACTGGAAGTTGGGAGAAGACTGGCCCAGGACTTTCCTGGCTGGGGTCAGGCCAAGCCCATGTCCCCAGGCAGCCACCCCCATCTCGGCCCCTGCTGTGGCCTCCCAGCGTGGCCAGAGTCAGCAAATAAAAATCCAGGACACCCAGTTCAATTTGAATTGCAGATGAACAACAAGAGTTTTTTTAATATAAATGCGCACCAAATATGGTATGCATTGTTTATCTGAAGTTCCAAATTTCCTGGGCATCTTGTGTTCTATCCGGCAATCCTATGTCCAGAGCATTGGCAGGGCAGGGGCGGGTCTCTAGAACCCACCTCCAAAGTTCTCTCCTTCCCCAGCCTCGGGGATGCAGGAAGACCCTGAGGAACAGCCAGCCTCTCCTCGCTCTGCCCTCGGGGACGCCTCTCTCTCCCACTGCTGGGCTTCTGCAGCCAAGGCTGGGTGGGGCTTGAATTCAGGGCAACTTCTGAAACATCAAAAGAAGCATTTAACTTTTCCCTGGGCAAGGAAGCCCTAACTCAGGGACATAGTGGGTCTATTCTTCCTGGGGGAGAGAAGGAAAACTCCAGTTATGTCTCTTTTTTATTTTTTGGCTGAGAAGTCTATAGCAGCAGAAAAGGCAAGATACCAGTTATTTTACCAATAACTGACCCTATTACACCAAGTTTTAAGGAATTGGAATATTATGGAACATACTCAATGTGAAATCTATGCTGAGTGTAATTCAATTTTGGAAGACCCTGAGCTCCCTGTATGATTCCACCAGACCTGAGCTTGCCCGGCCAAGAATGACCTGTGCTTGAATTGCCCGAGTCTGGAGTCCAGCGATGGGAACATGCAATTTCTTTCTGACTGTTGCTTTCTTTAGCAGGAAAAAAATATATGCATTTTGCTAATCAGAAATAAGCTCGTGTTGCACAATGAAATGGGGCTCTGTCTCCTTCCCCCCCAGGGACCTGCAGCATTTTGGTTGTGGCGGCGCAGTCTTCACTGACCACGCTTTCTTTCAAGGTGTGGCCTACTTAGCCGAATGAGCAGAGCACATCTATAATTAGAATTATATGCAAAATGAAAAGAATCTTTAAGGAACATCTCCGGGTCCTCATCGTCTTAAGCATCTGTTGCCATGGAAGCCGGCGAGCAGCTCCAAAAATCCGGAGAGGTAGTGACGATGGCCCGCTCGCCGCTGAAGGGCCCCTTTAAATAAAGTTGCCTTTTTTTCCTTTGGATTCTGAATAAACATAAACCTGGGTTTTTAGTGCAAAATCCTGATTTCAAGGTTATTGATGCCATACTAAATTAATACAGTCTGTGCGACAGCACACGCCAGCCCAGCAAAGCCAGGGATACTCCTGTCTTCTGAAAGCCTGACATTTGTTTTTCATCATGAACTTAAAGGTCAGGAGCTACAGATGGATCAGAGTACCTGCCTGAGTTTACATTTACATGCATTTTATTTTATTCCCACATGCGCTTTTTATGAGATCCATCACCAGAATAAAACTGTAGCACTCCCGTATTCTCTAGACTGGCTAAACTAGGAGAGTTGTCAAGCTGCTATCTCTACATAATTTGAATTAAAATAAGAAATATATGCTGATTTGATATTTCAAAAGCAAAGCAGCTTTAAGTTTAACATTGGCTAAAACTGGCCATGGCGGAGCCAGAGCCCGCGAACGCGTCTCGCTGTTGCTCATCGGTGTAATTTTGGGGGAGGGAGGATTGACGGTAGCATGCAATTCTGTTGTGTACTTTTTATCTAAAGCCATAGACCTCTCACTATCCAGCTGATCTCAACATGATTAGCCAATGATCGATTCGGAATTGACGGGGAACACAACGCTTGCTCTTCTCTTTCACAAATGAATGTTTGTGTTTGTGTTTTTGCTCAAGGGAGGCACGCCGCCGTGCTACTGCGTTACTACGGTAGGCTCCTTTTTGTGTGTGTGTGTGTGTGTGATACCAAATAACATTTTATATTTTTTACCAAAATACCTGTGGAGCTGACAGAGCAGGGTGCATTCATTTTCCTTGATTTTGTAGTGAGGGAAAAGGCTAGCATGAATAATTCAAAAATAATGCTGAGACTGTTAAGATTTAGTATTGGAGAGGTCATCACAGCTGGGAGAAATGAGCTAGGAGACTATTACCATTCCTCGATCTTTGAATCTCAAGGTGACATCATTATTATTTCTCTCTGTCTGTGATGCGATGCTGCGACCGGCTTATGGCTGGGTTTCTCGTGTCGGGGAGAAAGATCAACTACACGCAGACCTCAAAATGTGAACCATAAGCATAGTGCCCAATAAAACTGTCATTAACTGTCCCCACCATCTCGGCTGCCTGCTTCCAGGTCAAACTGCTCTAAAAATGATAACTGACATTGAAAGTTTGAATAAAGAGCATTCATTCTAAAGGGAGCCATTTCTTAGCCACATGACTCAAACTCTTTAATAACACTTGCTAATTTCAGTCTCAACTGCCAAAAGTGCCCTAATGATGGGCTTAGCACGGAGGATGCTTGGAAGAATGAATGCAAGCCCTGGCGTCCCCCCTGGGAAGACAGAGCCCCGGCAACCCCCCTGGAAAAACAGGTCTGTTACCGGATCCACACCAACTGCCAGAGCTCTCGAGCAAGCGCAGAGCAGTCCCGCGCAATCCTGCTTCATGTATTCCTGTTTTCAACCAGAAGCGGAAAGATATCACCAAAAAATAAAGTGCATGCTGGAGTAGTGTTTACAGCGCCTCTCTCGCCATTTGTTACTGCTGCCTAATCAGTGATACATCTTGCTTTCTCCGGAACGGGATTAAAAAACACCTCTACATTCAAAAATATTAAAATGGAATAGAGCTATTACGACCGCAAAAATCCCTTTTTTTCTGTCCCCAAAGGGTCCCTCCATGTTTAAAACATCTTTTTTTTTACTTCACAGAATTTTACAAGCCTTCCCACCAGCTTACTTTTTAATTAAAATGTTCCTGTTAGTGTCAGAACTCTGAAACATCACATCGGGTTTAAAGGTTTAACAGTTCGTAGCATCTGTGATTTTTGTAAGAGGGGATATGGAAGCACCATAGATTTCTTCTTTTAAGTGGTGCAAAAGCATGTGAGTGCGTGTTCCCCCCTGCTTCTCCAAACGGTGCCCACACGTCCGTGGTAGCCCCCAGGTCCCCCTGACTCTCAGAGGTGGTGGCTCACAAATGACACTCCGCAGCCCTGCACCTGGAGCCATGCTGGGTTTTTGGGTTTTGTTTTCAGCGTAATTTTGATAACGATGAGTTATTTCTGCGTCTGCTATCCAGTGACTGATGAGTCTCTGCTTTATTTCCCTAAATTTTATTTACAAAATTTATAATTTGGAATTTATTGTGAAATGTGAAGTTAAAATGAAATGTGTGTGGGAGAGTCACCGTTGGCTGCCTTCCTAAAAGGCACTTCTCGTCCTCTTCTTCCATCTCTTTACCTCCCTCTCTCTCCTTCCCGGGCACCCACACGGGGATTGCAGAGAGCCAGGCCGGGACTCGCCTCCGGGGTTGCGGGTGGAAGGGTGGAAGGAGTCAGTGTGGTCCCGGCGTCACCGGGCGCCTGACCGGCCCGTCCTAGAGATCCTTTCCCTCCGCTTCCGTCTGTGCGGGACAGCCAGGGCCTCCCTGTCGAGCCACTTCGGGGGGTTCCCGTGTCTTGCATGCACATGCACCCCGACTCACAGTGTGCGTGCAAACACACGGTACCCGGCCAGCGGCTCCGCAAATGGAGGGGTGCGTGGTGTCCCCGACCGCCAGGGTCCACGCCCAGGGCCGGCGTGACTTAGGGGAGGCCGCAGTGGGGGGAACGTGCCAGGCTGGGCGGGCTGGAGGTGCCGTTGGGTGGCTGGCTGGCTGGCTGGTAGGCACTGTTCAGCTGAGAGGAACACAGTAGTCATTCTTTTCGAAATAGCAAAGGGAAATTAATGGCGTGGACTACAAGAGGAGTTGAGGATAAAGGCGTAAAACACAAGCAACGTAACACACGCTCACGGCACACAGTGTGTGTAAGGTTTTTTTGTTTTTTTTACATCAACAAGGACCATGTTTTAACCCCTGTGTTCTGGCACCCAGATTCTCAGGAGTCGTCCCGCCTGGAGGGAGCCGCGCGCGTGCGGTGGGCAGAGGTGCGGCCGACCGCTCGCCCCGCCGAGCGCTTACCCTGAGGGCTATCGGGGCTCCGCACAGACAGGCACTTAGTCCCGCGTTAGTGTCCGGTGGCTGCCAGAACAAGTGACCACAAGGAGGGTGGCTTCAGACAGCAGAGACGAATCCTCTCGGAGCTCCGGAGGCCGGAAGTCTGAAATCAGGGTGTCGGCGGGGCTGGCACCTTCCCAAGGCTCAAAGGGAAAACCTTTTCTCTCCTAATTCTCCGGGGGCTTCCGGCAAAGCTTGGTGTCCTTTGGCTTGCAGAGGCATCACTCCCGTCTCTGCACCTGTCGCCATGCGGCTGTCCCCTGCGACTTCATTTCTTCACGTAGCAGTTTTCCCCTCCGAGTCTCTGGCCCCAAATCTCCTTCTTCCTATAGAAGGAGACGCTCGTCCCTGGAGTACGGCCTTCCCTGATCCAGGGTGCTCTTCCCTGGTTTGCATTTGCAAAGATTCTATTTCCAAATAAAGTCACAGTCCCGGGTACTGGGGCTTAGGGTCTGTGTATCTGTTTCCCGGGGGGGAGGGCACAATTCTACCCGCTATGGCCACTCCTTGCCAGATGAATGTCTGGCTCCTGGGGCAGTGGGGTCCACAGCCCACGGAAAAGACTTGCCCTGGCCTGGTTTTGGACACCCACAGCCGCGCACCAGGTGTCCAGCATCTTAGAGAGGATTTCTACGATGCCGTGCAGCTTCCAGCCTCTCCTGCCCCTCCCCACGCAGAGCCCAGAGACGGGGCCGGAGCTGCAGAGCCCGTGCACATGCTCTCGGGCCGGGTCCCACCACGGGGGCTGCCTTTGAAGTTGGCGGCAACTCTCCTACCACGGGGACAGAGCCGAGCAGGGAGACCCGGGCGGACTGTGCTCTCCCCACCAACAAACACCCTGTTCAAAGAGAATAGTTTGGGCAAATAGCTTACCAAATAATGAATGAGCGGCAGGGTCTGGGCCGGCGCGACAGGGGCCTTGCTTGTAAGGGCCCCGTCCCCCCATGTTCTCTGCACCCTGCAGGTCCCCCGCTGAGCTGGGACTGAGCCAGGGAGGGAGGCGGCCCCTTGTCTTTTCTCTTTCTTTAAACATTTAGTGCCTCTCTTGCTGTCCTGAAGATGCTCCATACTGACACAGGGGCAACACAAACCTGCTCACCTGTGCCTGCAGAAAACGGGAGGCGGGGCGCGCACAAGGAGCCCGGCTCTCCTTGCATAGGGATGACTTGAGCACTCCGAAGGCTTCTCTCTCCAGGCTTTCAGAGGCTGTATCCCCCTTTGGTCCATAATCACAGCTAATGGGCTGGCCACAGAGGCGTCAGGGGCATAAAATGGTCTAACACTACATTGACTATAAATAGCAAAGCCATAAGTGACATTACTTTGCAGATAAGAAACAATCACATCATTAAGCAAAGGTGTTTAGTGTATCAGTCACCCTAACTTTGATTTATTGCAAGGCATTTGTCTGTCACCAGCACAATGGAAGCTATAATGCAGCTCAAGGGTTTAAAGAGAAAATTAAGATGAATATTGCTGCTAGCACTTGGGTTTGCACAGATGCAAAATGGGCGGGCTCCCCCGGCTGCCTGCAGGGCTGGCCCCAGCCCAGCCTCCAGGCCCAGAGGCTAAGGGCCGCCTGCGGTGGCAGAGCAGCGAGCCCTGGGGCTCGAGGTGGGGGTGCCCAGGGCAGGAAGTGGTGACACCAGAGGGAAGAGCTCCCCACACCCCACCCTCTCCAAAGGGAATAACGCATTCCAAACAGCTGGGGATCCCCCTTTTATTTGAGACTTTACACCAGAAATACGAAATGGAAACGAGTTATTTTGACGAATACGATGTTTTAAGAAGCAGTCTTGTTAAACACAACTGCTCCTGTATTCAATTCTGTTTTAATCTTGCAGAAAGTTCTGGAAACCTACTGCAAGTCAGGCTCTGAGCCAGGCCAGGAGGTGCGAGGCGGGCAGGTCACGGCGTCTGTTCTCCGGGAATCGCAGTGCATGGTGGGGGGGGTGGCTTGTTGGCGGGGTTGGCCTGAGATGGTTGAACAAGCGGCTGAGGCAGAGCGAGGACAGTGTGGTCACTGAGACAAGTGGCCTGGGAGGACGCCCAGGAAGACATAGGTCCCCTCTGGGCAGGAAGATCAGGGCCCTGAAGGCTGGAGAGGTTCAAAGGCAACTGGGGGGCGGGGCGCTGGAGGTTTTGCAAGGGGATGCTTGTCCAAGGACAGGGGGCTGGCTCGGTGCAGAGTTCTAATGCACTGGCTGGAGTTCACTGGCCACATGCAGAGTCGCTGGGGGAGAAAAGTCTAGAAAGACAGTCCAACGGCATGAGGAAGGGTCTTGGGTGGGTGGGCGAGGAGGCCACACTTACCGTGATGGGAATCGGGGCCCTGAGGCTTCTGCTCTGGAGGGCGTGCACCGCCGGACCTAGAGACTGGACGCGCAGGAGGAACCTGCCGAGAGGGGAACAGCAGAGCGCAGAGGCCGGTTAGGCGGAGGTCAGCGCCCAGCCCAGCCCAGGGTGGCGGGACACAGCCCTGGGAGTCCTGTCCATCAGGACCAAAGGGAGAAAGAGTTTTTCCATCTAGACTGTTGAAAAAGAGACACTGGAATTCATGTCCCTCTGCAGTTGTGGTTATTAGACGTCTCCTCGGAAACACAAATGAAACACTATCCAGTGATGAAAATATCTCACTTACTTTAAAACAAGCGTGCATCAGTCATGAATAGTCATTACATCAACCAATTAAATCATTAATAATCATTATCCATCATTAATAATTAATAATGATAATTAATAATGATTACCCATCAATCGATAATCATTAGATCATTGAGCCAATCAGGCATGAACAATCCCCGCCCCGTGCTGGGCTGTGCTGGGCTGTGCTGGGCCGTGTGGCCGGCGCAGGAGCAGTCTGGGTTGGGGCCCCTGCACAAATCCCCACGGCCCAGCTCCCTGCAGGGTTCTTGCACCCCGGCCCACCCGACACATCCACCTGGATGTCCTGGTAGTCGGCAGGTCCCGGGAAGGAAACTCTGTTCTCGCCCTTGGGAGCAGTCTCAGAACGCAGGATATCTGTCTGTGTATAGTGTGAGTTTAGAAATGGTAATGCTAGCTCAGAAAAAAAAAATAAAAACAAACAAACAAGGAAACACCTTATTCTTGAAGATTTGGTTTGGTAAAAGACATGATTTCTATGCCACTACAAAGTCTTTTCACCGCCCGCTTAAAAGTTCTACGAACATCTGAGTAGCCTCTATGGCTCATTTTCTGCAAGCAGCTCCTTCTAAAAGGACTCAGCTACGGCGTTTCACTGCGATCCTTCAGACCAGACAGTGCTTCAGCCGAGGCCAGGAACAGCATCGGCCCAAGTGGGGGCCCCTTTGCCAACCTGTGCCCAGTGTTGCCGACATTACTGTATTACCGGCGTCCGACGTCCTCAGACGTGCTGAGGGTGTGGCCGTGGAAGTGCTCTGGGGCTGCAGGAGGGGCCGGGCGAGGCTGGGGGAGCAGGTCACCCGGCTGTGCCTAGGTCAGACCTGGCTTCAAGCCCCACAGCTGGTAAAACGGCCGCCAGCTGTCAACCCCTGGCCGGCGTGTGTCTCCGCTTACTCTTGGAGGGTGTTTGCCCAGGCGCCGTAGACCCCAGCTGGGTGTCCAGCTAGCACGTCCTAATGAAGGCCCCGTGGGTCTTCGCTAGCCTATGCCCCAAGGACACGCTCGTTTTCGACAACCTGAACGTCCGTCTTTACTGTAAGTCGAATCTATTCAGGTAGACGATCTTCCAAGTCTAGGGACTTTTTGCCAAGTGGTAAATGGGCTGTGTTCTTTCCATAACCCGCATGTTCCTCTGCCGAGGTGCTGGTGAAAACTCCACTCCCAGCGCCTTGGCTGTGGGACGAAAGCGTCTCTGTGTGGGCTTCTAGCACTGAGCACCCCGAGCCCTCCCGGGGGCTCTCCCACTTCCTCGGAGCACCTGCCGGGCGCACCCTCCCTTCCCCGGCTGCCACCAGCTGCTGCCCTGCGTCCTGGGGTCTCGCAGGTGCTGAGCTCAGCGTGGGCTTCCCCGTCCGCCACAGCAGCCCTGCCACCTCCTGGACGAGCCTCCCTGCCCGGATGCAAAACAACGCTGCTCCCTTTGTCTAAAGCAGGGGTCCGCAAACTGTTTAAACAGGGGGCCAGTTCCCTGTCCTTCAGACTGTTGGGGGGCCGTTGGAGAGCGCGGCGCACATTCCACACATGCGCACTGTGGGCCCGGGTCGAGTCGGCTGCTAAGCAAAACAGGCAGCGGCGGCAAAAACATCCTGCAGGCCGGCCGGATAAATGTCCTCGCTGGGCCGCATCCACAGGCTGTAGTTTGAGGATGCCTGGTCTAAAACGTAAGAGCGGAAGGAGACATTGACATCCGAACCCGAACCTTTTCTGGGATCCTTCCTTGAACTGGCTAAGAGTGCAGAATGTTGCATACTTGATTGCTGTGAAGCCAAATAGCGAGGGGTGCCAGTGGGGCCACCTGGAGAGGCAGCATGGACTCCCAGATGATGGCATCGGCATAGGAATATAGGTGATTAGCCTTTGCCCAATGCCCGTTGTGCATCTCTCAAGCACTGTGCTCAGGGTGCTGTGTCTACGATCTTATTCGATCCTCCTTACTGCTCTGGGCAGTGTGGGCACCGAGATTTTCCTGTTGTCCACAGATCCTCATGTTCTGAGGGGGCAGTGTTCCATGGCCTCGGGCTTAGTAATTATCAGAGCTTGGATTCGAAGGCAGCTCTGGCTGACCCCAAAGTCACAGTGGGGATGGTCGGGTCCCAAAATAAACTCCAGGCATTTCAAGGTGTGGTGCCCCCACTTTGCTGGGCCTCAGGGTCACCTCGGCAGCTTGCAGAGAATGCAGATTCTTGGGCCCCACCTTCAGGGGGCCTGATCCCGTAGGCCTGGCTGGCTGGGACCGGGAATCTGCAATTTCAGTCAGTGCTGCTGGGGATCCCGACACTGGCACGTGGCGGCTCCGCAGTGCTGGGACTCGCCCAGCCCCTTTCCTCTGACCTGGAGCTGTGACTAGTGGAGACTAAGTGCGGTCCTTGACCTCTGGCCTCCCAGATCCCGCTTCCTGGCCCTCCCTTTTTCTCTCCCTGAAGCCCTGCTGCGCCACGACTCCCAGCGGTGTTCCAGTCCTACTTCCCTGCAAAGGGGAAGCCGGGACATACTCTAAAATCACTTCCGAAGCAGAGAGGTTGTTGGGCTGCAACACCCTGGAGACCCCCACTTGAATTAATAAGATGTTACAGCTTCTCGCTGGAGGGGTTTAGGCTGGGCTTCCTCAAGGGCCTGGCGGCAGGCTGTCGCGGGGATAAGGTGAGGGGCGGTTCTAGGGGCGGTTCTCGGGGTGGGGGGCCCCCACTCACCAGCCGCCCGAGATGTCTGGGTGCAGTCAGCACCGGGAGTGAGAAGGGAGGGGGCTGAGACACCAGCGGTCCTCAGACCTACATCCGGGGCATCCTTGCCCTGGATGCAAGTGGTCTGGTTTTCCTTGTCCTCTAAGGGTGTGGCTCAAGAGGGCCAGGCATGACCTGGCCGGCTGGAGAATGGGGAGCAGGTGGGCAGAACTTCCGGGGCGCACACAGGTGTTCACGTTGCCCTGCAGTCTGGCTCCCTCCCGCCCTTCCGTTGCTGCTGTCCGGGCGCTTCACAGGGTGCTCTGAGGACCACCTGCGTCAAAGTCACCTGGACGCTTGTTAAAGGTGCCGACTCCAGGTGTAGGCACACTGCGTGCGGCTTCCGGGGCGTACCTGGCTCTCTGCATCCTAATGAGCTCGCCGGATAACACTGGCGCTGTATCACAGGAACACATTTGGCTGCAGGAAACTGAATACCTGACCCATGATGGTCCGCCCTAAACGGGTAGAGGTTTCAGTTTACATGTGGAATGGGTAGGAAGGCGAGGGCCGGCATTGGCACCCCCTTCTTGGTGTGTCAGCTTTTGTCCTGATGGCTGTCCTGTTGCCTCATGGCTGCAAGACGGCTGCCACAGCTCAAGGCAGAGTCCCTTCTAAGCAGGAAAGGCAAAGCTTTCCCAGAAACAAGTAGCCCCTACCCCGTAACACATTTTTGCTTTGACTTCATTCACCAGGATTAGGTTTCATGGCCACTTGTGATCACAGAAGAGAGACTGGGAAATGGAGGGGAGCATTGGGATGATCGGTTTGGGCTGACCATGATCTGTCGCCTGAAGCCAAGACAAAAGCTGGGACCTGCTAGAGAGCGAGGGGGATAGGTGACGCCCGGCGTCCGTGCACAGGTGTCCACTGGAGTCAGAGGGTCGCCTCCCACGCAACAGCGAAGGGCAAGGTGGCGACTCACGGACCACCAGGATACGAGAAGAGTCCTGGCGGCACACGGTCCATCCCTCCCACCATGGCCTCTGTTCCTGCCTCGACATGCCTTAAATAACGACTTTCAATCCGCACCTGAGAAAAAGCATCCCAAACATCAGAACTTCGGGGATCAAGGAGCCCCTTTCCTGGGGGAAACGCGAGGGTGGAGTGGGAGATGCATCGGCTCGGTACCTGCAGGGCGGAGGGGCGCGTGGGCAGAGGTCGGTCACGGTGGGGAGCCCCGGCGTGCTGGCCGGCGAAGTTTCTAATGCGGGCCTCGTCAGAGCCTGGGTGGGAGCACGCACGACGTCAGAGTGACACACCGGGCAGGTGAGGGAGCAAGAAGGAAACCTCGGCAACAAATGCAAAAGGAACCCGGAGGAGTGACAGAGGACGGGCTCTTCTCTCGTGACAAAGTGGCGCGTGCGGCTCCAAGCTTCAGCGCCAGGCCTTCTTCTTGAAGGGCTTCCTGGGAGAACTTTCCTGTGAGTGGAATGCCAATGTTCCAACTTCTGCGTAGAAGCAGGTGACAAGAAACATCAGTCGGTGGTGTTTCATATCAACAGTGATTCAAATTAATGTTTGCCTTCCTTCCCTCCCTCTCTCCTGATTCTACAAGCTCCACTCCGCATCCAGTGGAACTTACATTTATTTGTAATCTCGCTGCTTACACTCCACTGAACAATAAAAGAACAATAAACTTAATAAAAAGCCCAAGTGATTGGAAATTGCTCTGGGAATGGCAGTCCAGTATGAAAGCTATAAATTTACTCGTGTGCTCATGACAATGTCAGCTAATTTTTATGAAAAGCCCATCACGGAACATGGCACCAAAACACTGTGATCGCTCGCGTGTCAGCCATCAGACCTCCCCTGATAACAAAATAGAAAATGCATCATAAAATGATGTTTCGAGCCACAAATTCATCTTGAAATGCCCGCTCTATCCAGGAACATTCCTTTTCTGACCCTGTCTTGCACCTGAACTTTGAATTAATCATTCCTTTTCTACCCTGTTACACAATACCAACTGGCACCGTTGGGGGGTGGGGTGTCTGGAAAACAACCACCAGAAATATCGCCCCGCACGACAAGCTGGATTGGCCCACTTTAGTGAATCCAAGGTAGATATAATTAGTCCAGGAACAAAAGCAGCCATCAAGGAGCCTAAAAACTTAATCTGAAGACCATTATCTGCGACGATACACTTTTAAATAAACCACTGGGGGCCCCTTTCTCATTGCACGCATGGCCCAGTGGGAGTGCACAGTGGCTGGGTCATCCCGGGGGGGGAGCTGCAAAGGCTAAGAAATCGGGCTTCCTTTTAGTGTTTGAAAATACCCTTTTTGCCTAATCACTGAGGGCGGTTTCCAAACCGCTCTTCAGATTCCCCAACTGTTTCTCATGTTTGAGAAAATCAAGTTGGTTAAACAAATAAAATACTTTGGCCAGATGACTGAAAGGGAAGACAGCCATCTTAAAGAAAAATGCTCTGTGTAAATGAGCAAAAATCTCAGCAATGGTAATTCATCCCCCCGCCACGGCGAGTTTGTAAACTTTATGGCCGTGAGCTGAGGAGTGGAGCCCATCTGTCCTGACTTCGTGTGATTATAATCATCGATAGATAACGCTCTAACATTTATGGGCACCTGGGGAGGGAGGGAAGGGCAGGGGGAAGAGGAGGAGTTCGGAACTAACCCAAAGATAGTTGCTGTGTACCTGGTCGTCGACCCCCCCCTCCCCCAGACTGGCTGATTCGTCTCATCTCCCTGGGTCTGGCACCAAGGCGGGGCCGGTGGACACCCCCGGATTACTCTTTGGCTGAACGCGGAGGGCAGGCTCAGGCAGTGGCCTGTCTTGAGGACTTTGGGAGCCTAGCGCGTGAGGGGAAGGGTGTGTGGGTGGCGTGAGGAGGGGCTCAGAGCAAGGGACCCAGTGCCCCGGCGCCTTGCCTCCCCTGGGGAGCGCTTGGCCTGCACCTGTTCTGCAGACACCCGCTGGGGCCCAGGCCCAGGGCTGCAGAGCCGCTCACTCCGGATTGGCTAGCAGGCGTTTAACACGCCTCCTCTGGGAAAAGGGCTTTATTTGGAGCCATTTCCCAGAAGTCGTGCCCCCACCCCTGATCAGATGCATGACTCCAAATCCAGGAGGTAGCAGGAGAACACTGAGCCAGACTCTGGGGGCAGCTGGGAGGTTACGGCAAGCTCAGGAGGGGACCCAGCCTTCAAGTTTCCCAGGGGACCGGCGCGCCCACGGCCGGCCCTAGTTCTGCAGATGGGGGCCCATGCTGGAGACAGTGGCTCCTAGACCGCAAAGGGCCTTATTTTATTTTATCTTATTGTCAAGATGACGCGTACTACTTTGTTTCATCTGCTGCTACTTTCCCTCTCCTGCCCTTCCCAACACCAGGCTCCTGCTTACTTCCAGGACGAACTAAAATCCCGCTTCCTCGGGGAAGCCGTTCTGGGCCCTTCCAGGTAAAACCCATCTGTCTACTGTGTCCGCACAGCCTCAGTGGCATCAGATCACAGTCACCTGAGTCTTCACCTGCCTCCCGCCTGAGCGGCGAGCAGCCTGGGCCAAGTGCCCACACCTGAGCACCGTGGCGCCGTCCGTCCTCAGCGGGGCCTGCCACAGCGCGGTCCTCAGTACGCGGTTGTTTCCTGAGTGTGTTGAGACATAACTTACTGTTATGGCGTGGTTTGTTTCTTTATTTCTTAAATAAACTTTAAAAAAAATAGGCATCTTTGTTTCCTCTGCAAGATGGCGTGCAGCTTGCAATTTGAATAAGGAGCATATCGTGTGCAATCAACTAAAAAAAAAAAACAAAAAACCTTGGTGTTTATTTTTTCAGAAGTGCACTAACATCACACAAATAAAATTAAAGCCACTTTAGTGAAGGCTGAAAGTTAATACTAAATGAATCAAGCCCTAGTGCTTAGCAATACAGCAATTTTCCCCCCATTTCGAGGGTGTTTAAAACTTAAGGGTTGGTGCCTCTGCATGATTAATTACCAGGATATGCAGCAGGCTTGTCTGCGAACGTCCGTTTATTGCAAGTTAGGCTGCAAGAGTTTTCTCCCTGTAACATCACCAGCTGCAGTGTTTTCTAATTCCTACTGGAAGTGTGGCTTAAACTCTCCCTGCTAAATTTAACTCAATCAAGGGAGGAAATGTGGAGCTCCACTGTCCTCTGCAAAGCCATCGACTTAACAAATTTTGCATTATTTCATCAGCCCAAGATCACATTATTACTGTAAACTAGATGCATTGTACATTGCTTTGTTTTATCTGCCAAGCTATAGAATCTCACAAGTCTTCATTCTAACCCAGTAAAATCCACTTTGGTCTTTTTGTGTGCAAAAAAGAGGCATTTTAGCGGCAATCATTAAAAAAACGAACATATAGAGAGATGGGTGACTGATTTATATTCCATCCCTGTGTAATTAAGAGACAGCTTTCGATTTCAATGAAATGACAATTGCATAATGGATTTTGAAAGCAAGATAAATATGAAGAGGCAGCGACATTTATGAAGTACACAGGGAGAGATGCAGTGAGATTTATTTTTCAAGTGATAAAACGTCATCCAATCACAATATTCACTTTTATGGTTACAATTTGCCAAATGATCTCAAATCTTGTTAATTAAAAGAAGGGGGGAGAGTGGCATGGCCAAAAACAGAAGCGATGTCTCCTGTGCTTTGAATTATAAAGACGCCTGCTGATCTTAGGAACAACCCGCCTTAGAGGAAAGCAATTGGTTGGAACTATCTAACCAGTGAGTATTTTCTCATTCATTATTGTCCTTGTATATACCTCTAGTTACTAAAACTCGATTTATAGTAAACTATCAAAATATCCGAGTCTTCCTTTTTTTTTTTTTTAAAGTTTCTTATTCTCAAGTATTTGATTTCCAGAAACTGCTATATAGTAATACATTTTTTGGGGGGGAGGACCAGTATAGTTAAGGGAGACACTTTGCCTTTTACCCAATGCTTGGCTTGAGTTTTTAAAATTAAGGGTTTTTTATCTTGCCCACAATAAGTATAAGGGTGAGGATGAGAATGGAGACATCTATTTTGGCTCCAAGCCAGTGCAAATTGGCCAAGAAACAAGCTCCCTATAATTTGAAGATCTGCAGTAAAAAATGGACCTATTGTTTTCGCCAGCCTTTATTTAGCTGTTTGTAATGAAAAAAAAAAAAGTTTCTATATTGCTTTCAAGAAAACCATTCTTATAACTTTCAATTCCACAAGACAGAAAAGTTAGTCATGGCAAATAAATGCACGAGGTTCTGTACGAGATTTCTGCTTTGGTAGTTCCAATATCCCACAGCTGTGTTGATAAAACTGGGATTGCTTGTCTCCTAGAGTCTAATGCCCACCTTTTAAAAATAAAAAATGTGCTCGGACTCACTGGGATAAAACTAAAGAAAAACAGAAGTGAGTTTCGTGCCTGGTTCCATTGCAGGGGTCGTGACCTATCTTGTTTTGAATAAGGTTGATGAGACCTGATCTCTGAGTTGAGCACAAATCGAGGCATAACAAGGAAAACAAAACGCAACCTCGTTTTAACGCAGAACACATTCTGAATGTATCAGCAGATCAATCGTTGGACATTTTTATCTTTTGACTTACACTTACAAAATGACAAACTTGGGGGCGCACACTTAACGTAGGAGTGTTGGCAAAGATTGCTAGCTGTCCTCCGATACCCATTGTCACCTCTTTTGCCAGCAATGACATTTTTAGGGCCGGAGGAGTGCCTAGAGTGAAGATTACATCTCGCTCTGCCCTTGTAGCTTGTTGAGGCCACGTGACCAATTTCCAGCCAATGGGACGTGGGCGATTTCCCAGTAGTGACTATACAGGGAGAGGTTAGGTCCCCTTCCCTCTTTCTTGCCCTTCCCGCCAGTTGCCACAAATGTAGGGCAAGGAGGCACCCTGGACCAGTGGAAGAGGGCAGGCCTTGGGATGGATCCGTGATGACCATTGCCACTCACTCAGCACTTGCTGCATGCCTTACATCAGTGATCTCACGACAACTTCATGAAGTAGACACTGCTATTGTTCCCGTGTTACAGACGAGGAAACTGAGGGACAGAGAAATGACCTGACCAGTAAATGGCAGAGTTGAGACTTTCATCCAGGCAGTCTGGTGTCAGGGTCCATGCTCTTAACCGCCACCCAATACCGCTGTGGACACAGAAGGGGCACCAGAAAAAAGGGCCTGGGTCCCCGTGCCATGAGGCTGTCCCACTGACCCTGCACCACCTGGCCAGGGCTGTTATTTTGTTTCTCTGTCAAAGCAGCCAAACCCATATCCTGACCAATGAAAGGACAGTGGGCAGCGGGCATTATCTGATTAAAATACTTGGGAAGTTAGGCAAACCTGGGCTCAATGCCCACTTGAAACGGCAAGGCAAGAAACTCACAACTAAGAGCAAGTCAAGCTGCAACCGAAACCTGAACCCCAACTTCAGAAGCTCTGACATCCAATAAAACACATTTACTGTGTTTCTATCCAACCCCTGAAATCCAGGGTCTCGTTACAAGGACAACTGTGCTGCCCTGGAGAAAAAGTTGCATGTCAAATACGTTTTTCCAAAATGTATCTTTTATCTTTTTTTCCTGATGGAAAATAATGCGTTGCGCTTCTGCTTAATAGAAGAATAGCCCCTGTTCAGGTAAAGGTAATCTAAAGGTTATTCCTTCGGGGACAGAGGGTAATATTCAGGATTATTATGGCTTTACAAATACTGTTCATGGGCACTTACTTTTGTTACATTTATTTTACTGTAAACCTTTTTGTTTTTCCCGAAGTTAGTGATTGCCTTTTTTTTTTTTTTTAATTTGCTGGGATTCTCTACTGGCTTCATACCCCAGCTCTTTGCCTGGAGAGTAAAACTTCTCAACACGGATCAGACAGATCAGTTCCGTGTTAGCGGTCGGCATCATTCCCAGACTCCCTTCTCCCTCTTCGCTTCCTGGCAACATCCTAGGAGAAGGTATACTCACGATTAAGTAACTGAAAGTGCTGATTCTACACTCACTCTTGGCTATCAAAGCCTCCCACTTTGGCTGTGTATAGCAATCTAGGCTGTAAGTAATCTCATCACTCCCTCATCTCCCAGCTTCCAGTGTTCCCGCTGATAACGCTCATTCCTGTTTTTTTGTACGTGACCTAGTTCCTTACCATCCTTGCAGGGAACTTTTAGAATCTTTATTCCTGGTGTTCTAAAGTTTTATAACAATTCACTTTAGCGTAGACTATTTGTATTCATTGGACTGTACATTTGGTGGACTTAAATCTCGTGACCAATGGCCTTAGCTCTAAGGACATTTTTTTTAAACAATGCTTAATTATCTCCCAGTCATTGGCTTTGCTTTCTCCTTGCGACACTCCTACTATTCAAATGTTAGAGCTCCTTGATTAATCCTCTTAAGCTCCTTATCTTTTTTCTCCTATTTTTCATCTCTCTCACTCTCTCTCTCTCTTTTTTTTTTTTGTCCTACTTTTCTTGGAGATTTCCTCAATTTTATCTTCTAAATCTCCTAGTGCATTAAGAAACATTTTTACCGTGCTTTTAATTTGCAAGAGCTCTTTATTTTCTGAATGTTCCCTTTTAAAAAATAGCCTTATATTTTTGTTTCACGAAAGCAAAAGCCTCTTGTCTCTGAGAATATAAATTGCATGTTTATTCGACATTTTATGTTCACTCCATTGTCTGTTTCCTAAGAGTTCTTTGTCTCGCCCTGTTTATTTATTTTGACCTCAGTCTTTCAAATTAGTGGCTTTCCTTAAACACACGGGGATTGTTGGCCGTCTGGTATGAGGCCCGACCAGGCTCATCGGAAATGTGATCTGGGAGTGGGGCCTCGTGGCTGGCAGCCCTGCCATCTGACTTGCTGGCAGCCCTGGTGCCATGGGGTGGGGCTTCATTCAGCTCGGAGGGTCTCTTCTCTTGAGTGGGCCAGTTTGGTCAGAGAAGAATACTCTAGATGCTCATCTGGAGGCAGTAAGTTCTAAGAGCTCAGAGGAGAAACAAACGAGGCATCTTACCATTCGCTGCTCAGACCCCCGCTTAACTTCCGGCTTTCAATATGGCGCCTCATGTCCCCCCGCAGTGGCCCGATGTCCCCAAGTCCAGACACTCTCGGGTTCAGCCCCTCCAGGGGACAGTGTCCTGTCTGCTTTATGTCAAGGAGGAGGGGCCGCCTGGTTGGGGGAGGGGAACTTGGGGTCTAAGCTCTCTCTCTTTATTTATTCATTTTATTTTTTAAGGGGCCTTCCAGTTGCTTCTGTTTTGCCAAGCATTGTCTGTGCTGATGCCGTTGGAAGTACAAGTGCCTCCAAGTCTAAGCCCTTCTGGAGTTTTGTAGCATAAATCAGCCGACTAAGTTCTCATTGGGAAAGTAGGTTTCAGCTCTTTGTGCTGTTCTCCGTGGTACACTCATCCATCCGCTTTCCGTCACCCGAAACCCGGTATCTTTCCTTGGTGGCTGTCAATCCCTATCCTGTGTGCTTGGCCCTTATGGGTTCATGACTTTTTATAATTCCATTGCTGTAATTTAGTGGTATTTCGGGAAGGAATGGAGACAAACACAGCCATAGGTAACTGGAAGTCTAGTTTTTACTCCTTATTTTTATTTAAAAATTATTATTTCTAAAGATGAAAAATCATGAAGACGAATGAAATTATTTTAGAAATAAGTTAATTATTTATGCAATGCAGAAAGAGGATATTATGAAGTTCAATTCTGATTTTTGTCTTTTTTACTATAGTTAGTAGAAATGAAGCTCCAGTGACCAAGAGACAGCCATACTCCAGACTAGCTCACATGGGGGTTATTTCTATTTATTCATCTATCTATTTATCTATTTGAGAAACAGTCTTGCTTTGTCGTGCTGAGTAGAGAGAGTGTGGTGGTGTCATCATAGCTCACTGCAACCTCAAACTCACGGGCTCACCCGATCCTTCTATCTTAGCTAGGACTACAAGCAAATGCCGTGACACCTGGCTAATTTTTTTATTTTTTTTTAATTTTTATTTATTTATTTATTTATTTTAGTAGAGACAGGGTCTTACTCTTGCTCAGGCTGGTCTCTAACTCCTGAGCTCAAGCCATCCTCCTGCCTTAGCCTCCCAGGGTGCTAGGATTACAGGCGTGAGCCACTGCGCCTGGCCAATATTTCTATTTATTATCAGTGTCTCCTTTGGTAAAGTGGCATTTCCATTTGTCCTCAATTGGCTTCGTTTTCCTATTTTCGTATCCAGAGGACCTGGGTCATCAAGATCGAATCTCAGATTTACTGACAACTCTGACCTAAGCTGTTTTATTTTACATTTTCTTTCTTTTTAGGACTAGTCAGTAATGTGGTTTGGGCCAAATGCTCTCATTGGTTTAGACAATTCTTTCTTTGGGAGTTCCCAAAACTTGGAGAACTTGCACAACTATTTTCCTAAAACATTGGAGACTGGTCCTTTCATTGGGAGGTCAACTAGTGTCAAAGGGACCGGGTCCTTATGTGGTCTTGCATGTGCCGCCTCGGCCTGGGGGCGGGGGCGGTGGGGGGGGGTCAGCACCTGCTCTGACAGCTGCCCGTAAAGCAACGCTGCAAAACGCACCTTCGCTTAGAGAATATACAGCTTTCCTTGAGTGACTCCGTTTTTCCAGACATGCCACCTCAGGTTCACTGCGCTCCAACACCTGTCTTATGCCAGGAAGAGTTCCATGTTCTTCCACAAAGAGGTGGCCACGCAGGTGTGCTCTGGGGTCCCTCCTAGCAGGTGCTTCGGAAATGGAATTCTCTGGGTAACCCGGGAGCGAGTGAATCTGTCTTTCAGAAAGTGGGTCAAGCCTCACTCCGATCCCTTCCCATCCAGGGCAGAAGCGCTTCTCTGCGAATAGCGCGGCTCCTCGCGCCGGGGCAGGCCGGTGGGGGGGGGGGGGTGTCAGCTCTTCCTTCAGGAACCGCTCGCCCTCCCCATGGCGGGCACACGCGCCCCGCACGGCGGACACAGGGTCTCGGCGCACAGACTCGAGAGCGCAGCTGCAGAGAGGGAGCCGGGCAGGGAAACTGCTCATTCTTCGTGCTCTTCACGGGGCCGAGGTGTTATAAATAACTTCCTTTCTTCGTTTCTGACATGTGGAAAGGCACTCGGAGCGGGCGGACTTCCTGCAAACAAAGTTAACGCCAGACTCGACCAACTTCCTCTTATCATAGAAATGCCAGAAAACAGGAAGTCTGATGTGTGCATGTAACGTACATAATTCATGCAACTGTCACTTGGGTGTCTCCGGTATTTCAAACTTCCGGGGTTATTCTGTCATTTAATGTTTACAACAAAAACGACTGGATCTCCTATCCCAGGTACGCTGGGTAATTGTCACCCTACCTCATCCCTGAGGGCTGTTTGCCATTTATGGGACTCCAGGCCACCCCTTGCTCTGACTCCACTTCTCCCCTGAGTTCTTGAGCGAGGCCCGCTCCCACTGCCTGCACCCCCCGCTGGATACCTGGCCTGTCCTGCAGTGCCCCAGCGTTCAAGCCTAAGACCGTGGTGTGTGGCCGGCTCTACGGAAGGTTTGGTGGAAACAGATTCTAAGTCACCGTACTATACAGCGAGATTCCTGCGGGTGTTTAGCCTTGCTGTTCTAAGGCTCCACCCACATCCCCCCCCAACCTCTACGGAACTCCCCACTGCTTGACCCCCCTCATTGGCCTCCTCTGCCTCACTGCAGCCTCCTCCTGTGACCTCTCTGCTCCCTTCTACAGCCCCTCCCCCACCCCAGGGCTCGGCCACACCCCAGCTGGGGCTGCTGGGGTTGGTGGGACAGACCAGCTCATTCTGTTAGGGTTAGGGTTAGACTCTCTCTTTCCTGACCAGATTCTT
Source organism: Microcebus murinus (assembly GCF_040939455.1). Lineage (NCBI taxonomy): Eukaryota > Metazoa > Chordata > Mammalia > Primates > Cheirogaleidae > Microcebus > Microcebus murinus. Next base: position 2,848,665 of record NC_134117.1, read on the forward strand.
TGGCCGCAACTCTCTCAACCAAAAGGCCTAACACAGTCTTTTTCTAACCAGTAGGGCCATGTAGCCCTATATGCGAATTTTGCCAAGCCCTAGAAATCAGAATTTGGGCAGGCAGTGCTTGCTTTAAATAGACATTATATTTTCTTTTCACCACGTTCTTTAACACATGGAGAAGATGTCTCTGGAATTGCCAGTGATAACGTCACCAGCACACGCAGGTTCTTTATGACGCCCCCCCCACCCCACCCCCCCAGAACCCGCCACCATCCCATTCTGCACAGGTGCTAGCGAGCATCACAGCCCGTTTCTGCCCTGCGCGGCCCTGCCAACCGAGAGCATCTGGACTCGAGTGGCCGCTGGGGTCTTCCGGAGACGCTATAGCACGATGAGGCTTTAACGAAAGTGGCTTTTTCTTTTTCTTTTTAAGGAAAGAGTGTGCTGCTCCTATAGATAGGGCGGGCGCCGCCAGCGTTAGGAGGTGGCCTTGAAAGCAGGTGCTAGGAGGCAAGGGCACGACGGGCAGGGGCTGGCGGGGCGCAGGGGCTGCTCTTCGCCATTAGCTCTTTGGGAAGGCGACGCTTCCCGGGAGCCTGGGCCTGGAGGAAGGACCTCACCATTCCAGTCTGTGCGGGTCTGGGGCTGTGCCCCTGGGGCCGGCGGGCTAGGAGACGCCTCCGCAGCCCAGCGCTTCCAAGCAAGCTCTGCTCCCGCGGAGCCGGCCGCAGCCCCGGCCCGGAGCGGAGCCCCCTTCCCCAGCTCGCTCGCTGCGCCCTGGCACCGGCCCTTCCAGGTAGCCACCCTCGGTGTCACACCCACCTTCACGGATGGGGACACAGGCAGGATGGGTCACTTGTCAAGGGCCACACAAATAGTAGCTGACGGCCCTGGGGTCTGAAGACGCCTCCAGGCAGGCGCTGTGCTGGTTTCAAGGCCCCTCCCCACTTGGGAGCCCCTCTTCTCTGCAGCCCCTGACAGCGGGTCCACGGTGGACCGTGAGGGCTTACAACGCCCCACCGTGTCTGGTCGTACTCAAACCTGGCCGTGTTTGGGTCTTAGATACGCTCAACTTTCGGAGGACAGATATTCAGAGAAGGAAGGTCGCCCCGGGAAGGCAGTAGTGGGGCAGACAATCTACACCCACTCCACGCAACCCAGGTGGCCTCATTCTTCTCTTAAAGCCTTCTGCCTTTCTCCTGTGAGCTGCACTTATCTTAGTTTATACATAGTATTTATTTGCTTTTTAGCGTTTTTCTCTGCTCCCCACTAGACTGCAGGTCCTACAAGGACAGGGAACGGGACTGCTTTTCCTTTGCTTATATCTACAGCTTCTGGGTGGTGGTGGCATACAAATGACATAATATAATTCTGGTCGAATGAATAAGCAGATTAATTAATTAATTAATTTAATTTTGGGGGGGATTCTTTTTTTTTCCTTTTATTTCATCATATTATGGAAGTACAAATATTGTTAGGGTTACAAATATTGCCCCTGCCCCCCCTTGCCTCCCCCCGAATGTGTCCAATCCCAGATTAATTTACAAGTCAGATTAAAATCCACGTCTCTCTCTCTCTCTGTCTTTGAAGATGCATCTTGGTAGTCTCAGGAGCTTGCTTAGGGCCACCGTGTGGCTTCGCTTTTGGCGAAACCGGTCCCCGCCGTCAGGATTGTCCAAGATGCTTCTCCCTCGTCTTCTTCCTTAAAATCATTTGGAGCAAAAGAGTATATGTCGTTACTGAACTTGAGAAATTTTTTTCCCATTTATATTTAGTTTTTCAGATTATTACTGAAGAGTTTTACTAAGTTTTAATTTTTACGGGTGAGGCTTCCTTTCAGACTTAGTTACAGGATGTAATTTTTGTTTCAACAAACTCTGCAAAGAAAATAAATCTATACCAACTACCGATCGAGCCTTAAGCCTTTCTTCGTGCCCGGCTTCCCCAGGCAGAACCGAGTTGTATAAACTCGTTTAAGGAATCGGAAGAAAGGTGCTCTTTGATGGGAAATTAGAAAGTCATAAAAAGGAATACAATATTTAGCGTGAGGAGACTTTGAAGAGCTGATGTGTTTATAAACAGCAACATGAGGTCAAATGTCATATTACATAGGCTGTGGGCACTTGTGACCCCAACTGTGGACAGCGTATTCCTCCTAGAAGCAACGGCCAGATCTATCAGTTGGACTCATTTGTGGCAAGTGACAGAAACTCAACTGAAGTCCAAAGACATTAGTTGGTTCATGTCTTTGAAAATCCTAGCTCTGCACAGCTGGATCTAGGGGTCAAAGACTATAGTAGGTCCCCTCTCTTCTCTCTCTCTCTCTCTCTCTCTCACTCTCTCTCTCTCTCCCCCACCCACCCCCAGGCTGCTGCCGCCCTGGCTCCATTCTGCACGAAGCTCCTTCCCCAGGGCTCGCACAGGCCCGAGGCAGCTCCAGACTCCCCTGGGTGGCCTGTAGGGCTTTGATGCCAGAAGAAGACAGAGAAAAGCAAGGCGTGGTCTCAGCATCCATGTGCCAGCCCTCAGGGAACCCTTTCACAGGCTGGTTTCTGAAATGTGTCTATGTCTGAACCACCGCTGGGGCTGGCATGGGGGCCCGCTCGGGTCCCATGCCCCTCTGTGGCGGGGGAGACAGAATCCTTATAGGAGGGGTCGACGGAAAAACAAAGGGACACTCAGGTGAGGGCCCAGGGATGCAGGGCAGGTGCAGTAAACCATCGCCTGCTGCACCCTGTTTAGGAGAATAGAAAAGAAAATAGGAGAAGGCATTTAGATACTGAGCTTGCTCTGTAGAAAGTGCTCGGACATTGTTTTGAATTGCAAAGTAGGAGAACTAAAAGTATACCTTAAGAACATGCCTGCATTTTTAAGTAGCTGGTAAGATTTGATTGCATGCTTCAAATGTTATTCAAATAACTTGGATACAAATTTATTCCATTCCCTAAACTGTTGAAAATACCTAATGATTTATTTTCTTCTTATGAGCTCCTAAAATATTTAGTAAATATATTCTAATTCATTGTCCTGTTTTAGTTAAGCATCTATGATCCATACGGATTTATTAAAATCTAGCCTTATGACTCTACTCTCGTCTCCGATTTTTAATTTTGCTCTTCATAAGTTTTCATTTGCTTATTCAAAATAAACCAATCAGTCAGTATTTATTGAGTAGTAACTATCAGCAGGTGTTATTGAAGGGGCTCTGAAGGAATTCAAAGATGAAACATACAGAGAGACAAACTTATAATTTAACCAGAGGATCAATAATTAAACCACTTAAAGGGCAGTGATGAGTAAAAAGTGGCCAAGATGATATTTTCAATATTGGGGAAGGGCGAAAAAAACTCAGAAGCTTCATATACAAGTGACCCAACAGAAAACTCAAATTCAGAGAGAAGAACTTCACGGGAGCTGACTTAGGTTCAGCCAAGATTATGCACGACCTAAGAGATGTGCGTTATCTACAAGGCAAGTTGTGAGGTGCAATGAAACGCTTTGTTCAAGTGATTGTCAACAATCACTGGAATACTGCAATGATGAAATGACCGATGAAAAAAGTGCAGATTACGAGAATGAACAACACTGTATTTGTAGAGTTCATAGGTTAAGGAAACACATGCATATGCGTGTATGCGAGCCTGTTCTTAGCTCTAGCAACCGGTGAAGAAATTGGCCAGGAAATGTCCTCCCTGTCGCAGCCTCCATGGAGTATCTGGGCAGGGATCCAGGGAGCGAGACAGGGACGGGGAGGTGCGAGGAGAGAAGCGGGCAGACACTCGAGGGTGCACGATGGCACTGCCACCCCCGTGGCACCTGAGGCTTGACACTGCAGGGACCTTTCCGGCGCGTGTGGACAGCATCTCGGAGCAGTCCTTCGGGGCACCAAGGGGAGCTTTTTTCTTCACTGGCTTCTGGCCCCCACTGGTCGGAGGTGGCCCCGAGAGTGTGACTCCTCCGTTCTCCTGGGGGTGCTTTCATGAGCACCAAGCAGGTTCTCCTGGGCAACCTGAGACTGAAGGAGATGCTGTCACCGAGGACAGCCCAAGGTGGTCCAGGCCTCCAGTGGTGACCTGAGGGTGCCGGAGGAGGACCAAGAAGAGGTGGGTGTGGGCAGGTAGGATGCGTGGCCCCAGGTCCACTGACGGGAGACCAAAGGGGGCCAGGCACCAGTTCCCTGGACTATCTAGAGGCCTTGCCTACGCAACACGCAGCCGAGCTCTGCTGACAGGGAAGTCATTGCCATAAAATCGGAGGACCTGCCCGTTTGGGTGCCGCGCAGGCCAGCAGACAGCTTAATGCCAATTAATGTAACACGGGCTGGATTCTCCTGAGTGATGTGAGCACAGACGAAATTAACGTAGTAAGCACAAACATCAGCCTGTAACCGGTACAGAACTGATTTCACTATAACCTAAGATCCCGAATTCCCGGGCAAAAGAGCAGACATTCCATGTTTTAGTAAAACGAGGAAAACATTTTTGGTGGCTGTTGTAGTTGGTAAAACTTTGTACAATCTTCAAAAGTATAAAGTGCTTGCAAAAGAACCCACACAAATGCAGCTACTGGGAAACGTCTGAGTAACACGCCTGTCTCGGGAGTTAGGATGAGCTATTTGTTTTACACCGGTCAAGTTACACTGAGCAGATACGCCGTCTTCCGGGGCTCAGGCGAGGATGGAGCGTGAGGGGAGTGAGACCCTTCCCTTGGGCGCAAAATTTAAGTAGGCTCTAAAAAAACTCAGCAATCAAGATTTATAATATTTTAATGCAACATCAGGACATCAAAATTAATGCAAAAAAAAATCCACCAGGAATAAAATATCAAAATCTTTCCTAAAGCTCACTGTACAGGGATTAAAAATAATAATGATAAAATTTAAACAATTTTTCTTAAATCCAGAAGCAGTATCATTGATGTTTCTTCTTGCCTCAAGGCCCAGTAGGGGTTGACAGAGCACAGTTGTTGATTAACTTGCATTAATTTTGATTTTTAAAAATAAATTACCTATTGATTATTGCATTTTTTGGCACCCCCCTGAAATTCTGTGCCCAAGGTCAGTGCCTCCCTCTCTTCACCCAGATCCAGCCCAGCTGGGAGTAATACCAGGAAATTTCTGGATCAGCAGTGGATGCACTGCGGTTGGGCACAGGATGTCACAGGGTTTATCTCGGATTAATCTCGGTATTCATGCTGTTTGTTTCGTTTTCAACATGCTCCACCTGTGAATAGAAACTTTGCTTTCCAAACTTCCGTCCAGGTCTAGCCCCTCAACCAACAAAGGTGTTGTGACTCTACCTCCAAGATGAGCAACGGCAGGGAGGTCCCAGGTGGCTCAGCCGACCGAGCGGTGGTGAGTGGTGCACTGTCTGTCCGTCCCACGGGGCCACCTTCTGTCCGTCAGGAGGTGGCAGTGGAGAGGTGGCCCTGGACTGGGCACGCCCCTCGGCCGGCATCCTGCAAGGCGGACGACGGCCTTCCTTGAACTCTGGGCACAAGACGAGGGGGAGGCCTGTGGCCAGGGCAGCAAATGGTTAAAAGCACCTCTTCAACGGAGAGAGGACGCCAGGGAGTGACGTCCGTCCGGCGGGAAGCCACGCGAAGGCCTGCGAGTGGGCGTGATTGAAAAATGAGGATTCCCCGGATGAGAGATGGGCGCTTAGCAAAGGGCAGCCTGGCTCCTGCCCGGTGTGTCTCCCTCATGAGGGATGGGGCCATCTTTCACCTCCCGCCTGCAAGGAGAATGTGTGAGCCCTGGGCCTGGCTCCCCGGCTCACCCCGGCAATGAATTTGCTGCTTCTTAATGTAAAACCGGCCTTTTCTGGTCATTGTGCCATTTTATTTACGGCCTGTCTTTGGGGAGCTCTTGATCAATAGATTTAGTCCCACAGTATATTTCTTCCTTTCAGTTGTTCTTGGTTATATTTTTAAATTACACGGCTGCTAATGATTGTGCTGCTTGCCCTTGAGTGAACCTGGCTTGGGCTACCAGGCGGCCGGGTCTTAAAGGCATGGTGGCTGCGGATTAATGCCGGCCTCCCAGACGGGCCAGTTTCCGGGCTTGGCTTCTGCTGGGAGACGAGGGGCTGGCAGCCGCTGGGAGGGTGGTGGGGGGCGTGGAGGGTGCAGCGCCGCCGGGATCGGCCCTCACTCTGGGCTCCTCCGTCTCTGTCTTCGGACGCAGAGCTGCACTTGCACAGTTAGAATGACCAGGGCCCAGCTACGCAAGAGTGGGCGTCTGCCCATTTGCCCACTCCCCGTCCGCTGCGTCCTCTGGCGCTGCTGGGACAGACTTTCGGGGACCCGCAACACAACGTCCCACGGGGCTGCCAGGCCCAGGTGAGGCCGGAGAACGCCACCTTGCAAGGGGCAAGCGGGAGCCCCGTGCAGGGGACATTCCTGTAACAACGGCTTATTGGTCCCCAGGGGCCACAGCCGGGGGTCATGATTCCTGCCTAATTTGAGCACGGACGACCCAGGGGCAGCAACGGCATAGACGCTGATTTGCCTGATTCGATTAAATTATTGTTTGCATTTTCATGCAAATGAAGATAAGTTCCTTTGGCACGAGAAATGTGCGTTTAATAAAAGCTGTGGCTTTGGGGCTGCAAACAGAATGTGTTAACTTGGGTTGCTGGGGGTGATGCCGCATGTTTCCAAGAGCTTCGCAGGCTAGAGCCTGGAAATTCCCAGTGACTCAGTAATTCACGGGCGAGGTTAGTCTCACACCTCCCCTTCATTCTCCTCTCGGAATTCCACAGAGCAGCCTTGTCTCCACCTATCAATTACGGCCGTATTAATTTATCTCCCTGCATCTCTTTCCCTGCACTTGGAGGTGGGGACAAGCTCACCTAAAATATATATATATATATATATATATTTCCCCCTTGCTGGAGGCTTTCGTGAAACAAGGCTAATATTCGGCACTTGGGGATTCAAGCTGCTGCATTTCACGAAGTTTGGGTGTATTAATGAACAAAAAACAAGAGCGCAGAGAAACTGGAAAATTAGCGGCCGGCACAGAGCCTGCAAACAGGAAACAGCCTGATTGCCGGCACGGGTGCAAAATTAGTAAAAGAATTCGAAATTGTCTTATGCTCGGAGATTCTATTGTTTTCAAAGAATAATTCCATCTATTTTAACATTTTCGAGTGTAATTCCATTGGTAACCGCTCTTCCTTTGATTGTGAGCGATGTTGACTGAAAGGAGTGGCTCAGCGTCTGTTTTGGCAGTTAGACTTATATCTTTTGTTTGAGAACTCAAAGTGCTGGCTTTCCCGGCCAGCCTCCCTCCGTGTTTCTGTTTGGTGATGTGATGACAGACTTACAGTGTGTTTCCTTGTGTGTATGGTAACAGATGTTTATGTGAATAACAGACTTTTTTATGAAGGCACACACTTTATAGCCAAATACTAATTAAAAATAATTGCATGTAAGCATTTTTGTTTATTCCCTGTTGTGCATCTTTAATCATTTGAAATCACCTGCAGTTGAAAATTGAGGCAAAGATTTGATCCTGCAATTATAAGAGGCCATCTGACTATATATTAGGTAGAAATAGCAACATATTTGAGAAAAAAAATATTAAAACGAGCCGAGTGCCAGGTCATTCTGAAGTCTCTTGTATATTGGGTCAAAATACTAATACATTACTTTGTTAAGCTAATAGGATTTTAAGGCATCGTTCAGCCACCAAAACAACTGCTTCATGAATAATATCCTATACCTGACACATTTTGTGCACTAACAAGCTCATTACAAGTGGGTTTTAATTAGAGGCGTAACAGATGGTTCCCAATAAATATGGGCAGCGGCGACTCCTTGGCTTTTTTTTTTCCCCTTTTAAAGACAAAAATTGCAGGTAATTGAGAGACTGAGAACCTTAGTTTGGGTTTAATAGTATGTGTTCAATTAAAACACAGTGCCAAGTGCCAGGAATTTGACTCAGGTTGTTGAACACCGGGGGAAAAAAAAATAATAACAACAAAAAACCGAAAGCCAAAAAACACAGGGTAAAAAATGCTTTTCCCGTTTAGAAGTGAGCTTCTAGTCGCCGTGGCGGGGACAAGCCACGTGCAGCCCACGGCTCTCTTCTCGGGGCTTTGTTTTTAAGCAGCGCCTGTCAATGCGTTGTGAGGAATTAATAAGACATTGCAGAGTGTTCCCGAACTCCGGCACCGAACGTTGTCGGCACTGTGACATTTAGCAAACACATTTAAGCAGAAAATAAAGGGATGGTTCTAAAAGCCACCGGTGCCCCTCTGCACACGCAGCATTTTAATACTATTTGGGGACAGGAGAGGGTAGAGGGAGCAGATAAGCTGGGCAATAAGTTCCACTCTGAGAGTTTTCATTTTAAATGGACCAGACTTGACATTTGTGTTACGGGGTGGGGTCAAGGAATTTGGTGGATTCTTGCATGTGAAAAAGGCTTATGGTTTGGGGCACAATTTACATTTTTTTTTTAATTATTTGCTGTAGAGAAAAGCCTTATCTAAAAGAAAGACTGCAACACACCAAAATAAGATAAGAGAAGTTTAGAAATAAATGCATAACAATTTGGAGAAAGCATCATTTCATTTCGTCAATTTTTCTTTTAAATATGCTTTTTTTTTTTTTTTTTTTTTTTTTTTTTTTTTTTTTTTTAAGGGAAGAGGCCTCGAGAACCAACTCCCAGTTCCTAATGAGTGCTGGTGGCTTTCTGACTTCCTGCCTCCTTCTGAATATACGGGTTTCGGAACGACGGCATCTCCTCCCCTGGAAGCAGGTGCTCGGCACGTCAGATCGGCAGAGGGCTGTTTAAGGGGAATAAAGAGACTGCGGGTTTTCGGGGAGGCTCCTCGGCCGTCTCAGAATTAGCAATGTAGATGATGGGACATGCTTTCACATTCCGGTGGCGGCTTCCCGCCAGCCCCATCCTCCACTCCTCTGCCTGGTTTCCTTCCCAGCGGCCGCCCTCCCTGCACACACGGTGGAGTTGCGTTTCATGCTATGCCACTGCCTGAAAATAAGGCCACTCCAGGTATAAAATATTCCACCCGTATTCCCTGGGGCAAGGAGCTGACATGCGGCAACTCTTCAGACGCGGAGCCACGAGGCCGCAGACGGGGGGAGAGCCAGCCGCGCAACTGCAGCCGGCGCCCCAGCCTGAAATAGCGCCGGCGACAGTGTGAGGGTTTTAATTTCATTAAGAATTTTTTTTTTGACAGCATGACACCCCAGAGTCTTGTTCCAGTTGTTTCTTATCGTTTAAGGAGGGGAGGGGACTCAGGGGGTGGGAGACAGACCCCTGGGCCGGACTGGTACACTCCAGTTTGTACAGGTAAGGAGCGCCACTCGGTACTCGCTCCGCTCGCGGCCGGCTCGCCCGCGGGGTCGTGGGCATCGGGGGACGCTCGGCAGGCCGGGCGGGCCGCACACCGCCCCACAGCTGGGACGTGGGCACGGACGGAGGGCGTGCAGCCCGGAGACGCCTGATTTATGCGTGTCGCTGGAGTGGCGTGTTGCCCGAGATGTGTGTGCAGAGAGAGAGGGGATGTGTCATTCCGTGTGACTTCAGGGTGAAAATGACCCAGGCTTCCGTTCGACAGACGGAATGGAGACACGCGTGCTCGCTCGTGGATAAGCAAGGGGGTGACATTAAATGGGGCAGAACCGGCCGAGTTCTGGTCCCTGTGTTCTCCGTGCTCCCCGAGGTGGGAGGGTGCATTTCAGCCGCCAGGCCCCTCCCACCTTCAGGTCATGCCCCTGCCCCCCGCCCCGACTGCTCGGGGTTGTTGGCAGAGGCCGCCACGCCAGCGCCTGACAGTTAACGACCAGTCCTTACGGCTGAGACAGGCTGCCCTGCCTCCAGTGACCGGGAGGCCAGCAAAACAGCGCGAGTTATTTCCTGCTCTCGAGATCCCAGAATCACAATGCCCCTAGGACCTGCAGTTGTCAAGGCCCCTAGGGCTCGGGGCTGTCACCCTTCATGCTTAACTAGTTCATGAGGACTGCAGTGAAGATTAATAGATGCCACGGCCTGCATTGTCATCATGCAGAGATGAAACCCAGCCACACATTTGACAAGGCGAATGGCCTGGTAACTAAAGAGCACTGGAGTGGAATTCGGGAGGCCCCGGACCTTTCCGGGCGATAGCCTTGGAAAATCATTTATTTCTGTTCAGCACAGCCCTGTCTTCTGCCCTTCCCTACTGTCTATAACGTGGGGCTATCGTACTGGGCTTTCCAGTCACTTACAGCAGGCATGCATGTTGAGAACAAATGAATCAGGGAGGGAATGGGGAGTTCTTCTCTCCCCTTTTGCGAGGAGGCTTTGGTGTTTTTCTTACCTGGCCAGTCCTACATTTCATGGTACCCAGGACGGGCTCTTGAAACGAACCCAAGGCTTTGAACGTTTTAGGCTTCCCAACTAAGTCCAAGACACAGTGTCTACACCAGGAGCGCACCTGCTGACCCCATTTCCTTCCAACTCGGAGACAAGGCTCCGAACACAGCCGCCGTCACTCAGGCGCGTGGACCTCTGGTTCCCAGCAGAGCTGCAGCTGCACTGGGGCAACCGGCCGGGCAGCGAGGCAGGGGACAGGGCCCAGGTAGGTCTTTGCAAACAACCCCGTACAAAGGATGTTTCTTCTTTTCAAATCTCCACTTGACTTTCGTGGGATGTCCCTTTGTTTCCCCATCATGCAGAGCCGAGCTCCATCCAATTTATCCATCCTAGCGGCCAACTGAAAAGGAAGCACCAACAAACCCCCGAGTTTAGAAAGGGACACAGGGTTACACCTGGGTAGGACTTTGAGAAAATGAAGAGTGAGTGGTTTATTTCATTAAGAAGTCAGCCTGGGCCATTGTTCTGCGCCCCGGCCCCGCGGCACGGCCCAGGCGACAAGGACAGAAGGCGGCCCTGCCTGGACCAGCCTGTTCCCCGCGATCGCACAACTGTGCTCGGAGCCCACACTGATGCTGCGTGACTTTATTTGCCTTATATGTGTTGAAATGTGCTCTGATCCGTGTAGGTCCACGTGTGCACCAACGACAAAGCTACGTAGTACTCCAAATTCAGAAATAAATAGGGAGTCAGTCTATTTAAGGTCTGCCTCATTCATATTCATTCACTCATTCGTCCGTTCATTCATTCATGCTGGAAAGGGAAGCCTTTCCACAAAAGCCAGGTGGGGGGGGGGGATCTCTCAGGTGCTGCCTGAGCACCACTCACTGCTCAACCTGAGCAGAGCGCCCGTTTCTCCTGCCAACTCATCCAAGAGGGGGCTGCCTCACTTCAATTAAGCTTGAATTAATTCTTGCTGGTTTCCTCTACAAAACATCCCAGGTTTTAATTGTTTCACCTAATTACTGGACTGTGACCCAGATTTAAGACCTGACACAGGTGATAGGAAACGATGGGCTTCCTTTGATTGCGTTCGGTTATTGTCTCGAGAGCGTTTTGGAGCAGAATATTCCTCCTTTCTGTTACTACTTATTTGTGCATCTGACCTTCCAGACTCAAGCTGGATGAAATTTCCCTAAATAACCATGGAATCTCCAAATGCCTATGCCTTACATTTAGGATCAAATTCGACTGTAATCGTCCTCAAAGCCAGGCTGCAAGACTGTTGATCAAAATAATAAAAATCTGCGCTGAGATCCACAACTTTTCTATCTACCCAAACTGTACAGGGGGCTTAAAGAATAGAGACCTGCAAATTCTACAGATGCTAATTATAGTACTCATTTCTAGCTACATATTTGCATGCAAATATCAGCCTGTATAAATTTGGCATTGAAAGCACCCCAAGGCTCTAGCCTGGCAGATGGGTATTGGATCACAATGAAACTTAACAGTACCTGGGGGCTTTGGGGCCAAACAGAGGCTCTGAGCAACAGGAGAGCATCCGTCTTCCCTCTTCTGAGATGACAGTGCAGGCTTTATACATTGTTCTGGCCAGAAAATATTTGAGAGGGTTTGAAAAAACACTTTGGGCTGATAGCCAATTTCCCTTAACGTTCTGCAGACGCTCTGTAGATCTCGGAAAGTAGGACATCTTTAAATCGCTTTATTTTGCTTTATTTTAAGTTGAGGAGCATCGGCTAAGCTAGGGGGATAGCCCGGCCCACTCCACGGCTTCTCGGGGACTCTAGCGGGAGGCGGGAGGCAGGTGCTGAAGGAGGGCGGCGTAAACCCTGGGATCAATTTCCCATCTTTTTTTTTTTTCCACGAGGAGCATCGCAAAGCTTTCCGGGCCTTATCCTTTCTTACTCTGCAAAAGAAAAACACTCATCCAGAATATAAGGTGAGGTTAGTGCTTCTCAAAGCCTGAGAGGTTTCCGAGAGCCCGTGGCCAGGGCAGGGGCGCTGGCGGGGGCCTGGCGGGTGGGTGGGCACGTGGGCACCCCGCTGCAGAGAACCTGGGTCTGGGGCTGCCGCACAAGGCGATTCTTTCCCTGCTCAACTGTTTTAAGAATCGGACAAGGTGCATAGATGCAATTAAAATCAAATGACAAGGTATTTGAAATAAAAACAGGAGCAAAGGAAGGTGTTTGGAAAAGAAGAGCCCTCCTCACCCCCCGGGAGAAAAGGGGGGTGCTGGGGGCAGCGGACGCAGCTCTCATGCAAGAGCTTATCGCAAGGAGAGCCGTGTTTTCCGCGGCTGTGATTTTATACACTCCCGTTTCTGGAAAGATTTCAACATCTCCCCCCATATAAACGGACTTCAAGGGTCCCCTTGAACCATGAACTCAGTCTGCCTGGGCTTCCAAATTGTCATCCTGAAAGGCAGAAAAGTGAACTTAGGAAAATGATACCCACCAGATTTATAGATGTCCAAGCAAATATATTACTCAGCGGCTTTGATTCTGTATTATTTCCTTGGAAACTTCCTTGCCTTGAACTTGGTAAAGCAAACATCTCTGGTTTTCCCAAAGTCTTAGGTAAATGAATAAAACTGGGCAAAATATCAAGTATGTGTATTTTAATTTGTCATAGTTTCCAAAGAAATTTAGCGCCAAGTGCTAAATCCCCACGTGGCTCGGGGAGCCCGGGGCGACCCCAGACCCGCCCGGCTCTCCGTAGTCATCTTTGCGCCTGATCTTCCTCCCCCCTGGCTCTTGCCGAGCTCACTTCTGCTCCGGGACCTCTGTGCCCTGCTGGCCTGTTCCTGGGGTCTCTCCCTCCCGCACCCGCTCCCGGCTGTGCCAGCCTAGCGGATGCCAACGCCTGTTCCAGTTTCAGAGGGATGTGCCGGCATTCCGGCACGCAGCGAGGCCCCGAGTCTCCGCTGTCCCGGCCCGTGGGCACCTCCTTTCTGCACATCGGTCGGAATGGCTGTCTCCACCGGTGTCTTCCTTGACCCGAATCTCCGAGAGGCAGGACCCGGGCTTGGTAGATATTCACCAATAGTTGTTGAAGGAAAGCGGGGGACATCCCGGCTCCCCCGGCCAGTAAGCCGAGACCTGGGCTCAGGGTTCACTGTTGTGCGTCCGGCTTACACTTTAAAGCTGTTTGAAGATTTCAGTGGGGTGAAATATCCAAAAACCTCCGTCGAGCAGTTCTCCAACTAAGAGAGCAGTTTCTAAGAAGCTAGAGCTTTCTCCTCACCCCATCCCGCCCCAGGCCCCACCCCAACGGCCCGTGCTTCTCGTGTTCCGGGGCACGGGGGGCTCCCCCAAACCCGCTCCATGTGTGGTGACGTTCGATATGGGGAAGGTACTTTGGCGTTCCTCATTTTGCAGACAAGGAAACTGAGGCCCGGAGAGAGGCCGTGAGCTGTGCGCAAGGTGGCCCAGCCAGGGAGAGGGGGAGCTGGGTGTCGGGCTGCGCCGTGGGCGCCCCCTCTCAGAGGGAAGGAGCACAGAGCGACTTCCGAAGCCTGGAGTAATTGTGCCAGGGGCCAGCGGTGGGCGCGGCCACGGCCCCGCCTGCTTGCACATCCCATTCATAATGATCTCGCCGGCCGGCTCTCCGGCCGCCAGCAGCGTGGAGCTGGAGGGAACCGGGGACGGCTCGGGGAAGCCGCGGCACGATGACAACAGACGTGATGGCTGACAGCCTGACACGGCGGTGGAGACAAAACTCGCAGGCAGTCTCGGGACTGCGCACCAGAGTCCCAAAATAGCTAAGTCCTGCATCGTTAAGAAACTCTCGGATTTCTCCGGATCCTCTCCTGCAGAGGCCAAAACCAATGGGCGGTTTAAAGGCATCGTTTTTCTTTAAAGGCACAAGTTACAGTCCTGTGGCAAATTAATTTCTCCGTCACCGGCGCAGGAAATAGCACAACCGGAGCCTGCCAAGTGTGCCAGACGGAAGTCTCCACCTCGGGGCTTCATCCAGGCATGCCGCTGTGCAATGAAGTGTCACTTGCCTGTCCCCTGGCTAAGGGACTGATGGCTTCTCATGGTTCCCCCCCCCCAAGCTCTCGTTCTGTACGTCTCCGTGCCTCTTCCACACTCGGCCGTGCTATGAAGCCCGTGTGCCGTAGCTTCTACTTTTGTCTTGCCGGGAAATGTATTTTTAGCCCTTTTAATTAAAAAATAAATACAATAACATTTCACTCACGCCCGGGTTGTCAAGAGATCGTCCAGGAGCACAAAACACAGGGTAGGATGCGGAACCGCCCAGGGAGTACATTCTTGGGAGTTTTCAAGGGACGCTGCTAATTTTCTTTCAAATGTTAGAAAAAGTTTGTTTCATTTTTTTATTTTTTTAAGATGTGCTATAATCACAGTGAGTTTTAGACAGTGACACATTTTTATTCAGTTTTCGCTCGTTACGTTGATTCGTGAGTTGGGACGTTTCCATCCATCACAGCTCACTCCAAAGTAGACTGTATGTGGCTGCGGTTTTCCTTCTGGGCGAGCTGACGTTGGGAACTCGGCTACCTTGGGTGCAGGGTGTCGCCTTTGAGTGCGGGAGCTTTTCACATCATCTTTTCATTTGTATCTAAAAAGGCGAAACAGCACCGTCGAAGACTCTGCACCTAGCTGCGTGGCTTTGGAGGACGGGAGCCAAGGCAGAGCCGGGGGGCAGCTGGCTGTCCTGGGAAAGAGACGATGCCAGTCCTCTCTCTCTGCTCCTCTGCCTGATGGCCTTTGCCCCTTTCTTTGGAAAAACCGGCACCTTGAACTCACGGTCTTGGGAAAACACACTGTCTCTTCAGTGAATATTTGTCATTTGTAAAGTTATAAATGTTTATGTGAAATCAGGTTATGCAAAAAAAAAAAAAAAAATGAAGCACCATTCAGCTTTCAGCGAGCTCCTGGTGCTTGTCTTCCCAGGACCCTTTCCCCCCTTTCCCTTCCCCGGGTTGCCCCGATTTCCCTGGGGGTCCCCGTGGCACAGGAAAGGGAACTCCAACCAACCCTGGCTTCAGGAGTAGAATATGAAACCAAGCAGTCACTGTGTACAACCTGGGGCCACAGCTATAGGTTTAGAGGCAGCAAGGTGACCTATGCAGTCTCATCAGAGGGACTCTCCTGGTACTTACTGGGCATTCTGGGCCGTGGACAGTATGTTGTGAAGATGAGAGGCCTGGATCCTTGGCAGCCATTTTGCTGCCATGAGGCAAGCCAGCCAGGGTAAGGAGGAGACTAACTAAGGAGGCAGGGCTGGGAGAATGATAAAAGACCAAGCAAGATCACTGGATGAAGCTTACCCCAAGGCTTGCCTGATTCTTAGGTGTGTAAGACAAGAATACTCTCTTCTTCCAGTTGGAGTTGAGTTGGGTTTCTGTTTTGTAGCATTAAGGGTCCTGACTGCGGCTATATAAACTCATTTTCCTCGAATGCCACAAGAGAGAAGCTCCCCTCAACCTGTCCTGTCTCTTTGGCTGTTTTTAGTTCAGGAGATAGACGACTTTCTCTAATTCTGTGTCTTCTTTGCAGTTTGGTCTGGTTGACAGAATTCCCCAAAGTTTTGATCTGGGGCAATAGGCAGGGTCCGACGGGCTGTGCTCTAGCCAGAACCAACGCCAGCCCCTCACCCATGCTACCTCTCCACCCCTAGCAAAGGCAGTCTTTGCATTCATTTATGCTCGTTTTTCTGACTCGATGTCTTTTTCTTATTGATCTGAGGATAACCTTTATATAGTAAAAACTCTAATACTTCTTAATATATGCTGCAAATCTGCTGTCCGTGTTTGTTGTTCATTAATTTTATTTGTTCATGGGAGGTTTTTTTTTCTCTGTACAGAATCTTTACTTTTTTTTTTTTGCATGCCTCAAGTTAGTAATCTTTTTTGTAAAAAATAAAGACAAAAGAGGGATGTGGGAATTTATTCAGTTCGACAATGGTCAAACAAAATATTAGCATCGATGACTTTTTAATTTTGTAAAATAAAAAATGTGAAGAGATGTACAAAGAAGAATGTAAGCAATGCCAAGAAATAAGATTTTAACATAGCTGCTTCATGTTTTTAGAAACTTAATACAATAAAAAAGTAAAGATAGGGTTGATCTCTTTGTTACCCACACCCAGGCTGACTCACCTCCCTCCACCTGCGTAAAGACCACAGTGAATTTTGAATCTTCCTAGGAAGGCATAAAAGAATATTTTCTTAGAGGCGTGGATAACCATAAAAAGTATCTGGTATTGTTTGGTTTGCATTTAATTCATAAATGGTATCATAGTTTTATTTGTGCAACTTGTTATTTAAACGCAGCACTGTTTAGAGATGTATTCATGTATTCATGCTGAGACATAAACGCACCGTTTATTTTGAAAACTGGATGGATATTTAGGTTTGTTCCGATTGTGGCATGGTGAATGATGATGCAATAAGCTTTTGCGCACCTCTTTACAAGCTCTTCCAGGCATATGACCGCATGTGACGTTTCTGGGTTGTAGGATACGTGCATTCTTGGTTCTTTGAGGTTCTGATAACTTTATTTTTCAGAGAGGTAGCTGGTAGCCTGTTTCCCAAATCCCTGCCAACATCTGATACTTTCAGACTTATATTTTTGCCATTGCGGTGGGTGTATTGTTTCTCACTTTGGTTTTAATGTTCATTTCCTGCAGTATTAATGTAAGTGAGCAACTTTTCCTGTGCGTAATTGATTCTTTGATTTTCCTTATTGGTAAAGTGCCTCTTTTAAGTATTTTGCGCATTTGTCCATTGAATTGTTTGTCTTTTTCTTACTGATTTGTAGACCTTTGTCACATAGGGTGGCTCCGAATCACTTTGTTAAATCTGCCAAACTTTGCCTTCTTGGTTTCTGGAGTTACAGAGCCTCTTCCTAATCTCATAATATAAAAATAACCTGTCTGATTAATAATTACATCGTAGAACATTTAAATCTTTTAAACATTAGGAATTCAATTTAATGAATGGTATGAAGAATGTATCTGAATGCTTTCTGCTCAAATAAACAGCCAATTTTCTGGGGTAGTGTTCGTCAGAGTATATTTTTTCTACGGGTATGAAAGGTCACTTTATAATATTATGCAAGTAAGCATATGACTTATGTGTATTTCCGAACTCTTGTCCATTGATATATTTGACTCTCCTGGGACAATATGAGGGCATGTCAATAACTGCAGCTCTGGAGTGTATTTTGACGCCTGATCAGATGAGTATCCCCTTATTATTGTTGCTTCTACGTGGGTCTCACCCGGTCTCATTCTTTCGACCCTCCAGTGGCGTTAAGGGCCGGGCTTCCCTTCCATCGCACTGAGGATGGGGCTGCACGTTGTTATGTTGAAAACACAAGCCAAGTTATCATATTCTCTGTATAGTTTGGTGCTGAGGACATGAAAATAATGTGGAGACGTGAGCCGTGGCGGGGGGCAGAATTCATTTGCTGCCTTTGTCTCCCGCTGGTTCAGGGTCCCCCCCCAACCCCGGGACCCAAGGGGCGAGCAGAGCGCGGGGTGCAGCCTCCAGCCCGGCGCGAGGGGGGAAGGGCCGGCTCGCGGGTGACCGTCCTGTGTTTGCTCGTTCGGGTGTTTCTCAGGAATGGCAGGGAAGAGAGGATCTGATCATTTCTACCGTGACTTTAGTCCCTTCAGACTCGAGCGACCGTTTCCGTTAAGGATTCGGGTGCGTTTACCAGCCGCCGCTCACCTTGGGAATGTGCTTATTTCCAAAGTCGGGTTTCCTCTGAGTCGGGGCTTGGTTTCACGGCGTCTCATCCCCAAGGACCGCTGCAGTCCCCACCTGGGTCCTCCCTGTCCCTGCCCCACCAGAGCTGGTCACTCTGGCAGACTCTCTGCTCCTTCCAGCTCCGTCCTTTGTGAGCCGCCGGCCCCCTGCACATTCCCCGTCACCTTCTGGCAGTTTCTCTGTGGATTTTCCTTCGGTCCATCCGAATGCATTTGCCTTGAGACAAACCCACCCGGCAGCTGCTTTTGCTTCAAGGGGGCTCACGTAAAATTCGGGCCTGTCTGGAAAAGCCGCCTCCCCGGGCCTCTGCAAAGAGCAGTTCTCTCCCTGTTCTCCCTCCTGCCCGTGGCTATGCTCAAACATTCCCCGGCTGACAGGCCTGACTTTCGAGGAAATTACTGGGCTTAGCCTGAGCGGTGGGGGCCAGACGGCGTCAGATGATTAGCTCGTGTTTGAGGGACCCACCCTGCAGGTCCCGTGTGCTCATGAACTCCAAGGGCTCCCCCTACTCTCCCTGCTCAGCAGCCCCCTGCCGTGAGTCTGGTGATGTCCAGGGATCCTCCGCAAGGGAAATCGTGTCTGTATATAAATGCACATATGTGTTCACACACACACACACACAGCACTGTGGATTTCGTCTCCAGGGTCCTGAAAATAAGGAAAAATCCCAGGCCAAGAACCTGGATGTGGAGGGAACTTGACCAGAAGGTGCCTCACCCTCTTGAGCTCCAAAGAGCTGCACTTCCAGCAGCGATTGCTAATAAGGAAGCGTTTTAGAGGATGGTCTCAAGCCCTCGGGTGAGAATTTTATATGCGGCATCCACGCCGGCGTCACCCTCAGCTAGCAATCCGAAACAGATTCTGCAGGGCCCTTCGTCCAGGATCAACCGTAGGAAGTGAGCTGGGCTGCCCGGCACCTACCTTCCCCTTGTAACCACTGTGCCCTCGGCCTCAGCTCTAGGTGTGCGGCCCCTGCTCCGGCACCGTGCGGGGTCATTCTTTACCACCACGACTGTAGCTGCATGGAGTCTTCCAGGCCTTGCCGGCGACCTCTCCCCTCTGACCTTGCCTGAGAGGCCTCTGGGGGAGAGGAGGGGGCAGCCTGAGGAGCTCCCCCTGGCTAGTCACCTTTGGACTCGCGTCCTCTGCAGGTGCCACCAAGACGAGTGGGGACCACCTGCAGGGCTGGCCGAAGTCGAGTCTGAAGAACACAAGCTAAGGATGCCTGGTACGAACTAACCAGCACGTCCTGGGGAATGACTTCACATTCTGACTTCTGACTTTGTTAGACGCTTGCTTACCTTTTTTTGGCATCGTGTTCTGTTTAAATGGAAATGCTCTTTGGAAACTCACTGTGGCAGATATTTTGTTATTGTCCTGGGCCTTTGCTGTGTTTGTGATCAACCCTCCCTTTCCCCCCTCACTGCGGAGTTTTAGGGAGGACGGCCGTGGCCTTCAATCGCAAGTCGTCCAAGGAAGGGCGCGGGAACAGATTGCAAACTGTAGCCAACCTGTGTTTTGGTTTAACTTTTAATCGTGGTCTTCCAGATATCTGCTGAAACATCCCCGTCCTGCAACAGGGAAGTGGCCAAGTCCCTTCAGTTCGCGTGCTAAGTCACTGTTGGTATTTCCGCTTCTCTCCTAATTAGTTTTGGAGGAAGAGTGAAGGGCTTTTCTTTAGCATAATGATGTCTTTTCTCGTTTTTCCAGGCGGTGGAGAGTGCGTGTTTTGCAGGGTCTGCCTTTAGCAGAGGAGACGTTGTGGCATGCGCTCCCCAAAGCCCTTCAGTTGCTGCCTCTACCATGGGGACGGCAAAAGCTAGGCACCCACTCTCCCTGCTTCCCTTGCCGCTAGCGTGGCCATGTGACCAAGTTCTGGCCAATAAGACACAAGCAGGTGTTTGCTGGGACTTCTGGAACCGTTTGCTCATCCCGTATAAGTGGATAAATATGCCTGATACCACCTTCATCTCTTTCTTTCTCTTTCATCACAGGTGATGCCTGGAGCTGAAGCAGCTATTTTGTGGCCATGAGGGACATGCCGAGAGGATCTTAGCGATTCTGGTCCTGGCAGGCTTGAGCTGCTTCACTATGGCTGACCACTGCCTCCCTCCAGAGCGCTTGTTATGTGAAAGATCCTATTGCTTTAAGCTGCTTTTTATTTTTTTTCAAATGTAACTTGCAAGAAAAACTTTCATAAATGGTATGTAAGTTAAAAGGCCTTCAGAGAAATGCAACCAGCCAACCGGACTCTTGTTGTTGTTTTATTTTTTTCCCTGATTTACTTATAATTTACACCTCCCCTCTTCCCTAAAAGGAACTGATGAAGCCTCCAGGAGAAAACCAAACATCAAAGCCCAAACCAAACAGATACTTAGGTGGATTTAAACAACAGCAGTAACACAGTGAATGATCAGACTCCGGAAGGAAAAAGCTAAGATTTGATCCTCCAAGGACCCGAGAGATGTCGGTCACTGTCCTTGAGCCTGAAGTTTCGTCAGAGTTTCCTTGCTGGCCTCACCGTGGTGCCTCTGGAACCACTGTCCACATCTGGAACCACTGTCCACATCTGGAACCACTGTCCACATCTGGCCTTCAGACAGCCAAACGGAGTGAGTTTCGCCTGTAGCTCTAGGAGCACAGCACGAATAGGTGAAATGCTCTCATCGCTCCACGTGCCAGCCTAACCCTAACCCTAACCCTCCAGGAAGCCTTTCCGGATTCTGCCAGGCACAAGGCATCAGTCTGTCTTCCATAATCCTATTATTGCCCCCAAAGACGATGCCAGCACTGCCGCCAGCCTTGGACCTGTGCCGTGCGTGGGAAGCACAGCAGAGCCCCTCACCTAGTCATGCTCCACGGGTCCTCGTTACGTTCGTGCGGGAATCACGGGATGCCCTTAACCAGGTAGCTCTGCCCGGCCGCCACCCATCTACCATCCACCTCCTCGCCTTCCCTCTCCTGTCCTGAGACTATGACCGGGGGACTGCCTGGCCTCCGACCCACCTGGGACAGCTCCGCCCTCCCCCGCCTGGCTGTGATTCCTCCCATCCACCTGCTACCTCAGGCACTGGTCTTGCCCGGGGCCCACCTCTCCCCTCCACTGGCCCAGCTGCCCTCTGCTGGCCGCTGCTCCAGGCCCGGTGGCCAGGGGCGCCAGGCCCGCTCCGAGCCCCCCAGGGCACTGTGAGGAGTCCAGCCTCCCCCACAGAGGGCGAGCGGATGAGCCAATGCACTAGTGCAAATTGAACTTAAAAAGGTAACTTACCGTTTAGTCTAGTTTTTAGAAAAGGGCTGTGGAGGGAGTGGAGAGACGGCCACGGATCAATGACAAGAGGGCCATTGATCAATGACGAGGGTCGCTGCAAACAGAAGCCCCAGTGCTTCTGTTTTCCCCTTTGCCTGGGACTGTGCAGGCTACGGGCAGCGGCACCAGGACCTCCTCTTCTTCCCTCTTCCTCCCGCCGCCATCCGCCCTCTCTGGAGCTCCCTGTCCCTTCCTCCCCAGCCCTCCCGCCCCCCACCCTCACCCCCTGCGGCAGTGGCTGCACGGGCAGAGCCGGCCCACGCACGCCCTTCTCGGAGGATCGACGCTCGGCAGTCACCCTCCCCGTGGCCCGAAGACACAGCTTTCCTAATAGAGGGCTTCATAGCAGCGGAGCGGTTGTCGATAAACCCTTCAGGTCGAGCAGAGCTCGAGAGTCAAAGGAAATCCGCGCTAGTCATTGAGCACTGAATGGCTTGTTTCAAACTCAAGTGCGGGGCCGGCTCGGGAGAGGATTATTATTACTGTTATTAAGTCTTCCTGTACCTCCTATTGAACATCTTATTAGCAATTTGTGTGAGCATCTGCTCGCGGATGCAACTCCCGATACTGCTAGGCTGTTGACTCCAATTTTATACATGTGTGAGAAGTGAGTAAATTAAGCGGTGTGAACCCTGCCGGGGCCCTGACCCCGCCAGCCTGGTGTGCGGCCCCGGGCTGCCGTGCGGCATAATGATCGCCGTACGGTCCTGTGATATTATTCACGACGCCTTCAGATAAATGAGTGATAAACTCGGGGTTATGCCGCCTTTATTACAGAGCTGATACGATAGCTAATCAGTGTCCAAGTATATGTCATTACATAAATTATGGACCCGAGTTTGATGGGAATTCCCAAAGAGGCCGGTTCTGAGCATCATCTGGTAGGAGGCCACAGGCTGAGCTCTGAATTCTGAAAACAACAGCCCTTTTTGCTCTCATAATTTCTGTAAATTACTAATAGAGATCTTTAAAAGCCCAGGGAATATGCTTTAATCCAAGAACAGACTTACTTTGTGGTAAGTGATCAACGCTTTTCTCTTTCAAAGACGTCCCCCCCGCCCCATCCTCTGTGTTCTGCATCCACTTAGCAAGAAGGTTTTCTCATTCCTTAAGCTGGGGTGTGAAGAATAACAAAGACGGGAAATGACTGGTCAATTGCAGATCGGAGAGGAGGCCTTCCCACGCCAACTTCGGTGTTCTCCAAAGCTAACCTGCAGCCTGGGGCCTGGCCTTTGGCGGTAAGGGCCGGGGCTTGCGGGTTGTGCCTTCTCAGGGTGGACGCAGGCCGGCACGGGAGAAGCCCTTCGCAAACACCTGCTGGATGAATGAATGAATGAATGACTTCATCCTGGAAAAGATGCTTTCAGTTAGAGAACTTCGGCCTGAGAATGCACACTGTCAGGGAGCCCAGACAGGGTAGCGCAGAGAGGTGAGCGGATCCAATTTGAATCTGTCTCGTGCTGGCTCAGATCCCGGAGCAAGTTATTCAAGCTCTTTGACCCTCGCTTTCTCTATCTGCAAAATGAGAAAGAAATAATACCCATCTACACCGATGGCGAAGATTTCGTGAGATACCAGGGCGCTTTGACATCATTGCCACCGTCTATAACACGCAATAAGCGCTGACAACTGAGACATGATCTTACTGTTAGTGCCGGGGTTGTGAGCGCTTTAGCCTTGAAATGTTTATCTAGGAGGCCGTTGCAAGAATTGTGTCGGGGTAAATCCTCCCTCTTATTCAAAGTTCCCGCTGTTAGACGTTTTTAGTGTAAGATTTGCCAAATATCTGAAATAACCGTAGCTTCCTTCTTTTGCGCTCTGAGAAGGTGTGGCCTGGGATGACTGTGACTAGGAGGGGCCCTTCCTGCAGAAGCCCCTGGACCCTGCCATAGACGGTTGTCCTCAGCAGCTGCAAGTGGGAGGTGCGGGGTGAAGCGCCCTGGCCTCGTGCTCCCGGGCCTGGCAATGCCACGGCCCAGCCGCGTGGCCTGAGCCAGTCGCTTCGTGTGCTGACCCTCTGCAGAGTCGTGTGGGGACAGGTAACCCCTGCAGAGTCTCTCAGCTCCGTGCATTCTAAATACTTAAACAGAGACTGTGCATGGGTTGCCTCTCCTTTACACGTGACTTTTAGAATCATACATTCGTGGGCCAGGAGCGGTGGCTCACGCCTGTAACCCTAGCACTCTGGGAGGCCGAGGCAGGCACATTGCTCGAGGTCAGGAGTTCTAAACCAGCCTGAGCAAGAGCGAGACCCCATCTCTACTATAAATAGAAAGAAATTAATTGGCCAACTAATATAGAAAAAAATCAGCCGAGCATGGTGGCACATGCCTGTAGTCCCAGCTACTTGGGAGGCTAAGGCAGGAGGATTGCTTGAGTCCAGGAGATTAAAGTTGCTGTGAGCTAGGCTGACTCCATGGCACTCACTCTAGCCTGGGCAACAAAGTGAGACTCTATCTCAAAAAAAAAAAAAAAAAAAAAATCATACATTTGTTTCCAAAGGATTCGAAAAGGACCAAGCCGACATTCCACCAGAAGGCGAATATGCCGGGAGATTGACATGAGAAATGAAGAAGGCAGGGAGTACCAAAGATTGGAAGGGGACAGAGTGCTGGAGTCACAGGGCAGAGCCCAGCGAAGAGACAAATAAAATGGGGCACCTTAAAAAGGTTTTGATTGAATCTGAGAAATCAAGCCAGGTGGGAGAAGAGACTCAACCACATTAAGTTCAAGGGAAGGAGGAAAAAGAATGAAGGGAATTTGTCACCTCCTAAGGTGGCGATGACATGAGGACGGAGATAAACCGGCGTGAGTTTGGCCCAAGATGTGCAATGTTTTCTCTGCCTGGCAGAGGGGGAGAATCCCTTCTAACAACGGTGCAAATAACTGCAGGTTGGCACGGCCTGCCTGCTACTAATTCCAGGGCTTGCATGATGGATTTTAATGACAATTTAGAGTTCGACATTTATTGCTTTTTAAAATTTTTATTAGGGAGAAACTTAAGACAATTCACTGATATTCTTTGTGTGTGTCAGTTTTCTTCTGCGTGGCGGGTGTCAGCCAAGAGTGCTAATTAAGGACCGAGATGCTGGGAGCCGGCTCAGCACACACTTGTCTCATCCTGGGCACCACGGCTGGATGTGCCCCGTCAAGTCGGCCTGTGATTCTAAGAGCATTAACGTATGTCGATATTCCAGATGAGCAGTCTAAAAGACATCCTGAGTTAATTAGTTTACTAAATATATTTTTTTTTCCAGAATAACTTGTTAAAACACTCAAATATAGTTTCTGGAACTCCGGAGATTCATTAATATCCAAGAAGTAAGATGATAAAAACAATAAAGGATAGAGGTTGAGAAAGATTATGGTTTTAAACGAAGCCAGTGGAGAAAATTAGATCTCAGAATAATCAGCACCATCAACGGCAGTTTAACCAGGTTTAACCATTCCTGAAGCACTAGGCAGCCTCAGATATTAAAATGTCAAAGTGCCACGGTTTCTTACGCCTGGGCCTTTAACATGATGCAAATGCGAGTATCTGTTTACGCTGGTAAAACGAATCAAACAAGGAGGCGGCCCACGTTTAGGTTTGAGGATCAGTGTGACAAATCGGTATTTGCATTCTATAAATATTGTGGGTCCTCGTAATATGATTTTTACAAATTCAATATGCTAGGCCACATGGTGTGGTCCCTGGGATCAGAATTATGTTGTTTCGGTTACACTGTGGGGTCTGGTTCCAGCTTTGGAGTTGGCTGCAGCACCTATACTTGGGAGAGACTGTCTTGAGTAGTTCCCTGCTGCGGGGAACAGTTGGTTTGTGTTTATTTGTAGGCTGAGGCTAAGCGCAGATAATTGTACTCCCCAAAGGTAATTTCTCTCAAATTTTGATAAAGTCAAAATAGAAATTAAACTGGAATTCTGTAGCCTATGGCATTTATAGTAGTTTCTGCTAACACAAATGTTATGATATTTTAAAAATGAAGAAAATTGGCCTTCCTCCCAGAAAGGCGAGGCTGGGAGAAATTGGCAGATCTGTTGACGCATACATATACAAAGTCACAAGCAAAACGGCAACCTCTGTCTTGCTCTCTCACACACATAAACATGCGTGCACCCGCACACACACACAAGCGGGCTTTGCCGGGAAACGCTCAGCGGCAGAAAAGTACCCTCCTCCTTGTGAAATCCCTCAAGTTCAATTTGACAGAGCTTTTTTAAGCCACAGCCGAAGAAGCCAAGTCTGGAATTTGCAAGTGCCAGGTTGAAATACCTCCACCAAACGGTCACAGAGGCCCACGGTTGCGGATTCCTTTTCTGAACGTGCCAAGCTGTGTGCGTGCATGACTGTACATGTGGGGGTGATGCCTTTGTATTTCTAGTAATCCCCCAAACTTGCGTTTCTGGGTCTTGATGCCGAGTTCACGAGCCCTAATTACCGTGAGAATTCATACTGACTGGACACATAATTTCAATGATTCAGGTATACTTGAAATTTACCAGGAGTGTGGGTAACCACGGGAAGCGATTGATACGCTAATTATCACACTTGATCGTGTCACAATGCATACGTATAGCAAAGCATCACCGTGTATACTGTAAGTATATGCAATTGTTATTTGTCAATTATACCTTAAAAAAAATCCCTGGGAAGAAAAATAGAATAAAATTCTGGTCAAACGTTTTAGGCTAATTGTCTATAAAGACTGAGCACATCATGCTCCTTCATTCATTCTTGTAACATATTAGCACGTGGTACCTGCTGTGTGGCAGGCTCCTTGGCAGGGCTGGTGAGGGACTTGCATGGCCCTGCTTTCCGGGAACTCCCCGCCTGGTGAAAGGGTGCACCAAAGAGTCAGATTTCAGCAAAACTGGGAACAGGACACTGGAAGCAGTGGGAGTAAGGAAGGAATGTGATCTGGAATCTTCCATGGAGGGCTTCCCAGAGGAAGTGGCATTTGAGCAAAGAGCTAAAACTGGGCCGAGAGAGAACACGACACCCTCCTGGCCAGGGAACCACGTTTTCAGCTGTCCAAGGAGAGAGGAGCAAGGGCCCGAACAGAAAGCAGGCCAGCGTGACCACAGGCAAGACCCTGGGGATGGCAGCTGGGTCAAGGAATATCCGTGGAGAGATGGCAGGAATGACACAACGCTGGGTCCCGGGGTCTCCAAAGGGGCAGCAAGGGGTGACAAAATGACCCACCTGGTGTCTCTTGTACACTGGATATTCAGCAAGCCTTCTTTGTTCCCATGTTCACCCAGCCGCTAGAGAAGCAGAGCCCTGCGTGGGAACAAGCTCTCTGGGCGCCTCTGCCCTCTCCCTGGCTCTCACCCTCCCTCCCTCCTCTCCTTTCCCCCTCAGCCCCTGCGATGCACCTGGACTTGTGGGATGGCATTGGGCAAGTCTGGATTTCTTTCCTCAAGGGGTGCTCTTTCCAGCCCCCCAAAACAAGGGAGTCGTGGGCTCAAGATTAAGATATCAAGACCGATGACTTCAATTATCCGTCACCATCGTTGACTGGGTGGTGGACCCCCGAGGAGAGGGGAGACGTGGAGATTGGGAAGCGGTAGGCCGGCGAGTCAGGGAAGGAGGAAGAGAAAACCAAGGCAGGGACCTGGGGTGGCCCGGATGTGGATTCGAATCCTGGCTCTCCAATCGGGAGCTGTGTGACCTTGGCCAAGTGTCTTAGTTTCTCTGAGCCCCCGTTTTCTCGTGTGTGTAAAATAGAAACAGCAGTGGTCTCTATCTCGGACAGTGGTTGTCAGAATTAGATGAAATAATGCAAGTGCACCTTGCAAGAGTCCAATAAGGGAATCAATGTATATAAAAATAGCATGATATACCAGTAACTTGATTTTCATTATTTAGGTTAAGAAATACCATATTACAAGTATGTTTAAAACTAAAAATGCATGCCCTTTCTCACACACAGAGGACAAAAGTAAACTTCACCAACGGAAGATTAAAACAACTTACAGTCGTTTTAGCAGGAATGATGTTTTAAGACACATTTCGGAAATGCGGCATGTCGCAGTCGTGGGAGCATTTCCTCCCTGTTTCTCCTTTCAATGATAATATAACGGCGCTCATTTTCTCGGGGAGAGGGATCACTTTTTCAGTAAGCTGTCGCGCAGCAACAGCAAGATGCCATGAAAACCTGCGTCCTTAACGCTGGATAGGTCACATGGCGCCCCGGAACTTTGGAGGAGCCCCGGTGACACACACAATCGAGGAGGGGGCCGAGTGGCTCCCCTTGGGCTGCGGGTCCCTGCGTCCCTCCCCCGCCCTGCGGTGGGGCCCTGCCGTAAACAGGCGTCGTCGCATGTGAGCGCAGTGTGGGCAATGGAGTCTCGGGGAAAATAATGTTTGAATGTTTGTTTCTGCGTTTACATGCCCCATTGATGAATGAAATGGTAAATATTTAAAGCCCGAAACTCTTTTCATTTCCCCTTCAAAGACCCGCTCCGAGCCTATCTGGCCGGCATGGCACTGCAGCTCCCCAAGTCATTAATCACTCTTTGTTTGGGCCAGGTTTTATTGTTCGGAATTGTCCCACTCCTGCTCCGGATGGGAGAGCACCGAGGCGTTGAGTCTTTGTTCAACGCGCTGGTCCCGTGGACGCACCTGGGGGCCGGGGGGCTTGGGCGCGGGGCGGCGGCATCTCCACTTTGTTGTGTGTCTGAGCACAATCCGGGCGTAGTCACGTATATCTTTCAAAAATACGAAAGGTAGAGTGTAAGCGTATCTCCTGCAAGTACGTGGCTTGGCAAATACCTCGTTGCCATTTTTGAGCTATCGCCGTAGGAAGGATCACCTCTTAGAAGCTCTGCCTAATTAATTTTAAAACACAAATCAAAACCGAACCACAAACATTTTATGGGTGACCAATTATTTCCGAAGATTTATTTATGTGCCGAACAGGGGAAGAGATCGATACAATTATGCGATGTGCAGAAATAAAAGAATTACCAGAAGCTCTTGGTTTCTGCAACTTAATTCACAACTTGGAATTATATAGTTAAAATCGGGTCCTGGGAGGCCCAGCAATACAATCCATCATTAGGAAATATTTAGGAACATTATTGGAGAGCTGTGATAATGTATGGCTTCGTGGCTATGTTAATGTGATTTAGGAATAAAAAATAATAACTTTCACCCCAAAATCATATAACATAAAATATCTCCTGTCAACCTATGATTTGTAGGTAGCATCCTGCATGTGTGTGTATATATATGTATCAGCAGTTCTTTATAAGATGCATACATTTTTATTTTGTTTACCAGTATGCAGGGTACTAAAAAGGGTTTTATTTGAAGCACACACTCCAGATTTACAATATTACATTCGCGTGTATACATTTTCTAGCAACAACAACAAAAAAAAAAAAAAACCCTCCCCTGTATCCACACCAGTGACAAATCTGCCAGGAAGTGACTAGTTGATATGCCTTTTTATTACCGCAGCTGCCTTGTTTTTTCTACTCAAAATAAAAGAAAATCACACGATCCTTAAAATAATAGCTGGCAGCAGGTAGTTACTGGGAAATGCATGTCCCCGGCTCTTCACTTTGTAGCACCCATCCGGATGGCAGATGAGAGGCTGGGATCTGCGGGTCGGTGACAAATACACGGGTAATAGCATTCAGCTTGCCTAACTGTAAAAGTGAATTCACTAGTCCTCTTTGTTCGATTGTAGACCTGACATGTCAGATGAGAAGGGGCCTTGGATAACCCGCCGAAACAACAGCACAAATAAACGCCAGACGCCGGGGCCGCTTGATGTGGAATTACAGACACGGCTCCCCTCGCGGATTCCAGTGGAGCCCATGTGCAGAGCCGGCTGGCTGCTGCCTTAGGTGACAATGAGGGACCGGGCACCCAACGGCCCCCGGTGGGCCCCCCACCCCCCAAGCGGGGCGGGGCTGGCGGGAACAAAGTGCCTCTCCCCAGCCCCACCGGCTGGCCGCTCCTTTTCCTTGGGCGAGGTGGGGGCCGGGGCTCTGCAGACAGGACGGCGATGCTTAGCATTCATCGGTTTTCTTATAAAAGTTCTCTGACTGTCTAATGTGACACACTCTGGCACTGCAGATGCTGCTGCTCACGCTGCCTCCCGCAGCACTGCTGGGGGTAAGCGAGAGGCAGTTCTTGGGAGAAAAAGAGTCAAAGGCAGGCACCCCGGGGTGTCTCTTTCTTTGCATTTGCACGCACAGAGCCACCCCTGCCCAGGAGATGGCAATCGGGATGGGAGGGCGATGTTTACTGGCTGTTTTTTTTTTTTTTTTTAAGATCCAAAGAAAGACTCACGTTGGCGCTTATTGCATCGCCACCTCGTGATGACACAGACCCCTGCGATTAATTGCAAGCTTGCTCGAGTTAGGGTTCATCCTGTTTTATGGGGTACACACGGCTACTCAGGAAAAAAGACTCTAAGAAACCCTTCTAGCTTAAAAACGCAGAAAATCACGCTTTTATGATTTTTTTGACATTTGGTACCAAGCCATGACATTTACCACCTCACTCCCCAGGATGGTTAAGCTGGAATTTTATTTTTTGTGCAAGTGCGCAGGGGTGCAAGCAGTAGGGAAATGAGTTGCGCGGCCTTGCCCTTGGGCCCAGGCGCCGTTCCGTGTCCAGGTGGGATCCCCCGCTTTGCCGACAGACAGTCCCCCTCCGCCCTGCTCGTCTGCCCAGTGCCGCCACCCACTGCATCTTCTGCACTACCTGCACACAGGGCGAAACGGACCTTAAACTGAGGGTTTAAATGACATGTGGCGTCAGGATTAGCTGACCAGTGGTGCTCCGGGAGGTTACTGGTAGCTACTTTGCCTCATAGGCTGTCGGTTTTCATCGTAGCCGGCATATAGAAAGCATGCTGCACGTTTAAGATGCATACTCTATTTTTAGCCCACGATTTAAAGTTCCTCCCAATAAGAAATTACTAAATGACTGTGGATAACTCTGTGTTGTTCTGAAGTCCTTAAAAAGCGCAGCGGCAGGGCTGTGGATGGTGATTTGCAGATCAGCCATGATCTCCGCTGATGTGACTTTCTGGTCTTTCCAAAAGTGTGCTGGTGAAGTTCACGCGTGAGAGTCTAACATCTGCGAAAATCTAACAGTTTTCTTAGCGTGCTTTAACGGTACGTCCCCGTGTTTCCAGCCCAGTGGAAGCTTTTGGTGGCCCAGCGACACCCTTATTTAGCAGAGAGACTCTTCAATCAGAAAACTAAATTTAGGTCTTTGCAAGGAGGTTATAAATACTAATTTTTTTCCGTTGCCAATATTGATGATTAAATCACCCTGATTTGCATCGTCTGAGCTAATCACGGGATGATTTATTTTCACCTGCTATGTTTACATGAAGTAGATAGCAACAATTAAGTTTGTTTTAACTGTAGTTATTAGAAAATACAGTAAATGGCAATAGATGCCAGAAGCAAATAAACATATTAGCAGGAAATGTTTAAATGATCTGAGTAACCCTATGAGCCGGCATAGCAGGTGGTGATATCCTGTTTTTAAATTACATTTCAGCAAGTGAACATAATAAATCCTCCTGTGTTATACATTTCGCTGGTAGCGACTTACACGCACACTATTCTGTTTGACC
This sequence comes from Microcebus murinus, assembly GCF_040939455.1. Taxonomy (NCBI): domain Eukaryota; kingdom Metazoa; phylum Chordata; class Mammalia; order Primates; family Cheirogaleidae; genus Microcebus; species Microcebus murinus. Next base: position 2,879,666 of record NC_134117.1, read on the forward strand.
TCATTCCTGCTAATCACCATCCCAGTTTTAATAGCTGCCACAGTGAGTGAAACAGTTAATGCGGTATTTCTTGCCGAAAGAGTGCCTGTCAGGCTATTGATGACAAATTAAAATTAATAAAGAAGATCTGTGTTGAATTTGAGGGAACGGAATAACTACGGCGCCCACGTGACAGCCACGGCCTCTGGGGCGCTCGGCGAAGAATAATGTTTTTGGTGTACGTGCATTGTCTTGAAAGGAACGCTAAAACTGCCAAACCTCTGCCTGGAAGACTTCCTGAAATAGGAGCTGTACCCTTTCAGCCCTCATCACACGTAATTTATCCCTGGGAGAGTTATTCCCCGCTCTGCACGCCTTAGCTCTGTGCTGTAATAATAGCATGTTTCCAGGGCTCTACGATTTTATTTACCTCCGTAAGAACCTTTACAAGAACAATCACATACACATAGGAGCCCGGAAAACACAGTCAATAAGTGAAAGTTCCTCTCGGCATTTCTGCCTGAAACATCTGCCTCCGTTTCCAGGGGCTCCGGGCGTTTTGTGGGGGGCCACGCCGCGGCTGGTTCAGAAGGCGGGGGCAGCTCTCCCCTTTTGCTCAGAAAACGAGGTCTAATCACAGAGCATCTGTCTTTTCAGTGGCACCAAACGGAGAAAGCGGAAGTCTCCCAAAGCTTAGACTAACTAGACTGAGAAAAGTTCCCGCGGTTTCAGGTGTGTTCCCCGCCCCCAAGAAGGGCGCTCAGTGGGAGAGCCAGGCGGATTCTGCCCGGGCAGGCGGCGCCTTCCGAGAAGGTCCCCGGACGTGGCGGCCATCGTGTCTGGGAGGTGGTGCTGCGGCAGCCCCACGTGGACGGCGGTGGGTATCCCCGAATCCGATGACGTGATTTTGACCGTACCCAGGAGACACGCCACGGAGACCGAGTCCTCTCTTCCCCAGCAGAGGCCGGCCACGGAGGTCAGCTTTGAAGTCGTGGGGAGGTCAGAGGCCCAGTCGGCGCTGAAGGCTCTGGCTGCTCTGGGAAGAGGAAGCAGGACAAATCCGCAGCTCCCAGGCTCCTTCCGGAAATCCAGGGGAAGCCCAGTCATCACCCCAGCTCATGAAATGAGGCGTCCCAGAGCCCGGCCCTGTGGGGGTCAGGGACCCTCCGTCCAGATCCCCGACCCCAGGCCTGTGCTGCCCGCGGTGGATCCCATATTTCTCATGGGTGTCCCGTGTCTGAGTTGCAGGTTCCCGTATTCCTCGGGGAATACGGAACAGTGGGCAGAGGTCTCGTCTTGGGGCTCTGGGCCCCGGGACAATGAGCCGAACGTTGGAGACCTCCTCCTGGCCGGCAGCCCATCTCCAGCCCCAGCCCTGTCTGCACCCCGGCCCTGTCTCCTGGCCCATCCCCTGGTGTGAGGTCGGTGCCTCCCCAGCTGTGAGTCCCAGGTGCATCTGGAGGCTCAGTGGGTGCCTGAGCCACGGAGATGCCGCCCCCTCCCCGAGCCAGAATCATTTTGGGTAGAGATAATCCAAGATTTAATAATTCATTACAGGGTGTATGCATTGGCCTCATTTGGGCGGACTTGTTATCTATTCTTCTCCTATTCATTTGGGCGGACTTGTTATCTATTCTTTTCTTCCAACAGAAGGGTCTGGACCACTCCTTGCTTCAATATGACTGGGCATCTACTCTAACTGAACAACGCATTGTAGATTTAGAATATATCAACAAGGAAAACTGAAATTCAGAATCTAGATATTTGAGTAAGAGTCTCTTACCAGATTTCTAAGTCCTAGTCTCACTTCTCTAGAAGTTCTTATAGGGGCTTAATTAGAAACTGGCATTGCATATTATAACCTAATGTAGGCTAAGACCCTTCTACACTTTGCCCAAACATTTAATGATAATGCAATATGTTTTATGCATGGTGGTTGTGTCTTCTCTCTGCTGAATAAACAGCCATCCATTTAACAGGTGCGCAAAATGATGCTGTACATTCATCTCAGTCCTGAAATGTGGAATTGTTTTAATATAGGATTAAGAGGGTTGACACCTTGAATAATTGAGAGGAGGTCCTTTGCAATTCATAGGGCTGACATATACTAGTCAAATTGCTCTGTCTCCGAGTTGTAAAATAAAAATACAGAAAATGAGGAATTAATTCAATTAAACATTTTCCCACCCACATTTTACCTTTCCTCACTGCTCTGGGGAATAATTTATGAAATGTATATCACCAGAAGACTTATTTTTGCCATTATTTTTAACTTAATGAGTATACCTTGCACATCAGAGGGAAAGAACAAAGGTTAAATTTTACATTAACAGCACATTGCAACATGGTATGCAAATATCTATATGCAAATATAAAGCCCCCGGAAGATAAATGTGTTATATTTTTAACCAGTTAACTATGACTGTGAAGTATTGTGTGAGATATTCAGTGGTTTCATTTTTATATCTTTCTTGTAAATAATGCATAAAGTATGTAGATGGTGTCAAAATATGATTAAGCTATTAGCTTTATAGTTTTCATAGTTAAGAATGTGTTCAGCATGGATCCCCTAATAACTCATTTCTGAAGGCAGCAACCATTATGAAATATTTCTTGTTCAAGTGAACATTATCATGTGACATAATGATTTTGCTTAAAACCAAGTTAAATGAGGAGTAAAATTAAACAATATTGCATGAATTGTGTTTGACTAATTTTGTGTCACATTATATTAGCCAAGCTTTCAGAATATGTGTTAATGACAAATAGTGTAAGCCCCCAACATACTTTATGTGTCTGTACAACCACCCTTAAGTCATTAGCTTTTTAAAGGTTCATTTTGTTTGCAGTTTTTGTAGCCAGTGGCTTTTCCTGATTATTTTTGCCCATAAAAGTAGACACAATTTGGAAATAAATTTTACATACATCGTGGGGACTTAATTTCAGTAAAAAAAAAAAAAAAGCGTGGGTTTTATAAGAAAGCAAAAACAGATCATTTGGAAACTTGAGAAAGCCAGGGAGATAAGTGGTATCTCTAAATGAGACAGCATAATGACTTTTAAAATTAGAAACAACCGTCTCAAAAGGACCATTCTGGCAGGTGGTAGTGGGCTTTTCCCAGTAAAATTTGGGGAGGAGACAAATGACCGCCCGCTTTGCAAGCCACGGCAACCTCCTCCCAGGACAAGAGCATCTTTTAAGACATTGTTACCAGGCCGACCTCTTTGGGACACAATGGCTGGGGTGGCCTGAGTGCGTCACTGGTAGCTCGCCTGTGCTTTGGCCTGCAGGGCACCCGTCCTACCTGGAGAGGCTGGGGATGGAGTGGCTGTGGCCAGGCAGACACGGCAGGAGCGGGGCGGCCGGCACGGAACGGCAGGACGGAGCGTGCTTAATGTTTACACTTGCCTCAGGAAGGAGAGCCTGACCTTTACCCAGAGCACAGGCGACCTCCATGTCGCTATAACGATGATCTTTGCTGATCATATAAAGGGATTTAAAGTGTTGGGAAACACCATGTATGGAGTAATAAAACTGACCGAGTATGAAACAAACATCATGTAGGTATCGATGCTATTTCCCCAAATGTTTGCAATCTCACAGAGCTTTTGCTTCACACAGGGGCAGAGAGGTGAGACGCAGGCTCCTCCGGCTGGGGTTCACTAACAGCGTGGCTGGGACTAAGCGCCCCGCGGCGCCTGCACCGATCAAGCACCCAAGCGCGCTCTGGTAAGATCAGAAGCTTGAGCGACATCAGCAGAACCCAATGAGCACGTGGCCCCATTTCCCCTAGGAAATGCCCTGGACCACCGTGGTATTTGAAAATGTTCAAAAAGTCGCGAGGAAGAACTCCATGATAGCTCAGTGGACTCTGTTGTTACCTACTAGCAAAACTCTATTATGTTTTAAGCATTTTTTTTTCTGAATTTAATTAAATGAAGTGCATCTGCAATTGGATGCTGGTGTTAGGAGGCAGGTGATGATCTGGGCCGAAGCTGCCCCTGGGCGTGGGAGGAGTCTGGACAGGTGTGCCCCGTGACCTGCATATATAGGTATAAGAAATGTTCACAATATAGTGTTGATGAAAAAAAGCAAGTTTAAAAATGTTACGTAGAGTACGACTCGCTTATCTAAAATATATATTAATTAATATGTGTACAAATTTTGCACATAAAGTCTAGGGAGATAATAGACCCCCAAATGTTAATTATGATTAATTTTAGCATTCCTTTCTTATCCAGATTTTATAGCATTTTTACAAGCACGATGTGTTAATTATGCAAATAATGAAATAAACATTTAAATTAGAAGTGTCCAGAAGTTCCAGCATCAACAAACCAGGTGAATGTGTTGGCCAGTGGAAGGGATTAAACATGCAAAGCTACAGATAAAGTCACGTCGTACAAAACACAAACACTACAAAACCAGTTGTTTCCTCACCCACATGTCCCCCCTCCAGCCCGTGAGTGACTTCGCTCCTTCCCTTTGTACTGAGTGTCCTGGCAGAACACATGCGCTGCCTGGGCTGCCTGGGCTGCCTCGGCTCCGTGCAAACTGCTTGTCCCAGCTGGGTTCTGCCCTCACTGCTCCCCGCCCCGGCGATGCCCCCGTCGGGTTCAGCAAAGCCCTGTGCACGGCCCTCGTCTGAGCTGGTCCTCTTGGCCTTGGGGCTGCCCTCCCCTCTGGTCTCCGCCCCTGCCCTGGTTAGGCTCCTGTTATCAATTGAATTGTGCCCTTCCAAGAGGTCTGTTCATGCCCCAACCCCTGCACCTGTGATGAGCGTGACCTCTTTTGGAAAGAGGGTCTTTCTTTGCAGATGTAGTCAAGCTAAGATGAGGTTATGTGGGGTGAGGTGGGCCCTGCTCCAGTTTGATCGGTGTCTTTATAAGAAGAGATTAGGACCCAGAGAAGCACAGAGGGAGGGAGGCCACCTGAAGACAGGGGCAGAGACTGGGGTGATGCTGCCACCAGCCAAGGAATGCCTGGGGCTACAGAAGCTGGAAGAGACAGGGCCGGGTCCTCCCCTGAGACTTTGGATGGAGCATGGCCCGGCCAACACCTGGATTTGGGGCTTTGGCCTCCAGAGCTGAGAGATAATAAACATCTGCTTTAAGCCACCCGGTTTGCGGTAGTTTGTCACAGCAGCCATGGGGGACTCACACTGATCCTGGGACATCAGAGCCCCGTGAGCCACAGCAACGCCAGTCCAAGGCTGGGGAGCATCTTCTCTTCACAGAGGTGTTCGGGAACACAAGGAGGCACCGTTTTCATGCACACGTTTAGGAAATGCGCCCTTACTATTTACACACAGTAAAGGTGTTGCTCTGTCATTTGGGCAAAGCCTGGCTTGTCTTTCTTGGGTCTCGCTGCCTTGGGGGCTCAGCAGGAGGGGCAGCAGAAGCACTTGCAGCAGACAGAACCAAAGGCCCCCGGGGCGCGTGGACCCCTCTCCGTGGCCAGGCCACACCCTGCCTGGGGCGGAGGCGAGTCCATCACGCGAGGCCTAGATACAAACGAGGATCAACAAAGAATCGTGAGGCTTTGAATTGTGAGAACTGAAATTGTCTGGGTGCTTGTCTCCCAGAGAAGATGGTCCCTTCTCGGGGGCTGCCCCTGGCCTCGTGCATTGCTGTGTCCCCAGGGCCCTTCCCTCGGGGACCGTGGCAGTGGCCACTGTGGAACCAGGGGGTGTGGCTGCCCATGCCCTGGCAGGCATTGTCACCATTGCACTGACGATGCATCTTTGCAATGGGCCTTTGTTTAACAAAAACAGCTTGCTGGAAATGGAAGTTGCACTTGTTCCTTAAAGAACATTTGAACAATGCAGGAAAGCGCCCACATGCATAAACTCATCACTCAGTGGACGCCAACGGACCGCTCTCCCCTGCTGGCTGCAGGGGCTGTGGCAGGGTTGCCTGGTCTGTGAGGCCTCCCTGAGCAGGGAGCTCAAACAGCCTCCCCCTCACCTTCCCTGCCCCTTCCCGGCACTTACTGCCTGCAGGCGAGGGACTTGTTCTTTCTCGCCCTGGCAGAATGTAAGAGAAGGAGAGTGAGAGCTTGCTTCTGCTCAGCTTTTGTTTTGCTTTTGTTATTTATTTTTACAGTTAGAACCTAGAAGAACACTTAGACCAGTGGTTCCCAAAGTGTAATCCAGGAACCCTTGGGGGCCCCAAGACCTTTCCAGGGGTGCATGAGGTCAAAACTATTTTCTTAACACCTGGTTAAAACGAGTTTCGAGGCAACTCAGACATTATTTGCATTTTTTCACTTTCATTCTCTCGTGACCATAGGGTGGGATTTTCCAGAGTCTACCCGAAGTGCGATATCTTAACAAATCGAACGCAGAAGCAACTATGGAAGCCGGCTGTCATCCATTAAGCGGGACTTAGAGAGGTTTGCAAAAATGTAAAGCAATACCAGTCCATGTTCTTTGTATTAGCATGTAGATGGTTGTTGTTTATTTTAAAAAGGAATTAATGAGGAAATATTTTTAAAGTTATTGGTTTTACTTTTTAACATGGCAAATATCAATAGATATAACCCATAAAACAAAAGCTCTTTGTGGTTCTCACTAGTTGGTAAGAGAATAAAGGGGTCCTCATACCAAAAATCCTGAAAACTGCTGCCCTGGGCCATTGATGGCACTCAAAAATATTTGTTACATTAAGGGATGAATGACTCAATTGAGTCATTCTATTATTTCAGTATTTCAATATTTCAATCGAGTCATTCTACTATTTCAATGTCATTTTCAGTTTCCTTTATATGCATTTAAAATTTTTATAATTTTGTGTTTTGCTTTTTTTTTATTAAACCTGTAAACTGAAGCCCGTGTCTATGCTACTAAACATTCTGTAAATATCATTTTGAATGGCTGCATAGTAGTCTGTCTAGGGTAGGGGTGCTCTCACGCCCGGGAGCATCAGAACTGCCCAGGGAGCTTTAATACTGTATAGACATTCTCGGGCGGGGTTTGGTCATTTTCAGGGGCGCTGCCAAGTGGCTCTTCCAAAGTCACACCCGTTCCCGTCGCCAGCACATGCACGAGAGGGCCAGGCTCGTGTGCACAGTCAGCAGCGTTTTCATTTTAAAAATTGTGTGTCGTTCTTGTTTGGATGAGCACTGTCTCAGACCATTTGCGGTGCTGTAGCAAACCTGAGACGGGTGAGTTTATAAAGAGGAGAAGTTCTGTTTTTGCACAGATCCAAGGCCGGGAAGGCCCAGACCTGGGCCCTGGCAGACTCGGGGGCTCATGACGGTGGCGGCTCGCTGCTTCCCAGGTGGCGCCTCGTCGCTGCGTCCTCACGTGGCCGAGGTGGACAGGGAAAGGGGCAAACGCTGTGTCCTCACGTGGCGGGAGAGAGGGAAAGGCCAGGCAGCTCTCTGAAGCCTCTGCAATGAGGGCGTTAATCCCACCCATGAGGGGGGAGCCCTCGTGTTTTCAAAAATCTGACTTCAAACCTGTGTTATTTTCCACATCATGTAATTTATATTTACATGTACATATACATGTATATATACATGTACGTGTGCATATAAATTACATGTACATGTAATTTACATATACATAATACATATATATACATTACATGTATATATACACATAGTTATAGAAGTGTATATATATATATATATATATATATATGAAAAGTCCCTAAAAAAGCTGTAAAGCTGTTAATAGTGGTAAGTTACACCTGATTTGGGGATATATACATGGTTTTCCCCCTGAGTTTCTACAATAAGTATTTACTTTCCTGAAATCAACATGACTTAAAAGCAGCAGGTTTGTAAGGTCCCGGGTCTCAGGAGGTTCCTGTGAGAGTGGCGCTGCTGTCTCACCTGGGAGCCGGGCAGGTCGTAGGTAGCTGCTGCGGGAGGCTGGGGGTGCGGGCGGGAGGGGAGGAGGCTCCAGGAGGAAAGGATGGAGTGTTCGCAGGCTCAGTGGTGAGACCGAGGGGTGTGCAAGGGTGGCCCGGAGGTGACACAGAAATCACACGGCAGGTTTCTGTAAGCTACTGGCCTTGGGTCAAACACAGACAGTTTCTTCTTTTTATAAATAAAATTTTATTGACCACAGCCACACCCATTTGCTTACAGGTGGCTTCTGGCTGCTTTTGCGCTCTGATGGCAGAGTTGAGCTGTAGTGGCTGAAAGAGCATGGACTGAAAAGCCTAAGTGTTTATAATCTGGTCTTTTACAGGAGGAGTTTGCTGACCCTGGTCTGGAGAATCTCGGCCGCGGGGGACTCCTGGGCTGTGGTCCTGAGGGCAGGGGGAGGAGAGTGACAAGGACAGGTGGTACCTGGGGAAGATCTCACTGGAGATGGTGGGAGCTCAGACCATGGGAGGACCGGGAGCTGGCATGATGTCGTGAACAAGGGGAGAGTGGTGGAGTCCTGGACCGGGGCAGCCGCAGTCGGGGTGGAGACACAGAGTGACCGGAGGGAGATGTGGCACCTAGACCGCCAGGGCCTGGCGGTACCAGACTGAGTGTGAGCGGTGAGGTGAGGGATGGCTCCGTGGTCACCACCAGGGTGCTGGCCCAGGGAGCGGCCATGGGACACAGGGGAGGAGGTGCCTCAGGAGGGGTGCGGTGGTGGGGATGGCCCAGGTGGGCGTGTGGAGTCTGGGGCTCCTTGTCTAGGAGAGACGTCCAGAGACAACTGGGCCCGGAGCTCCGGGGAGAGATCTAACCTGGAATTCACCAGCCTGCACATGCGAACTGCAGCCCGAGGTGAGCACAGAGCAGAGGAGGGGTCTGGGCTTGAGCTCTGGGGAGGGCCACCTCTAGGGAACACCTGGAAAAAAAAAAGGTGTCCGCCAAGGAGACAGAGAAAAAGGGCCAGGGAAATGGGAGGGACACAGGGAGTGTGGACGCCAGAAATCAGGGGGAAAGGGTTGTCCAGGAAGATGCTGCATGCTTGCAAGGGCTGCAGAGGTGTCTAAGGAAAGAGGACCCCAGTGTGTATTTTGGACCTGGCCACGAAGAGGTAGCCGCCGCCTTAGGGAGATTTGAACCTGTTGAGTCGGTAGAGTCAAAATCTGCCGCTCCCTTCGTGTGGGCGTCCTCCTGTGCCTCCACGGCGTCGAGCTGCAGGCTGAGGACAGGTAACCAGGCCGCGGCCGACAAGGCTCATCACACACGAGGGCCGTGGCTTGGGCACCTGTGCCTCTGACGATTCCACCGTAAGGACATTAGCAACGAGCTGCGGGCAGCTTGCTCTGTGGGAGACAAAAGAAGGAAGTTACCTGCCAGGAACAGAGTGACTATTTTTGAATCTATACAACAGTGCTGCTCAGCAGAACTTCCTGCTCTGACGGAAATGTTCTGTATTTACTCTGTCCAATAGAGTAGCCACTGGCCACATGCGGCCTCTGAACGCTTGAAAAGTGGCTAGTGCAATGGGGGAACTAAATTTTGAGTTCATTAAAATTAAAATTAAATAACCATACATATGGGACCAGCGATTCTACTGTATTGGATGGCACGGTTGTAGATAAATTTTTTTGAGGGGAGGGGGGTGAGAGTTGTTTCTTTAAACTAAAAACATATGCTATTGACTTTAAGTAATTACCTTTTAATACAGTCCCTTCCATGTGCAGAGGATGCATTCACAAGCCTGACGCTCAGATATGTTGGTGTATGAAAGCAATTATGTCATTCTGTTTGTCTAAGAGTCCATTTAGACAAACTCTTTAAGTGTGAAGGGATTTGCAAGGAGGAGGCGCCGCATATCAAATAGAGAAGTTTTGCACTTGATTCTTCCTTGAGTTGGCTTGGAAGGCTATTATAATTTTATCTGAGCATAATCCACAGCATCCCAGGATGCAATTCTGATTCGCAGTGGCCTGGGCCCCACCTGGCCGTGGTGCACGAGGTCACCACGGAGGCCTGTGGGGCCTCTAACTGCCCAGGGCCTGGGCTGCGGCTGGGCAGATCCCTCTTTGGCTAAGACGAGGGACAAGCAGGAGCATTTCGTTTTCCCGGACGCAGCTCTAACCCCATGTCAACCTCACAGACAGTGTGCCGGGCCCAGAGATGGTTTGCGCCTCTCCCCATGGACCTGCTCTCCTGGCATCCCTGGCAGCAATAAGTCCTCGTGAGTCCCCCAGCTTGGCTAAAAGGATAAATGACATACTTCCAAGAAATCCCTATTTTTCCACCCACAATTTCCCTGCAAAGTTGAGTGGCCAGGAGATGCGTTTTGCCTTTCTCTGTGGCCTCAGAGTGGTGTGCTCACTGGCCGGGCATGCCCGTGCACACCACTGCCCTGCATGCCCCTGCCATGCACACACCTGCAGTGCACACCCCTGCTGTGCACACCTGCCCTGCTCACACCTGCCATGCACACACCTGCCATGCACACCCCTGCCCCGCACACACCTGCAGTGCACACCCCTGCTGTGCACACCTGCCCTGCTCACACCTGCCATGCACACCCCTGCCCTGCACACCCTTGCCCCACACACCCCTGCCCTGCACACCCTTGCCCTGCACACCCCTGCTCTGCACACCCCTGCCCTGCACACACCTGCCCCGCACACCCCTGCCCCGCACACCCTTGCCCCGCACACCCCTGCCCTGCACACCCCTGCCCCGCACACCCCTGCCCTGCACACCTCTGCCCTGCACACGTGTCTGCTCTGCATCTCGGATCCCAGTGCCAAGTCCACAGAGCACAGGAAACATAAGGAGTCCTTCTTCCACCTGGCCCCACACCTCACAGGTGGCCCAAACAGACCTGAACTAGGATGTGACTCTCTGGGTTCCTTGTGAGCCCACGTTGTGTCAATGTTCATATGTCACTGCAGAAGTATAAAGGTGCCTGCTTAGGGCAGGTCCACATGAGGCAGGTGAGGCTCCGGGCACTGAGCCCCCCCCCCCCGGGATCCTGAGCCCCAGGCCCCTTCCTAACTTGCCTTTTCCTGGTCCCATGCTGTGTTCGAGGCTGCCCTAGAGCCCACTGGGGTGTTCAGGTGACATATTGGGGTATTTATTGTATACTATACATATTGTCATATAAATATAATTTATATAATAGAAGGTATATACACCACATTATCTTTCTAAGATCTGAAAAATTCGAGTTCTAAAACACATCTGGCCAAAGAATCTTTGGCCAGTCAGCATGCGCCAGACACCAGTGCGCACCTACTGTGTGCCGAGCACTCTGCCGTGTGACGGGAAGGGCAGGGATGACCTGCAGGAAGCTGCAGACCCGAGTCGACCATTAACACACGTGCACAGTCCTCACCAAAGAGAGGCCCTCCCTGTCTCCCTCCCTCCCTCCCTCCCTTCCCTTTCACTGGTTCCGGCAATTCCATACAGCTAGCGTTACCTGAAGGCCCAGAGACTGACTGCGCCTGAGCACACGCCTGGCCCCTGCAGAGCCTGACTGTAACGTCACGTCAAAACCAAACTGTTGGCAGAGGGTGTCTGTCAACCCGTTTTAAGGCTGTTCTCAGAGCCAATTTAAATGCCTTTGCAAGTTACATGGAAGTAGTCTGGGTTGATTTTTCCAGATGGTGGTAGCATTTTTTCAGAAGCACCGATGTTAAGCTGATATTGTATGACATGGTACAAAACCTTAGGATGTCTTCGTTGGAGTTACAGAAACTCGCCTCACCTTGGGGACTTGATTCAGCTCCAAAGCGCCGCCGGGCGGGCGGCCCACGGCGTGTGCGAGTCTCTCGGGCTACACAGACAGGAGGCGGGAGAACTCACGCCGCTGTCTCGGTCGTGGGCATGAATCTGAGACAAATGAACAAAAGCCCCATTCTACGTGATTAAACGATGTCCTCGGTCATCCCAAAGCCGCCTCTGGGAGGCCCTTGCCGTTGCATCCGCCCCCGACTCTCCTGTTTGGTCGCCGTGGCGCAGCGGAGATAAAGGCCTACTCCTGCCTGCCCCGGGAACGCAGACTGCTGTCCCTGGCCCTGACTGTCCCTCCCAGCATGGTCGATGTGGCTCTCAGGAATAAATTACTGTGCATCTCGCACCACCAACACCGAGAGAGGGACGGAGATTTCCTCTTACGGGCGGTTTTAATGCTTTGCGGAATTTCCCAGCTGACGGGGCCTGGCAGCAGGTCCTCCTCCGGGATGCCGCGGCGCGGTGATTGAGTGGCCAGCCCGGCGCGGGCGGAGGCAGAAGGCATTAGGAGAAGCTGCGCGCAGACCCAAGTGCCCCGGCGAGAGGTCTCCCTGGAAGAAAAACTGGCCAAGACGGAGAAGTCAGAGACGTCTCAGACACGCAGGCCCGGCTGCCGGGAGGTAAGTCGGGTCCTGGAAAGAGGCCTGGACTCGCTGGACGTGGAGCGACGGGTGTCTCAGTGGCTCAGGCCAAAGGCTCCCCATAAGCCTCTATGCCACCAGCCGTCCAGCCCCGGCCTCTGCGCGACTCTCCGTGTAAAAGCCGCGTGAGTGCAGGATTTGAGGTTGTCCTCCCCGGGGTCACAGTCTACTCTCGCTGGCTGTGGAACACACACTTGTCACCAGGGGATCGGCGAGGGGGTGGGGATGGGCGTGGAAACCCCGCATTAGTGTGGCCTGAAAACCAGCGCCAAGCCCGTGCCCCGACTAAGTCACTCTGACTTCCTCCTGCTCCCGACAGACGCTGGCCGCCTCCAAGGCAGCACTCCGCCCCATCTGGTCCTCACAGCAACCCGGGGAAGTCGCTATTTGATTTTTAGATTTTATTTTTTAGGACAACTTTCAGTTTACAGAAAATTGAGTGGAGAGTACAAAGAGTTTCCACAGAGCTCTCTCTCCCCCCCCCCCCAGTTTGCCCTGTGATTACCACCTTGCAGGTGCGGCACCTTCCTGACCGTTGACGAGCCGATATTGATGCATCAGTATTTATTAACGTCCACGGTTTATGTGAGGGCCCACTCTCGGCCCTGCACCTTGTACGGATTGTACCAGTGCGTGACATCATGTACCCACCGCCAGAGTAACACGCACAATAGTGTCACTGCCCTAAAATTCCCGGAGCGCACCTGTTCTTCCCTCCCTCCCCCAACCCCGGAAACTGCAGATCTTGTTACTGACTACCTGGTTTTGCCTTCTTCATAATGTCATGGAGCTAGAATCACACGGTACGTAGCCTTCGCAGATTGTCTTCTTTCACTGCACGATGTACATTCAAGGTTCTCCATGTCTTTTCTTTGTATTGCTGATTAATATTCCACTGTATGGATGTACCACAGCTTGTTCAATCTGCAGTAGCTGTCTTAATTTTTATTTTACTGACAAAGAGACAGAGATTGCAAGTGACTAAGTGTTTTGCTTTAAGTCACACAGAGTCCTGGAGATCTGGAGAATTGGTTTGAACCCAGCCCAGGGCTTTTGACTCCAAGTGCACTATTATGCCTCACTCCATCCTGGACTGGGGAAATCCAAGTCCTCATTTGTCACATATTTTCTGCATCAATTGCAGGCATCATTCAGTGCTCTTTAATGTGCTCTTTATATCGTTTTTCTCCATAAGGTCAGGCATCTGCAGCACTCCAGGCTGGGCACTTCTGGAGGTGAAGATGGTGTGGGGTGGGCCAGGCATGGGCAGGAGATGAGGGTTTAAAGGGCAATTGCTCCACGCACCCTCAGAGTCTATGACACCCCCAAACCCCAAGCAGCAGGACAGGTAACCCACAGCTGTTGGGTTAGGCTTGGGGGACAGAAGACAGTTTCCTTTTGCTGCAACCTGAGGGGCGAACAAATCATTTAAAACTTGGCACCTACATCTCCCGTTTCTCTTCCAAGGAAAGCCTCTGGAATCATTCTGCAAAGCATTCGCTCTGCTCTCGTTTTGTTCTGAGATTTGGGTGTTGACGACGTCCTTTGGGAGACCATTTAGGGTCTCAGATTTCACCATCAAGAAAACCTCTAAGTATTTTAGCAGAAAGCTCCTGATTAAATCGATCTCCTCGGCACCGCAGCCCCCCCACCCCCGCCCCCCGTGCCAGCCGCAGAGGGAATCTGCCTGTTGGGGAGCTATTTGTGGATACCTTGTGGTGCGTTGCCACTGCTTTGCTCAGCCACCCAGATTTAGCTATTTAAGTTCCCCTCATAAATCAGCCATTCCAAGCGTCTTAATCATCTCCTTCCAGTTTGTCTATAGCTCTCTGCCCTCCAAGAAATAAATTACCCGCAATTACTTAAAGTTAGTAATTGAATTTATTTTAGTGGTAGAGAGAAAATTTATCCATTTTGCTAGTAATTTGTAGTCATTTTTAGTAATTGATAGTAATTTTCTAGTAAATACTAATTAAATGTTTCACTAAGTAAAAGAAGTATAGAGTAATGTATTCACTAAGCATTAGTATTTCCAATTTATCTTTATACCAGCATGTGATTTAGGTTAAGTTGATAAGATCTAGTGAAATTATCCTCATTGTGTTAAGCTTTAAAAAAGCAACCAAAGAGAAGTAAAGGCAGCTCATCCTCGACCATCTGCCGTCCGTCACGTTGCAGAGGGGGAAACAGAGGCAGAACAAGATCACGGCGCTGGGCCACAATCAGCCGCACGGTCGGAGAAAGACGGGGTCCCTGGACTTCAGAGTTTGGCTCCATGGGACCTCCCGGAGGATGGGGCTGGACACGGAGAACCGGACCCCGCAGGAAGGTCCCTGTCACCTTGAAGGAAGCTGGCGTGGCATTATTTCTGCCTCTTGTCCTCTTCCGCATGTAAAGTCATGACTGCCGGCGTGGATTCCTCCAGGTCCAGGTCGACGGGAACTTCAACCGCATTTTGGGGCGTGCTGAAGCTGTGCTTCTTTGGCAAGAGTGTCAGCGAGTGGCATTTGCCACAGTGACCACATCAGACGATTTTTATTTCACCCATTGACTCCATTAATCCCTACCGCCTGGCTGGCACTTGGTTTTTAACCTGTGAGTTACTTTTTTTTCTTTTAACATTCTTCCCTGCGAGCCCACCGGTGGAGCGAGTTCTGTGTGCGTGGAGTGGTGCGCGCGGCTGAGGCCTCGGGGCATGTTTGTTGGGTGAAAAAAGAAAAGCGGTGATTTTCCCAGGATATGCTCCTAGTTAGAAAATAATATCCCTCTAGAATTAATTAATTAATGGGAGTTGATACAATTAACAAACACTGAGCGACAAATTCTACAGAGGTGCAATTCTCTAATTAGAGCTGTTGTGGCTTAGGGCAGTGCAGGCCTCTCGGCTTCCCTCTCCTGACCAGTAAAACCAGGGGCTCACCTGCAACCTCCCCATAATCTACCGTTCCAGATTTAAATCACATCAAATTAAAATGTGTGTTATGTTTATTTAAAATGTAATACACTGTCATGAGGAATATTCTGAAACCTACACAAACAAAAAAGGCATTGAAATCATCTGTTGTTCCCAAATGTGATTAAAACATTAGTGCATTTTCTTTCAGACTGATTTTTCCCTGTAGGTTTGCCTTTTAGTTGTAATCAATCAGAATATAAAACTGTAATTTGTTTTATTTTTCCCTTAGATGATAATATTTCGAAAAAAATGTTATAATACAGTCCATATAAATATAGTTTGTAGCGATCCCATAATATTACATCAAATGTAACAACTGTAATTTGCCCAGCCATTTCTCTATTTTTTTTTTGACATTTAGGTTGTTTTAAAATTTTTATTATTATAAATAACACTTCTGTGAACATCTTTATAAAGCCTTTTATATATTTAGATCATTTTCTTTGGTTAGATTCCCAGAACAAAATTATGAGGTCAAAGGACATAAATATTTTAAGGTTCATATTACTTCTTGCCAAATTGTCTTCCCAAAGTGCTGCCCTGGTTTCTCCCACCCCCAGCAATAGATGAGATTTCCCATTTCACTGCTCCATCTCTGCTCGGGGTATTACCATTAAAAATTTCTGCTAGTTGGCTGGGTGAATAATTGTGTGATGTTTAATACTCATTTTTTTATTAACTATGTAGTCAAATAATTTTCTTCATGTTAAAATTTGTATTCTTTCTTCTTGGAATTGCTTATTCCTACCCTCTTCCAATTAATCTATTGGGATGTTGATGGCTTTTTTACCCATTTGAATGGTATTTTTATATAATAAAGCTATTAACCCTTAATGATATTTCTGTACATTCTTTTTCTAATGTCATTGATATTCAAGTTGGCTTTCATGCTCACAGTACTTCTTAAATGATTTTAGGACAGTGTGGCATTGCTAGTTTTTTTCCCTTCCATCGAATGCCAAGTTTAGAAGGACATAAGCCAACAGAACAGAAACCTGTGCAATAAAGATGTTTGGGTGTTTGAAACACCCGTGCGAGCCTGCCTTTTAAAAGCCTTTCTTTCCTAGCCAAGGAATTCTTGTATGAATTAAATATGAAACTTCCATCCCTCACAAAGTAAACATGTAATGATATACTTCTTGTCCCCATTACAAATCTGAGGGGAGCCTGCTCTCTGATCTCACATAAAACAGGTGACTCTTCAATTAAACATAAATTTTCAATTAAAGCGCATCCCTCTGGGTGGCAGATCACAGTCCCCGCCCTGGCTGGCCAGAGCCTGCCCAGGCAGCCTCTCGGCGTCCAGCTGCTGCTGGTGAGGCCGGGCTCCCCGGCGATCCCAGGAGCGTGGGCTCCGCCGGCTGCCCGAGGAGCCCGGGCCCGGACAGAGGGGCCCGCAGCCCTGCCGTGATGCCCACTGAGCGGGGCAGGACCGGAACCTTTGAAAACCGAGGGAGGGCTCTCTCCTTCTGACCCTGCAGCCCTGAAGTCTCGTCGGCTCAGCATGAGGCTCTGAGGTTACTTGAAAATAGCACCTTCCGGGAAAAGATCCAAGGGCTGAGGGGTACTTGGGGGCACTTGTCGTACTACTCAGGCCTAGCCGGCCTCCATGCACTCTTTGCAGCAACAGGGATCTGAAAACTTACATGCTCCTCTGCACTAGAATTTTTTTTAAAAAGTCTTGCAAACTTAAAAATGTGTTTCAATCATGTAAAGTCAAATTCTCTGGCACACTTTCTGCCTCTCATACCCCTCACCCAGGGACCTTCCCTGAGGGAAGCACTGGTATCAGCTCTCTGCGCACCCTCCCTGAGATAGGCACACCCAGAAATGGAAATATAACGTGTATGTGCATGTCGGGGTGTGTGCGTGCATGGACGCATGCGTGTATATGTGTGTCTGTATATGTGTGCATGTGTGTGTGTGGGTATGTGCATATATGCATGCCTGTGTATATGTTTCTGCAGGTCTGTGCGTGCATGTGCATGTGTATGCAAATATTCATTTGTGTGCACGTGTGCAGGTACGACAGGGGATATATTGTGCATATTCTGCAGCTTGTTCTTTTCACTTAACCCACATGGAGACCTTTCCACTTCAGCATGTCCAGTCTGATCTTGTCATGTTGTGGCTCCTGTAGAAATTAGAAGTCCAGGTCAGGCGGTGAACAAACATGCTTTGGCAAAAACAGAGCATGTAGGATCCTGTGCTTGCTTGGGCACTGGACCTCTGTGATCAAGGACGTTTCTTCCCCTTTGCATTTTAATTTTCTTGCCTGTTTAGTGACCCTAAGGCTCCCTCCAGCTGTATGAGTAAAGGTTAAAAACACTTGTTTGATGGAAGAGTCAAGATATTTAGAGGTTTTATGTCAAGAAGAATCGAAATATTTTTGTGTTTATTATTTAAAAAGTAAGGATTGTAGCAATAACAATGTATCAGTACCGTTTTTTTCACATTAATAATATGGTATCATTGCAGGTATCTAAAAGCAACTTTGCAATTTAGGAATCAGTGACATCTCACACCACACAAAGGGAGGCAGCTGGACACAGAGGCTGGAGCCAGATGGAGACTCAGAGGACCAGGGTGCAAGCTTAGACCCCCCACTGGCTGCCTGTGTGGACCTGGTCCCAGTCACTCTCCGCTCCCTGCCTCAGTTTCCTCATCCTTATGATGGGTTTGTGTAGACAGAATGAAATAATAATGTATGTGAGAGCGCTTATGTAAACTATGAAAAGATACCCAAATGTTGGCGATTACTATTGTAAAGGTAGCAAGTTTGGACATTTGAGGAGGAACTGAAGTTGACCACTGGCCCTAAGTCTCTCCTAGGGCAGCTGCTGGAAAAGCTTCAAGGGCTTCCAGCTTCAGCACTTTGCTTGTCTTGCCGTGCGGGACACCCTTGCCGGCTCTTTGTGACCATGCGCCAAGGGAGATGCCTTCACAAGGGGAAGGTCAGCGGCTGGAGTGCGCAGCACCATGTACCCCTCTTGCTGATGCAGAGTGCTCTTGGTGAACTCATTAGAAATTCTACAGGCCACACGGGGAGTATCGGTGCAAACTGCCTCCCTAGCTTGGCCGGGTGCCCTTGGTGCTGCAGCTCTGGCTGGGTCGGGCTACCTTCGGATTCTCTGTTTTCAGGCATAGTAGAGTCTAGGGTGGGACAGAAGGACCTGTGGCCTTCCTTTTGGGGATCTGCAGTGAAGGCAGCGCCCAAGCAGAGCCCCTCTGCACAGCTTCTGGCCGCTCACAATGCCCTGTTTGTGGGGCTGTTCCTCTCCTGGTCCAGCCTCCCAGGGAGCCAGAGGAGGGTGGTCTGGATGGATCCTGGGCAGTAGCTGCTGTTTCCATTAGGGGTGGGTTCTCCTGTGTTGGTACCAATTTCCTATTCTCAGAGTTCTTGTGATCATTTAGAAGGAAAAATAAAAAGAGGGGGAACAATGTTCATTTTTTATTCGAAGTATTGTGTTATATTTAAAGGAAGTCCAATTGGAAGACAGGGCAAGCCAACATAACTTCAAAAGAAACTATGTTGAAAATGCATACAAATAGGACAGGGAGGGTGGCTCACGCCTGTAATCCTAGAACTCTGGGAGGCTGAGGATCGCTCAAGGCCAGGAGTTCGAAACCAGCCTGAGAACGAGCTAGACCCCATCTCTACTAAAAATAGAAAGAAATTAATTGTCCAGCTAAAAAAATATATAGAAAAAATTAGCTGGGCATGGTGGCCCCATCCCTGTAGTCCCAGCTACTTGGGAGGCTGAGGCAGAAGGATCGCTTGAGCCCAGGAGTTTGAGGTTGCTGTGAGCTAGGCTGACGCCATGGCACTCTAGCCTGGGCAACAGAGTGAGACATTGTCTCAAAAAAAAAAAAAAGAAAAAGAAAAAGAAAAAAGAAAAGAAAAAGAAAATGCATATAAATAAGTTATTTTAAAATAGTAATCAGTGCCCAGTAGGAGCTTGAACACAATGTACATGTACCTATTTGAAGTTTAACAAACATGCAACCTGCCTTTCCCATGAAGGTAACTTCTCTTTTTTTAAAAAAAAAAAATATGACATCACATCAGGTAGTCAATGTTGAGCCTGAATAAAAGTGTGGCATTTAAAATTCAACAATGCTCATCTACTCCAGGCTGATATGTGTTTAAAAAGATCTACTTCTTACAAAGATCTCCTATTTAATTAAGAAAAACTAATATCAAAGCAGTTTTTTGCATTTAAAATTCATGTTTAAACTTCTCCTAGATTAAGTGAGCTTAAACAGTTGTGGTTCCTGACTTTAACAGCATTATAAAATACATTAGAGATTGAGGGGATACAATTCTGCCATGTTAGGTTATAACCTAACTGCTATTTGCAGTTGTAAGGAGTACTAATGGCGCGGGGACAAGATTTATTGTCGCAAAGACATTCTGCTTAACATTAGCCTTGTCATTCCATTAATAATGACTGCTTATGAGCCATCTCGTTGGCATCTTTGTTGTCCTGAAAACTTAAAACTCACAGCACAATTCTTTACGACGTGTTACATGGCCCCCTCTGGGTATTCCTGACCGTTATCCCATTTGGTTATATTCAAAACCGCTGCCTCCGGAGAGAGCATTAGGCCGACCTTTCACCTTCCAATATTCTTGGTTCAAATGGCGTAATAACATGTAGTGAATATTTACAAGCACACTTATACTATAATAGAGTACTGCTGTGAACATTAGCACATATTTTCTGCTCAATCAGGCTTTGATGTAGAGCTTGCCGCGCACCCCAGAGGAAATGCAGTCCCAGTAAGCTGTGCTAGCGAAACACCCTTGAACCTCGACAGCGCACACGGCGCGCTGGCTAGATGCAGATTAGCCGGGCTGCAGAGCCGGGACACCGGGTTCCTGGATGCCTGGTGTCATCATCAGGGGTGACATCAGGGCTGCAGGTGACCCCGGGCTGCAGAGCCGGGGACACCGAGTTCCTGGATACCTGATGTCATCATCAGAGGTGACATCAGGGCTGCAGGTGACGCCGGGCTGCAGAGCCGGGGACACCGAGTTCCTGGATGCCTTATGTCATCATCAGAGGTGACATCAGGGCTGCAGGTGACGCCCGGCTGCAGGTGGGGGCCTCCACGCGAGGAATTCCAAATGGATCAGCGCGGGGCTTATCCAGGAAAAGAAAATTAAAGGCCATACGACGCGTTGGCACCCGGTGGCCTGGTGACCTTCCCTAGGGATTTTACGCTTCTTAATTAAATTTTCTTCTTTTTTTAAAAAAAAATGAGATCCCATAATAATTAAAAATAAAACATTCTCTCTGGTGATACTTTTCTTGCTTAAAAAAAAAAGAAAAAAAGAAAAAGGAAAGCATTAAAAAAAGATGAGCGTCCCCTCCTACTCATAGTATAAATTGCAAGAAATGCCTCCTCTGCCCCACCTTTCCCCGCAGATCAACCCCGCCCTCTTCCCTAGCCCCGCCCCTTCTCCTCCAGCCCCGCCCCTACTGAGGCCTAACATTGGGCTCCTCCCTAGCTCCGCCCCTCTGCATCATCCCCCCACCTCGGCGAGCCCCGCCCCTCGGCACAAGCCTGCCCCTCCCTGTGGTTGGAAGCCAGTGTCCGGTCCGGCCGCCCTCCTGGCCTCGCCCAGGCCCAGGCTCGGGGACAGGGACAGACACAGGGACAGGGACAGGGATGGGGATGGGGACAGGGACGGGGTCTGGGACAGGGACAGGGATGGGGACGGGAACAGGGACGGGGTCTGGGACAGGGACAGGGATGGGGACGGGAACAGGGACGGGGTCAGGGACAGGGACGGGGTCTGGGACAGGAATGGGGATAGGGACAGGGACGGGGACAGGGACGGGGACGGGGACGGGGACAGGGACGGGGACGGGGACCAGATGGGGACGGGGACAGGGACGGGGATGGGGACAGGGAGGGGGTCTGGGACAGGGACAGGGATGGGGACGGGAACAGGGACGGGGTCTGGGACAGGGACAGGGATGGGGACGGGAACAGGGACGGGGTCAGGGACAGGGACAGGGACGGGGTCTGGGACAGGAATGGGGAGAGGGACGGGGACGGGGACAGGGACGGGGACAGGGACGGGGATGGGGTCGGGGACAGGGACGGGGACGGGACGGGGACAGGGATGGGGACAGGGACAGGGAGGGGGTCGGGGACAGGGTCGGGGACAGGGACGGGGTCGGGGACAGGGACGGGGACGGGGACAGGGAAGAGGCAGTGGCACAAGGACACTCCAGTCCTCTGTTTCTCGCCCGTCGCCCGCTGTCTTCCCGGGTGAGGACCGGAGCCTTTCCCGCAGAGCCTGGACCCAGGCCTGGGGCCGTCGGCCCGGCTTGTCCTGGTACCAAGGGCCCAGAGGTAAGGAGGCTGCCCCGCCCGTGGACGCAGGTGCGCGTCTGTTCGTCCGTCCGTCCGTCCGTCCGCTTGCTGTTCCTTTCCCCGGTTTTGCAGGGCCAGCATGCAGAGGAGCACTGGGGTTTGCGGCGACTAACGAGACCCCCGCAGTCCCGGAGCCGGCTGGAAGGCCAGGAGCCTGTCTGTCTCGAGCCGCTCGGAGGAGCTTTACTCCGGAATTCACCTGGCCAGCGGCCGGGCCTGGGTCCCGACCCGGTCCTCCTCCTGAGCGCTGGGTAGGGCCGGGCGAGTGTCCCTCGGGCCTGGCCCAGGCTTGGGCAGAGCCACACCTCGGGGGACTTCGAGCTGGTGGTTTTCTGCTCTCCTGGCCTGCGCGGGGTGGAGGCCCTGACTGGGGCCTGGATTAAAGGGAATTTGCCCGGGTCCGCGGGACGAGGCCTTGACGTCCTTCTGGTCGGTGTCCAGCGCCCCATAATGCACACACGTGCGTTTGATGAGTGCTCCCCGCTGATCGGGTTCGTCCCATTTGTGCCGGGAGTTATCAGTGGGAATGACATAGTAATGGGACGTGAGACTGCCTCCTCTCCCGGGAATTGTTATTTATGGTGGGAGCTTGTTATAATACAAGTCATTAAACAGATTTAAATTTACCACAGGTTAAGCCATGCGTCCCCCTTAAACAACTACGTATAATGAAAGCCTGATATAATATGGTTAGGTTATAACACGGCATTAGTCTGTCTCCTGGTTTTACTGCTGGGTCAGCGTGAAGATGGGGTGAGCTAGTGGCTACTTAGCAGGAATTAAGAAAGCCATTTGGCAGTTCCTGTATTTTATGAAACTATTTTGCCCTTGTCTAGGTATAGGGCAAAATAGTGGGTCTGTTGAATTTTCCCCCTTTTCCTCTGCTACTGTTTCCTTATCTTAATTTCCTGGAGAATGCGCTTTGCTATTATTTATTCCATGCTTACGTATGTGCCACACGCTGCCCTTAGCACCTGACGTGAGGTATGTGATTTGGTTTTTGCACCAACTCTAAGAGGGAGTTATCATTGTCCCCATCCGGTAGCTGAAGAACCGGTAGCTCAGATCTGTTAAGATACTTTCTGGGAATCACACAGCCAGTAAGCAACAGAGCCACGACCCCAACAAATAGGAGCCTGCTTAGCCCCGTGATCTTAAATGTTGTCCGAATCTCTTTTTATATTATAAAAGCATCTTGAGGTTTTCATAAGACAAGGGTAATTATAGAAGTTTTAGAAGTCCTATTTAAGGTTGGATGTGTTAGCCCTTATGTTTTCTAATTATGCACCAAGTATCTTCTCATCACAATCGTTTCCTAAGTTCATAAGCATTCATTGAGCACCTACTCTGGAGCCTTTGGCAGCTGCCAAAGCGAGAATGATCTAACCCCAGCAGGGAAGGATGGGAAAGCCACCAACGGAAGACAAGAGTGTTAACAGCTGTGAAGGGGATGTATTGAAGGTTTTTAGGGGAGGGCAACAATCTAATTCTTTCAGGGGGGTTTCAGAAAAGGCATATTTGTCTGACACTTTATTAATAATGAAAAGTCCTTCTCGAGAACCGGTTTTTCATTAGTTAATGCCAACAATGTAGATGGTAGTTGCAGCCAAGGCAGGGGGCAGGCCACCTAGATAGAGAACAAGGCTAGAACTAATGGGGTCTTGAGACACTTCAGTATTTAAAGAAGATGAGAGACTAAGCCATGTCAGAAGAAGAAGCCAGAGAGGAAGGAAGGAAGAAACCAGAGAATGACGTGACATAGAAGGTATTGCAAGAGGGAAGGACCCGTTAGTGGAGCTGGTTGCAGCCGAGAAGTCGCGGAGGAGGATGGCTTTGCAAAGCCCATTTGACGTAGTAACTGGAAGATCATTGTTGACACTGGTCAGGGGTGGAGGCATGGAGGCAGAAGCAGGCTGGAGGGCGTGGAAGGTTGAGAAGTGTAGACAGCACTACAGGTAACTTGAGGTGAGGGAAGTTCGGTGTAAAGTGAAGAGTATCACAGGGAAGAATCTGGAAGGGGAAGTCGGGAGGGGATGAGGGGTCCAGGGAGGCTTTTTATTGTGGGGTGTTTGCAGACTCATTGGAGGAAGACGCTAGTAGAGTGGTTAGAGACACAGGAAGAGGAAGGAATGATTGGCAGTATGAGGGCTTGAGTATCCTGATGGACAATTTAAATAAGGAAAATTTTGTTTTAATATTTTGAAAACTCGTTCCCTACCGAGTTTGGCCCATCATTAACATACTCAACAATGATGAAAACATTTATAAATCAATGTCTACTTGGAATTCCGTGTCTGTGTAAGAAGATACTCTGTGCGTGGTAAGCTGTTGTGGGTGGTCTCATCAAACTCTTTCTCACCATTTTCACCCTCATCCCTGGGAAGCGACCTTAAGGGTCCCAAAGCCTTTCCCAGCCTCCTCCAGCGGCCTCCTACCTTCTGCAACCTTTGCTACAGCCCCGTGGAGTGCTTGCTACAGTGTGTTGCAGTTTTGTTTCCATGGTGGCAAAACTTTTCCCACAAAGGGTCAGATAGTAAATGTTTTCGTCTTGGCAGGTGCTACCGGCACAGTCGCAATTGCTTAGAATTCTGTCTCGCATCAGGAAAGCAACCAGAGGCAATATAAACCTGTGGATGTGCTTGTCTGTGTTCCAGTGAAACTTCATTACGGACACTGAAATTTAAATTCCGAATAATTTTTGCATGCCACAACATATTATTCTTCTTTGGACTTTTCTAACCACTTAGAAATGTAAAAACCATTCTCAGCTCACAGGTCCTACACAATAGGCAATGAGGTGGATTTGGCCGGTGGTAGGAGTTTGCTGACGTGCTCTAGGCTGTTCCTCCCAAGGAAGGGGGGGTGGTTGTGTCCCTCAGTCCGGCCCAGTGTTTAGAACTTTCCTGATGCCTGAGAGAGTGCCTGAGTGACCTGTTTAAGCTTTTATATTTTCATTTATAAGCTGTCCCCAGTGGTAAAATTCGTTTAAGATGTAAGTTAAATTTTCTGCTGGTCTTCTTAGAAATCCCCTCTGGAAGGATGCAGTCGTCTATCTGCACAACGGATAACGTGAACGTCCTCTGAGAACCACAGCAACTTTTCCAGTATTAATTGGGCTCCAAGTAATTAAGTTCAGATGTTTTCCTCAGTAGGAGACTAAACTTTCCTCCTCCATTTCCCCCACAAATAGAAGTATGGGATAAAATTTTAGTCTCTCTGGCTAGTCCTTTATCAAGGATTAGAAAAACAAAACAAAACAACTTGTTCCTCCTTTGAGGAGATAAAGAAACTAAGCCTTCGCCAGTGTCCCTGGCTCACCCAGGCCACGAGGGTGGAAAGTGGAAGCAGGTGGGACCCTCTCTCCGTGGGACTCCCATGGCTGGAGGCAGCAGCCGGGGACAGGACCCTGTGAAGAGGCTCAGGCTCAGGTCAGACCTGGAGGGAATCAAGCGGGAGCCCTGCACCTGCACCGACCACACCTGGAGGAGCTGCCTGGAGGCATCTGAAAGGGAAGTAGCCAGTCTGCAAAGCAGTGAAACAGACCGGCCTGGGAGTGGGGGCGGCTGCTTCTCACGCAGGCGGGCAGTTGTGAGAGAGGACGGTGGGTGCACTCCTCCACAGTGCGCCCCGGAAGCAGAGCCATCGAGGCCGGCTCCCTCCGGTGCTAACTCCCCGGGAACCTTAGTTCACACAGAGCCGCCCACAGCCAGTGGCATCTCAAGATGGGAGCTAAATTGGTCCATATTTCAGAAGGCTTGGGAGGTCACCTCTGGGGTTCCGCAAAGCACAGGCAACTAGACTGCAATATGGGCTTGAGTAAATATATCTCCCTCCTGGCCCGGGGGATCCCCCTGAGAAGTTTTTGGACACAGATCATTATTGATATATTGGAAGTGTCTTCAACCATATCAGGTGGGGGGCGGGGGGGCACCAGGATGCCAAACGGCGGCTGCGGCTGCACGGGTAATCTCCGTGATTGATGCCCGGCCCGCTGCCAAGGCGAGCGCGCGGCCTGCCCATTTATCTCCGCCTAAATATGGATGTATATCGACGGACCCATTAAGTGACGCGGGCTTTGGAGACATAAGATCAGATTAGATAAGCCCCTAAATTTCTTCTTTTAAAATATGCAGAGAAAAGGAGTTCAAAATACCAAGTGCTGATGAGGACTAAGGGTCTAGGAGGAATTGACAAACATCCCGGAATTCAGAATTAATGCTTTAAACTTTAGGCCTCTTTGGCAATCAATACGCACACAAAACTCTCATTAATGTTCACAGGGGCTAAAACATGCATATCAACAGCAGACCATTTATTTCCGAGTCGTCCACACCGGGTCTGACTCGGGCTCTCTTCTGTGGAAGACGGACAGGACGCGGGGAGGAGCAAGCGCGCCCGCCCTGGAATTTCATCCCATCAGGGCCGAAGCGGTTTCATTGCAGGTTTCTTCACCCTGCTGCATTTTTATCTCAGGCCCACCTCCCCCCATCCTCTGTTTCTCCAGCTGACTGCAGTCCGGAGCAGGCCCCGGAGTTTTGCAACTTCCTGCGCTCACCTGACCCCTGACAGGGGCTCTGGGGGGGGTGGTGGCTGCACCCGCCTGGCACAGCTCCCCGAGCCGGCCATCCTCCGTGCGGGGGGAGGGGGGGTCCCAGGAGGAGGGGCCGGGGCAGCGACTCGCGCCCTGCCAGCCCCCAGACCACTGACACACAGCCTATCATTTATCATAAAAGGTTACCGGGTTTCGTTCTCCCGCTCTGTTATTAATCAGAACGCTGTGGCAGGCTGGATTCCGTGGCCTATAAATATTCATTGCGTTTGGACTGCTTTGTAAACAGCAACACTTCCTTCTGTTTCCAGAGAAAAATTCGTATCATCTTGCCTTATTGTCAGTCCTGGCTGTGGCATAGAGTGAGTTGACGTCTCACTAGGAAATAGGGGTAATAGTCTCCGTGGCAGGTTGTGTCTTTGTGGTTACCAGGCACCTCTGCGACCTGGCGGAGCCTCGGGTATCAGCAGTGGCAGATGCTCCCAGCTGCAGACAAATATTCCCGCCAGAGGGGCTTCAGTTCTTTTTATGAAAATGCACTTTTTAGAATTAGGAAATATTTCAAGCATTCTGAAAAAAAATAGAGAATAATAGACAACTACCCATATACCCACCATGATTATCAAATCTTCACATAATAGATTGAATGGACCCACGTCGTCCTCTGCGATCCCAACTCCTTGCATTCAAGAGGCAAGAGGCATCCCGTAATATTCACTGAGTGTTCCTCATTCCTGTGCATATTTTATACTTTTATAACATATGTTTCAGTGGTATTGTCTGAGAGTGGTTTGCAGATTTAAACAGTGTCATACTGCTAATTGCCTTGGTTTTTTTCACTCCCCTTTATGCTTTTGAGATTGTATATATAACTCTTATTTTATCTGCTCTGTGTTATCTCATTGTAGGGCTCTGATACACTGTATCCATTCTCCTACTGATGGATATTTAGCTTGTTTTCCATTTTCCCCTATAACCAATGATGTGGGCTTGCATATTCTATAGTGCATGTCTCATTCAGACTCTCATACAGGTGAGCCAGGGTTGCTACCGAGAGATCGCATTGCTAAGTCGTAGGATACAAGTGTCTTCGACTTTGTTAGATAGGCCCACATTATTCCCCAAAGGTATGTACCATTGTACATTCCTACTAGCAGGTAGGGAAGTTCTTTTTCCCCACCCTCATCCTTGGCCAACAGTTGTAATTGCCCAATTTAAATTTGCTTGCCAGTCTGACAGGTAGGGATTGGTAGCTCCTCGTTTCAATTTGCACGTCCCGAACTATTTACGAGGTAGAGCATCTTGTTGATTTTTATTGGCTGTTTTGTTGCCTCTTCTGCAGACTTCCTGTTCCTATGACTTGGTCATTTTTCTATTGAGGTATCTTTTTTTCTTATTGATTTGAAAAAGTTTCGAAAAATAAAATATGTATATTTATGTATAATAATTTATTTTTGTGCAGCTTGCAAGTATTTTTGCCCAGTCTGTGGCTTGTCTTTCCACATTTTAAAACTATGTCTTTTGATATACAGATGTTTTCATATCAAATTTAATTTCAAATTACTAATCTTTTAATTTACATCTTATGCTTTTTATGTTTAAGAAACCTGTCTTTGCTGGAAAAGCCTGAACATATCCTACTGAGAGTTACTATAAGAATGATAAAATTTGCTTTAGACATGCAGGTCTTAAATTCATCTTTGGTTGGCACTTGAATGTATAAAGTAGGTATATAATTTTACATTTGTTATGGGTAACTAGTTGTCACAGCTTCACTTATTGTATAGTTCATTTCACTCTTATCATTAAAAAATTTTCTTGCAAAATTTACCATGCAAACAGAAGAGGGATACACACAAAATTAAGGGTTATAATAAGGCAATAAAACAAAGTAATAAACCATCAGCCATCTTAGACCATTTCCAGTATCAGAGAACATTTCTGCATGCCACTCCCTACTCTCATTCCCCCCTCTTCTCCCTCCCAGTTTTTATGATAATTGGTCCCTTGGTTATCTTTACTATTGTCCACATGTATATGTGTTCCTACCCAATATAGTTTTTAGGTTTGCTTTTCTTTTCAACTTTATCCAAATGGAAATATCCTATTAATATATATATTCTTTTTTGACTTCGCTTCTGCTCCATTGGCCTTTTATCTTCCCCGTGGCAAGAATTCATGCTTATCTAATATCATTTTATAATAGCCTTGATACCCGGGGAGACAAGTTTCCTCACGTTGTTTATTTTCTTCAGCACCCTCTTGACTATTCTTGACCCTTTTGCTCTTTCATTTGAATTTTAAGATACTCTTGTAAAGATTCATGAAAAAATCCTGTTGGAATTGTAGTTGTAATTACATTGACTTTATAGATTAATTGTGGCAGGTTTGACATATTTATAATAAAGTATTCTGATTCATATCCATGCTATGTCTTCTCATTCATTTAGGTTTTGTTTTATATCTTTTGATAATGTATTGTGTCCTTTAATGACATCCTTTTAGTACTGCTCTTATACAAGTATTTTTTATTTCCAGAGACCTTTTACATTTTGTTGCTATTGTGAATTGGAGCTTTAGCATTTATATTGTGTAACAGGATGCTTGGTGGTGGGCATGATTTTTATTTGTCTACTGCTGCTGTAAAAAAGTATCACAAACTTAGTGGCTTAAAACCACATAAATTAATTTTCTTATAGTTTTGTGGGTCAGAAGTCTGAAATGAATCTCACTGGGCTAAAATGAAGGTGTTGGCAGAGTTGTGTGCCTTTCTCGAGGATCTAGGGAGGGTAGAAAAGGCAAGGAAACCCTCACATTCCTTGGCTCGTGGCCCCTTCCTCTTTCTTCGAAGACAGCAACATTGTGTTCTTTGACCCTTCTTCCATTGCCACAGCTCCGCTTCTAAGAACTCATGGTATTAGACTGGGCCTACCTTTGATAGTCTAGGGTGACCTCTCCCTCTCAGGGTTCTTAACCTTAATAACACTTGCACAGTGCATTTTGCCACGTAAGAGTGAGCATATTCCCAGGTTCCGGGGATTAGGATGTGGACATCTTTCGGGGTCATTATTCTGTCTGCTACAATTTGATATCTAATAACCATGCTGCACTCTATTTCTAATCGTTGCCTATAGGTTTTCTTGAATTCATAAATAAAACTATCATATCGTCTCTTCTTTTGCTATTTCTAAAGCATTTATTTACTTTTCTTGTTGCATTGGCTAGAACCTCCGCAACAAAATTAAATATAAGTAGTAATAGCAGGCACTCTTATCATTAGTTTTAATGAGACTTTCTAAAGTCTCACTCATTAACAGTGTGATGTATATTGTAGGTTTTGAAAAGGTGTCTTTTGTCAGGGTAAGAAAGCTGCTTATTATTTCTAGTTTATAGTATACAAACTGTGGCCATGAATTTTTAAAATTATCTTTATAAAGCTGCCAGTTTGAGCTTGATGTTACATTTTGAAGCTATGTTTTTAGAAGTGTACAAAATTTATATTTGAGAATATCTTCTTGGTGAATTTTTTCCCTTATGTGATATAGCATCGCTATTTATTGGCATTAATCCTTTTTTGCCTTAAAATGTATTTTATGCCATATTGTTATAGCTAGCATCCTCTTTTCTTTATATCTGGGTAATATCTGCGTATTATATCTTTTTCTTTATTTTAAATTTTTCTGTGTGATTTTGTCTTATCTGTGTTCTGTATAAGTCACATATACCTAGGTTTCCTAAAAATCCCCCAATCCAATAAGATAATATCATCTTTTAAAAAGTAAATTTTATCCATTAATATTTATTGTGACTAGTGAACATATTTGGTCTTATATGTACCATCTTTTTTGTTGTTGTTGTTGTTTCTATTAATATAAATTTCTTTCTTTTATTTTCTGGTTTGTTCCCTCTTTCTTCCCCCTCCCACCCCCATTTCTTTACCTTCTTTTTATCCTTTTCATTGCCTTGAAAATTAATAAAATATTTTATGATACATGTTTTTCTTCTACTTTGTAAGTTATAGGTCATATTTCTGTTCTTTTGGTGATTATCCTTAAATTTTTAAGATGTTTAACCAAACTTTTTCTAACAAAGGATAGTTGTTCAGCATTTCTATTTTCTTTCGTTTGACCACGATAAGGACCTTATCAGATGTGTAACAAGCCCCTGTCTTGTGTATTGTTTATAATTTATTTTCACACTATTTTTAATATCAGAAGTTGTCATTTTCTAAATTGAGTTAAATTTACTGTTCTATTTTATAAGTTTCTGTGCTTAGTTTTGCTTCTTGTTTTTCTTAACTCCTTTGGCACTTCCCTTTCTTCTTCTTGAAGTACATGCTCTCATAGTTCTTTCATTGAGGATCTGTAGGTTATACATTCACTAAATCTTTATATACCTGAAAATGTTTTTATTTTGCTTTCACTCTTGGTTGATGGTTGGACTGGTTTGAAATTCTTGGTCAAGGTTAAACTCTCCCTGACCGCCGCCCCCCCCCCAACACTTTAAGAATATTAGTTCCTTGCCTTATGGAATCTCTTGCTGCTGATGAGAAATCTATTGGCATCATAATTACTATTCCTGTATAAGCAATCTTTTATTTTTTCTGGAAGCTTTTTATTTTTGAGGCTCTGTCTATTTTCTGTATGCTGTTTAGGCATAGATATTTTTATTTGTTATGGTGGAATACCGTTGCAATCCGAAGACTCCTGTCTTTTTACAATTCTATAAAATTCTTAGCAATTATTTCCTTTAAATGATCTAATATCACTTGCCTCTTATCCTGAGCTTCCAGAACTCCAGTTTGCCAAATCTTGGAG
This sequence comes from Microcebus murinus, assembly GCF_040939455.1. NCBI lineage: Eukaryota > Metazoa > Chordata > Mammalia > Primates > Cheirogaleidae > Microcebus > Microcebus murinus. The sequence continues at coordinate 2,910,650 of NC_134117.1, forward strand.
CCTCTCAATCTATTCTCTGTGCCTCTGAGGTTTTTCATATATTCGAAGTATTGTCCTTGCTATTTGGACTTGGCAGAATCCTGTCTTCAAACTTCTTCTCTGCTCTGGACTGCATTTCTGTTGGAGCCCCTCCCACCTTGTGTACATAAAACACTTTTAGTGACAATATGTTTCATTTCTAAGATGTTATAATTAATTCTCTTTCATACATATCTATTCTTATTTCATTTTGTTTTGTTTATTATTTATGGAGATGTTGGCTGTTTTATTTAACCCTTTAACATGTTAAACATACAAACATACTTACATTAAAATTTTTGCTAGGCTCCTCTGTAAACTTAATTTTATCTGTCATGAATTCACACTGTTGCATTTTATTATGTGCCTTTCTTCGTAAGAGCTTTGATTTATGGGTTTTGGAACTTTGGTGTGTAGGCCCCTTTAAGTGGGAGGGCTGTGTTTTTGTGGCTTGCGTTAACTTCCTTTCTCTTTCTCTGTCTCTCTCCCTCTCTTTCCTCTTTCTTCCCTCTGTGGTGTTTTGGCTGTGGCCTGTATGCAGCCTACCACATCTCTGATGCAGAATTGGAACTTTTGGAACTTTCCGTTCCAATAGTAGTAGGCATATTGCTTTTTCATTCGCAAAGCCAAGAGGTGTAAGATTTGACCTTGATCTTTTTCCAGCCTCCTTTTGTGAGTGGAGGGAGAGGGGCGTCCACTCTACCCCACTCACACGGCGTGTATCTCTTTCTGATGTCGTCCAGCCTGGGCCACTGCCTGCTTCTAGACCCAGAGCCTGCCAGCCTGCAGCTGCGGCCCCTCGTCATTGTGTGTGTGTCCCACGCCGCGTCCGTCCAATGTTTGTCTTGTACTTGAGCCTGGCTATGTCGTTTCGGTTTTGTCTCGAGCACTACATGCCATTTTATTCAGCTCTCTGCAGCGGGCCGCACAGTCAGTGGTGCGCTCTGTTTGCTCAGCCTTCATCCCATTGCCCTCGGCTCTTAGATTGAGTTTGATATTCAGGCTGTCTTTTCTGTATGAGAAAAATGTCTAATTTTGGCAACTTCCAGTGCTACATTCCTGGTGATCATCTATACCCATCCATATGTACCTCTCTGTGCAACTTCTGGGAAAAGCTTGTGTGTGCGTGTGTGTGTATGTGCGTGTGTGTGCATGCATGTGCGTGTGTGTGCGTGTGTGTGGACGTGCATGCACATTTGTGTGCATGCATGCGTGCGTGTGTGCATGTATGTGCGTGTGTTTCCGTGTGTGTGTGTATGTGCATGTTTGCATGAGCCCTTACATAGGCACTCCCTCCAGCACTGGCCTCATGAGTTTCACGCTGCGTGGTTTTCTTATTTGACAACACTTTATTCATTCACCGGACCCATCTGGAGTCCACACTGTGCGCCGCGCGAGCTGTGGTCCTGCAGCTCCGGGTGTGGGGTCTGGGGACCAGCGGCCCCTGTGCGGCCTGGGACCGCAGTAGAAACGCAGAAGCCAGCCTCCTTCCCGGACCTCCTGAGTCAGAGCCCGCGTTTTAAACAGGGTTTCTGGGTGACTTTTGTGAATGTGAACGTCTGAGAAACGCTGCCTTATAGCTGAAGGTGACCGCACACCCCGGCTTCGTCATTGCTGGCCCGCTCTTTCGCCCTGATTTAGACGTTGCCCTCATTTAGACGGTGAACCATGCCGGTCCTCCTGGCGAGGAAGCTGTACCTTCTAATGGATGCATTACCTTCTGGGCGCTGTGCCTTCCAAGCGCCGAAGCGCCCTGTGAAGACGCAGCGGTCGCTCTGAGCTCCCTTTGAGAGCAAGTGGAGACAGAGTGCGGCTGCAGTGATGGCAGAGGGACATTTGAGGGCGGGGCTTTCCTGTCCGTGGTCGTGCTCTGTCCTTTCCCGGGATGTGTCCTCGGCTCTGTTTTTGGCCCGTGAACTGGGAGGTGTTGGGGGATTCTCAGGGGATGTTAGCGGCAGGGCGTCCTGCTCACTCCAAGTGGGTGCCCGAGCATCCTCCCCTTTCAGACAGAGCTGTCCTGGCAACGGTTTGCAGATGGTTGGTGCCGCCATGCGGTGGCAGCTGTGTGGGTTCCCTGTGGCTGCTGTGACAACTCACCGCAAACTGGGTGGCTTAAAACAGCAAGGATTTATTCTCTCCCAGTTCTGGAGGCCACAGGTCTCAAGGCCACGCTCCCGCTGGGAGCTCTAGGGTCGGGTCCTTCCTTGGCTCCTCCGGTCCCCGGGTGCTGCCGGCGTTCCTTGGCTTGTGGGTGCGTCACTCTAATCTCTGCCTCTGTCTTCACATGGCCTTTCCTTAAGGCCGTTTCTGTAAAGGACGCTTACGATTGCAGTTAGAGCCCACTCAGGTAATCCAGGATGACCTCCCTATTTCAAGATTTTTAACTTAATCACAACTGCAAAAGTCAATTTTGCCACATAAGGTAACATTTGCAGGCTCCAGGGATTAGGCCAGGGGCAGCTTTTGGGGCACCCTTTTCCAGCCCCCTGCAGCATCCGAAAGAAGGTGTGTCGCATCGCCAGACAAACTAGACGGGACGGTGCCCCACGCAGCGCAGGCGGACTCAGAGACTATTCCTGACCGGGCAGACTGTTGAGCGTTTCATATCCTGTTCCGCTCAGGTAGGCTCTTCCTCATTCCTTGCTGAGCACCTGTGGCTTACCTCAGTCCTCAGGGAGCCCCACAGGTCTGCAGTACACGTTGATCGCCTCTAATTAGAAAATCCAAAATCTGAAATGCTTCAAAATCTGAAATTTTTAAGCACTCACATGCTTCCACGAGTGGAAAATTCCACACCTGACTTCATGTGATGGGGCGCAGTCAAAACACAGGTGCACAGCGCACAGGTTGCTCAGTCTGCCATCGTTCGCTGTGGCTGCTGATTCAGGTGTTCTGGCGATGCTACTGTGCCGCTCAGTCACTCTGGACACGTTATTTTTTCACCGTGCTAAGGGTATGTCATATTTTTCACTGTTAAGTGCTTATGTGTGAATAAGTGTAGGAAAATGAGTGCTTATCAGTTGCATATAGATTCAGAGTCAGGAATAATAGTGGTGCCAAACAGCCACAGACGGTCCACTGGGTGGCTCAGATAGGGACACCTTTGCTTTCTGATGCTTCAGTGCACACAAACTTTGGTTTACCCACAAAATTATTTAAGGATATTGTATAAAATTGCCTTAAGGCGACGTGTATGAGGTGTATCTGAAACATAAATGAATTTTGCACTTCAACTGAGGCCCTAACCTCAAGATGTCTCGTTATGCATATGCAGATAATCCAAAGTTCAAAAAAAAAAATCTGAAATCTGAAACATTTCTGGTGCTAAACATTTCGGATAAGGAATAATCAACTTGAAATCTCCTCCTATCCTGCAGGTGGGAAGGTGCCGGCCTTCGTGGGGTGGTTCAGCACCCGGCCCCATTTTACCCTGCAGGTGGTTGGCGTGCTGTTTCCACAACCTGAGGGGTTTTGCTTGCTTAACTAGCAGCGGGGCAGATGGCGCTGCCTGTTGGGTGGTGGAGGAGAGGGCAGGGTGGTGGAGGAGAGGGCAGGGTGGTGGAGGAGAGGGCAGGGTGGTGGAGGAGAGGGCAGGGGCAGGTGTGGGGGCTGTAGGGTTAATGGAAGAGCCCCACAGGGAGCTGGAGGCGTGGGATCCCGAACCCTATGGGAGATGGGCTGCTTCCGGGGACCCGTGTGAGCGAACACCTCCTTGGCTTGTCCTGTGCTGGCCCCTGGACTGAGGGCTGACTTCCGGGCGCCTGTCTCGGGCACATTTGGTTGAAGGGGCAGGGGCCGGCTCCTGGGGCCCTTAGAAGGCACTAGCACTGGGGGGGCCCACAGGCAGCTGGGGGCACACTCTGGACGCCACCCCCTCTGTCGCCTGTGTGCACGGTGGAGCCCGTCGCGTTGGAAGAGCAAGCCTGCCGTCTGGCCGGCTTCCATGGGGCATCGTTGACTTTTGACAGTTTTACCTTTTAAGCCTCTCCCTCCTTTTAGGAGATGAGACTGTGTTGTTCTCTGCTTCCCGTGGTCTCTGGTTTGTGGAGCTTCCCTGAGAGCAGGAATTGGGGCAGATTAAATTGGGGAGGGTTCACAGGACCCATTCCGGGGTGTTGACCCAGGGCAGATGCATGGTACTACTCAGCAAATGCAATTGCCACACTCGCCGTTCCAAGGGCATTGGGTGAAGACCAAGGCTCACTTATGTGCGGTTCAATTTAAAACAGAAACTGTAGGCCCCGAGGCTGTGCGCCGTTGGAACACGTGTGTTGAAGGCAGCGTCTGGGTCCTGGCATGTGTACCGGGCTGGGTGGGCACTGGATGGAAGTGGAGGGCCTTCTGTCTTTGGGGTGAACGGCTTAGGGCTTTGAGGGGACAGGCCCCCGTCTGTGACCTCCTATGAGATACCAGCCCTGGAGGAGTCATCGGGGCGGGCCCCTTGCCTTCCTTCTGGAGACGTGGGGCCCCGTGCAGGCTGTTCTCTGAGCTGGGCCACCGAGGCTCACAGGTGCGCCCCTCACCTGGGGGCTGCCTTCCTCGCTCCCCGGCACAGCCCAGAGCCCTGGAGGGCAGGGCCCCCGGGTATGGGGTGGGAGGGTGTGCGTTTCCCGTCCCCCTCCCTCCTCCTCAAGGCGAGCTGAGCTCCCGGGAGCCGGGCAGACGTGTGCAGCTCCGAGGATGGTGTGGGTTATAAATTGTGTAACCCGGGAGGAGAGTTCACTTGATCACTGTGTTTTACACTTTTCTCTGCAGCGCGTCGGTGACTTAATTAACCTACTTGTAGATGTAGCAGCCGAGAGATACATTTCCCGATGCATCTCCATCTCTCCTCAGTCGTCATACACTTAAATTGCAAATTCTCGTGAACTGTAACCCCGTGTCTTATGGCTCTTGGTTCTACATTTCCCTGTAGATCTTCTGTCTTCAAATGTGTCAGAGTTAGGGTGTGGGGCTGTGAGAGGAAGGCATAGCTAGATTAAACCACACAGAAAAGCCTCCCTTGAAATAATGTTAACAATATGGCTTAATACTCCTAATGACAGTCAGTTCCGAGTGGTTTCAAAGCCCGTTGTCCACCCCACGGCATCACAGAAGGGCTGCAGGGGGCAGCTTGGGGGCGTGGCGGGGACCTGTGGGGTCCGCAGCACGTGGGGCTCATTCTGGGACAGCAGGAGCTCACCCGCATCTCCTCACTGCCTTCGTCCTGTAAAAGCCTTGCTCCCCCCTCCCTCCCGTGCCCTCACTGTTGTCTTTCCTCCACCTCCAGGAGACCCTCGCCCCATCACTTTAGAAAAGATTACCTTAAAATGTAATGTTTTTTTGTTTTTTTTTGGTAAATTTAGAAAAAATTTGAGGCTAGAGAATCACTGAATTATAATCAAAACAAGTCATGGTTGATCTGTGTGCGACTGTACTCCCTTACGGTGGCCTAAGAAGACATTTACACGTTCTCCCTCCCCCTCCTCCCAGAAAACCAATTGATTCTTTTGAGCTCAGAAAGTTGTATCCTAAGCACATTTTTATGGCTAACGATTGGGGTTTACAAAGGGAAAATGACAAGCCTGTAATTGGCATACTTGGTATGACAGTTTGCTTGCATATAAGAGGTTCCTGTTTGCAATTTCATTTTAGGAAAACATCCTAAGCATCCTGAGAAACCACAGGAGGGAGAGAGAAGGGCTGTGGGAACTCTCTCTCCAGAACCACCTGGTTTCGGAGTCACCCATGAAAATGGAACCACATGGAGCTTCAGTCCAGCATTCTGGGATCTGTAGGCATTTCCACCCAACTGGAGATGAAACTTGAAGTGCAGACACTTGGCAGCTGACATTTTTTGAGCACATTCACTGTTGTATTATGTTTATCATGATTATATTTTTGGTCTCCATTCGGAGTTCCTAATCATGCCTCTGTCATGCTTGGTTCCTTTGTAGTCATGTGTGCTCCATGTTGTGGGGGCTTAGCCACGCCTGAGACATCTCAGGGACACAGAGGAGACAGTGACACACAATCAACCATGATTGTGGAGATTCTCTTGGAGATCCTCTCCCATGGGAAGAGCCTGTGACTCACGCTCCTAACAGCACAAGCACATCTGCCACCTTTTCTTCTCACACTTACCCCCGGGTGACTTGGCATCAGGCAACAGTTGTCCACAACCCCTGGGGTCCTGGTGATTTGGGGATTGAAGCAGCAGCAGCTTTGGGTCTGGGGGTGAGGGCAGAATGGTCTGGGATGAGGGGAGGAAGGGCTCGCAGTAGGACAGTTAGCTGTGCCACCAGGGCATGCTGATGGAGGGAGAAGGGGTCATGCTGGAACCAAAATTTGGTCCCTGACTCTGGGCGCAGATCCTGGGAGGGCAGGAGGCTTGGAGAGGGGGTGTGCAGGGGACTGGCTGGTTTGGGCAAGCCCCTCCTCATAGCCCGAAGCTTTGAGGCCAGCCCGGGGCTAAGGAGGGTTCTAAGGTTGGGAACTCTCTGCTCTTGGCTTCTTCCCTGCCACGCCCCATTTTCTTATATTCCTTCTGGGATTTCTTCAGCAGCGACAGTCTTTCCACGCACTTAGCATTGAAGATCAAATCGAGGATGATGATGCCGTGGACAGGCTGCTCCTGGGTGTAAGACCCACCCGGGCAGCTCAGGGAGCCGGAGGCTGAGCCGGCACCGCCTGTCCTGGCTCTCCCCGTGCCCAGAGGCTGGCCCTGCATTGCTGGGGACCCGCAGCCGGTAGTCAGGGCCGTCCTGGCTCCCCAGGGGCTGTCCTGTTCTCCTTGGAGCTCTGCTGGCCTGTACCTCACCGTTAGGTTAGAGTGCTCCGGTGGTGAGGTCTGGGGGGTGGTTGTCCCCACCCAGCTTGGGACGCTCAAGTGCTCAGAGACCAGGCCAGGGCCTCTTAGCCTTGTGCTCATAGGGCACGTTGACACCAGCCTGCCCGTGGCTGCCCCTTTGAACACTGAAATTTGCTCAATCAGTCCTGGCCCCATGAAGGACAAAGTGCCCAGGATGAGACAGCGCGTGGATGTGAGCGATGCTTGCCAGGTAGACCCTGGAGGCCAGGCTGCTTCCCTGTTCTGCATTTCGCCAGATATACCAGGCGCCAGAGGCTGGAGGGAGTTCAGGCTTATTCATTTCGCCTCCTCATTCATTTTGCACATTTTGGTCGGATGCCTATCTGGGCTGACTCTGCGCTGGGCTGGGGATGCACAGGTCAGTGGGGCAGGCCTTGGCCCTCAGGGCTTCACAGCAGAACAAGGTGAGGCCACACCACACTCAGCGTGGACTCTGCAGGGCGGGGTGTTGACTGTCCTTAAGGGAACTTTGGGAGTGCAGGGGTGGGGGGGCATTGAATTTGCCTGGAACGGGCAGTTCCCTGGGTGGGCGATCCCAGTGTTGAACCCTAAAGGTTATACAGGAAACTTTTAGGTTCCCACCTCAGATGACCCAACTCTGAGGACCTTGGAGAAGATGCTTTGTAAGGATTGGCTTGGTTCTAAGGATTTATAGCGCTAGAAAACAGCACCCGGCAGGCAGTTGGCAGACCAGATGGTGCCAGAACTCAAGATGAATATGCCAAATAAAGCTGAAAATACAAGCGAGTGCACACTCACCCCAGGCCCTCATCTTCTGCACTATTGATGAACAGCAAGGTGCCAGGAGTCTGGTAGGAGTATCTGGAGAAGAGAGGCTGTTGGAGTGTTCAGAATCCTACTCGCTGAACACACGCAGCAGAGAAGAGCCCGGCCTGGCATGACGTATTGCCTCGCCGAGCCTTTATGGGAGGGACATTGTTGATAATGTAGCCCCTGTTTTAAAGAGGGGAGAGTGGAGTTTTAGCTTAATGGGCAGACTTAACTTTCTCTACTTTTTTTTTTTTTTCAGATTCATTGTAATCAAGTGCACATCTATTTGCCTCTTATCCTTAAAAAGCCATTATATTTAAATTTTTTTGCTTTTGTACTGTCATTTCAAAGAATCAAGCGATTTTTAATAATCAGTGTTAGGAGCTTAGGATAATATTGGTTGAATTTTTCACATTCAAAGGCAAGTTTCAACCTTTAATATCCACCAAACTTCAATTAATTTATTTCCTCTTTGAGGACCTAAAGGCAATCTGAATCATTTTTGCTGTCATGTAACATCCCCAAACAATAATTTATGAGGCTGAGTTTAGTTAGTGGTTAATAGACTCAGGCTTAGTTAAGGCTTGCACATGGGCAGCTCCTTGTTTTAGAAATGTCTGTTTATTATCAGTTTAATGCAGATGAAACTACTTATTCACTCTTCAGAAATCCTTTATGACTCCTAATTAAAGTCTTTGTCTGAACACAAAATAATTAATACATAAAATGAAGCCACGGGAAAGAAGCAACTGTGAAACAGTCACTTGCTTGTGTGTCGAGCAGTATTTAATCATTAGAAGAACACAGTGTTTGCACTTTTGGAAAGAAAACAAGACGCAGACTTCATGTTTATTTAACACTTTGACTAGTTCTTCTCAGAGGTATGAAATGAGTCTTATGGAGTGCTGCAACAGTAAATCAAATGTTCTGAAAATTACAGGGTCTTAAACAGTAGTGTCATTTTAAACCTAAATAGTTTGGTGGTGCTCCGGCATATAAAACTGACCTCTTAGAGCAACATGGACTGTTTACACCGAAAGACAAGTAAAGGAAATAAAAACAAGACATAAAATATAGTGCTGCTGGGGTGTCATTCCTTCTAGTTTGGTTTCCGCTTGAAATCTGATGCTGCTGATGGGCATTGAGTGTTCAGCACCACCTGGGAGGGGTCCTTGTGTGCCCCCCCATGCACCCCAGTCCCTTCTGTGCCACCAAGGCACCTGCAGAGCACCACTGGGCTGTCTGGAAGGGCTGAGCAGTGGCTGGTCCCCACGAGGCGGAATATGTCCATATTAGATGAGGTCTCATTAGTGGGTGTCTGAGGGCAGCGCTCAGATTCACAGCCGGCTCTTTTTACAGAAACCATAAATAAAGGTGACTGGTTGGCCCAAGGGATTGATCCCAGGATAACGAATTTTCACCTCCAGGTCACGGCTTCAAACAAGACCAGGGCAGAGACATGACGGTCTCCAGTCGGGGGAGAGGTGTTCCCGAGCGATGCCCAGGGCGTCTTGCAGGAGTGAGGCGACGCCCTGCAGGGAAGGTGGACAGGGAAGGGGGTCCATGTGATGTCGGGGGATGGGGTCTGTCCCCACGACCCGTCCTGTGGCCTCTGGCTCGGGGTGGGGTCCTGTGATTGGGAGAATGGGGCTGAGGAGGAGGAAGGCACAAGGGAAGGAGGCCAGTAGGTCCAGGCCCTGCCCTTTCCTTTGCCTTTTATGAAATCCCTCTCTCTTTCCTTCGCTCATGCACAGGCTGCTCCCACCCGTCCAGCACGTCCAGGGAAGCCCTGGCCTTTCCTGTCCCCTGGGTGCCTGGCCGCCCAGTGCACTTTGCGTGCAGCACATGGCCATTCCTGTGGGGTTTTTATGGTGGTTCCTGTCGCCCAGACGGAGCCAGGGCAGGTCGCACTGTGCTTCCTCCCCTGCAGCCCTCACACCTTGCACATTCATTTCAGAAGGTCGGGATCCTACAGAAAAGCAGAAACTGTACATAAGCATCACCAGTGATCCCACACCCAGTCGGAAACACAGTGGACCTTTCCCAGTCCGTCCCCGTGCGTGTTGTGTTCCCACGCCATCGTAGCCGTGCTGCACATGCTGTTTTATGTTTGCCATCACAGGATTTTGCGGTGTTGTATGGAGTGCATGTACTACGGCTATTTAACCAAGCCCCGATCGCTGGGCGTCTGAGCTGTTTCCAATTTCATGCCGTGCTGCAGGGCCATGCCCTTTTTGATTCATCCAGGCCAGCATGTTCTGCTCTTGTGGCTTCTCCCTGGGCCACCTTCTCCCTTCGCCCACCTGTGCCACTGCTCTCTCTCCCCACCCCACCCCTGCTCTTGCTCCGCACGGACCAGGGGCTCCCACGGCCCACCCTGCACTCAACCTGCCCCGCATGCTCAGGACGGGGCACAGGCCGCCTGCCTCTCCGCCTGCACCTGCGGCTCAGCAGGCATGTCCTCCGTTGGATGCCAGGCTTCTGCACGGGAGAGGGGCCCCAGCCCCAACCTGTGAGTCACTCCCAGTCTCCGGGGAGGTGGAAGGATGCCGGGACTCACACGCACAGCCCGAGGCAGCCGCCACGAAGGAGAGGCCATCACGTGCTGCCACGCGCAGACCGGGGAGGAGGTCTTAGGATTTTGAGATCGAGCGGGAAGGTTTTTTGGATCAGGTGGCTGTTTAGCTGCGCTTTGAGGACGGGGGCAGAGGGGAGGTGGCAGCGGGAGTGGGGGGAGCATCTAGGCTCAGGCGTCCTCCCCAGGGCAAGCTCCGAGACTGGGAGATGCAGGTGCGTGGCGGGTGGCGTTTGCTGCGAGCAGCAGAACGAGGCGGCGGGGCTCCGTGCGAGGCGCGGGTGAGGAGCTGCCGCCACAGGGAAGCTCTGAGCCTGCTCCCGCCACGCAGGAGCTCAGTCATAAGGCACGGAGAAGAGCTGGAATATTTTGACTCGGGAGGAGGACGTTCGTCTCATCTTTCCCGTGCCTCACAGGTACGGAGTCGTCGTTCTGTGAATTTCTTTGGAGCGTGTGGGATCCGCTGCGGCTGGGGGCGGGCAGTGCGCGTCTGGAGCCTGACGCTGCGGCCGCGTGCAGAGGTGGACGGGGACGGGCTTGCACGCCCCTTCCCTCCCCTCCCAAAGTGGCCGAGACTGCCTCCCACCCCGAGCCCCACTCACAGGCGCCCCAAGGCAGGCCTTTGTCAGGAGGCTGGAGCGCCTCTCTTCCTGAGGACCACCAGACGTCCCGGGGGCCCGCTGTCCACGCGGCGTTGCAGGGACAGCAGGGACGTGAGGGACGGAGGCCTAAAGGGGCGTCTCATGGCGTCACCGAACCTCTGAGGGACAGGCCACTGCCAGTCTAATTATTAATCTTTGGGAAACCCGACCCTTCAATTAACTGAGTAATAATTGCGTTGTGGACCATCAAAAACCCTGCAATATTAACAAGCACTCAGGGTCAATACGCGTTGCTTCACTTGGCCGTCTGTGATATTTATCACCTGTAATATGACTTCCTGGTTAATTATACAGAATCAGGCAGCATTCACTTTTGATTAATGTGGAAAGTTCATACAGACTTTGTTAAAAAAACATTTATTATGTGTGATGTATTGAAATAAGCCCTTTTCTCCCCGAGCTTTGTCCTATGTACATATGTTTTCAATATTTAGGAGATTTTCCTGTGTAGAGGAACTTCCTGATACACGAAATTGAGAAAATTTAATAAATCATGTTAGCCACCTGCGCGGCGTGTGTTTCTTATTGCGATACGATCTTCTCGTGGGGAGGCTGGGGTCGTAACTTACGCAAGATGATAGACGCGTCTCAGCTTGCAGGAACTGCCGCGGCTCCGTGTTCCAGGCTCCCCTCGCTGCACGGGGACCGGGAGGCGTAGTGGGAGGAGCGTGATCTTAGCGGGCCGCGATCAGCCTGCGTGACCTTGGGCAACTCACTCTGCATCTCGTCATCTTGTAAATTAATGTGCATTCATTGATTAATACCTCCCCAGCCTCCCATGCAGAGTGAGTCTGAGGATCAAAGACTCCAGTGCGTGTGAGAGGCCCTGTGCCCTGAAACACGCCCACCGGGTCGTCGTGTTCGTTTGGGCAGAATTCCCTCCAATTCCTCTTGTGGCTACGGCATGACCACCTGGTGTTTCGGGGCAGAGGTCGTTTCCAGGTGAGACAGCCAGTGGGGTGATGAACTTTCTGGAGCCAGAGAGCTAGCTACTCACTCCCAGGAAGGGAGCAGGAAGCCAGGCTTTTGCACGTCATGGGCTGAATTGTCCTCCCTTTGGCCAAATTGATATGTTGATGTCCCTGGCACCCCAGAGAATGGGACTGTGTTTGGGAATAGGGCCATTAACAGAAGTTATTAAGGTAACATGAGGTTATATGGGTGAACCCTAATCCATGACTGGTGTCTCTGTAAGAAGACTTGGGGACACAGACACAGAGTGGAAACCTCATGCAGGTGCAAAAGAGAGACGTTTACGAGCCAGGGAGAGAAGACTCAGGAAGAACCAACCCCGTCCACACCTGATCTTGGGCACCCAGCCCCCAGGACTGTGGGAAAGCGGCTCTCTGTTGTCTAAGCCCCTCGCCTTTGCCGTTCGCCAGACAGGCAGCTCAGCCAGCGGATGCACGTGGTGGGGCAGCGTCCCAGGCCGAGGTGCCGGGCACCCACTCTGGGGTCTGGGGATGGCCTCGTTTGGTTCGGCTCAGCGGGAGGGTGTGTTCAGGAGGGAACAGGAAGGAACCAGACCTGAGTGAAGGACACCTTTGGTCCCACCAGCGGGGAGGGGCAGAGAAGATGGCTCTTGGGTGCCCTGAGCACCCGAGGTGTGGGTGCTCCGGTCCCTGGCTCCCGTCCTGACAAAGGGCTGCACGTCCCCCAGTGCAGACTGCGAGGGAGCCGGCCTCCGTGCCTGCTTGAGAGCCTGTTGATGCCGGGGTGGCTGTGGTGGGTGAGGCCGAGGCTTGGTGGCTGGGGCACCCACAGCCCAGACGTCTGATGGACACCCCCGCGCGGTGCTGGCCTTGGAGGCTGGCGCATTTGTCGGCACTGAGGACCGCGCAAGTGTGCTGGTAGCTGTGCGATGTTTACAATTCCATCAGGTCCAGACACCCAGAAAAAGGGGTTCGTTATAAGCCCTTGCAGACAAGGATAGCAAAAGTGCATCTGAGCCCGCATGTGCAGTAGCAGGGCTGGCTGTGAAGCGGTGGCAGCTGTGGCCGTGGGCACGTTCCAGGCCCACAGCCCCTCTGTTGCCGACTGAGCACTGTTCCCTCCCCGGCGTGACGTCGGGTGTAAACCTGTCTCTGTTTCCTCATCTTTGGAAAAGGGACGCTACTTTATGTATTCGTGTGCCAGAGGGAGGCGGAGGCCGACATTAAAAAACTCACAATTCCAGGACTGTCGGGGCAGAAAGAACATTCCAGAGCATCACATCTAATCACCTGCATCACTCAGGGAAGGGGAAGCCCCGAGAGGTGACCTCCTCTCACCCATCTGCGTGTAGAAGGGAACCGCCACCCGGACCCAGGGAGAGCCCTCGATCCACCACGAGAGCAGGCGACGTGGATTTTGACATGAGGTCCGGTGGCTTGAGGCTGCTGGGAGCCTCTAGATATGAATGGCGGTGGGTTTGGACGTTTGGGACCTGTGAGGCTTGTGGCTGTGTCAGCCGGTCAGCTACTGGGCAAGAAGCTATGGGATTAGAGGGAAAAGGAAGTCTGCCCAGTTAGAAGGACTCAGTTTATAGAAAGCAATGGAAGCTGGAGACGTAGGCAATGGGGAGCCTGCATGACAGAGAAAAGTCAGCGATTTCCTCTGATTTAGGACCAAAGTGTGTGAGGGCCATGGCCTTCCTGGGTGTGTATGTCCACTCGATTGGCATATCTGGACCTGGAGGGACCATCTTCAGAAAGATGAGTCCTTATTCTCTTTGTGCACCAACTATGCCCAGGCAGGGAGGCAGGGAGGCGGGCGGGCTCCTGCGTGCAGTGAAGCCGCCCCTGCACCCGCACAGCCCCCAGCCTGCGCGGCCCGCTCCTTCCCGGGGGCCTGGGCGCTGACCACCCTCGTCCTCCCGGCAGCTCAGACTCAAGTCCTGTGGCCCAAAGGCCAACGGCTAATATCCTGAGCCACTTAGCCATGAGATACTCTGTTCTGTAAAACATTTTTTGACAAATTATCTGTCGACGCTAGATGAAGTTAACATTTCTTTTGATCAATGAAAGAGATATTGAGATCATGAGCTAAAATACTGTCTGTGTTTCTATCACGTCCTAGTGTGCGTCCTATTCCAGCCCCTCTGCTTTAACAAGTTTCAGTAGAGCTGTTAGAATTTCCATTCATAATGTATGATGGGTTTGTACGAATTTCCTCCGTGTGTGAAACCTATTTAATGTTAACATTCTCAAATTGGAGTTGGTTATAAATAATGCACCAAGAGAAGTGAAATGGTGCAGATTGTTTCTTTGTGTTGTACCTGTCAGGCCCACAGTTGCATTTTTGGAATTTGTAAATAGTTTTTGCACAACTTGTACCCAGGTTACTTCTATCACAGGGGAAGGACTCTTTGTCCCACTTTATGTAAATTAAAAACTTTTAGCCAATTTGTGGTCAAAAAACAGATAGTGGGAAGAGCAGACAACATTTATTTTGTATGTACATTAATGGGCACTTCCATTTTTCCTGGAGGCCAGAATCCACTTTGAAATTCATGTTTGATAAATTCCCTGGCTTTCCGAGTAATTTAACTGTCTACAGGGCTGTTGATCCTCTGAGTATATCATCGAACCTTGGGGACTTGTGCGCCATTTCTGCATATCCAAGTTCAAATATATGCTCAAGATTGGTTTAAATTTTAAGTTGTTGATCTTATTTCTGATAGATTTGTTAGCTTATCCTCCATTTCATTTCTAAAACCTGCTCCTAATCCTCAAATACTCTCTTCTTAAACACATCTTTGCTAAATTCATTGATTGTGTTAGTAAAATGTATATTGAACAGTCGTTCCGCAAGCGTGCGGTAACATGAATATCGTTACTCCCCTCGCTCAAAGACCAGAAGAAGTTTGATAACCTGGCTGCCAGTTATCACCTGCCTTCCGATTTGTCCTGACTCATAGGTAGGTAGACCATTAGTTTTCAAGTCTGTTGTAGTATTTCTTTAAAATTTTCACTGATTTCAATAGATTTTTAATAATTTTCATGCTATCAGTTATGCGATACAAAATGCAAGCCGAAGTCTATTTAAAAAAATCTTTTTGTTATGCTCGCTCTCAGAATTCTTGAGATTTTCTTGGTATTACCAATGTTATGTTTCCAAATGAAAGTTTCTGTCTCGTTGTTACTGATAAAATACGTAACTTTTTATCCCAGTTTTGTTTTTAAGGAAAATTTCTAGCATTAATAATGGTAAGTTAATTCTACAAACGCTGAACTTAAAGCCCTTGCCGGCCTGGCACGGTGGCTCACGCCTGTAATCCTAGCACTCTGGGAGGCCGAGGCGGGCGGATCGCTCGAGGTCAGGAGTTCGAAACCAGCCTGAGTGAGACCCTGTCTCTACCAAAAATAGAAAGAAATTGACTAACTAAAAAAAAAAAATATATATATATATATATATACAAAAAATTATCAGGGCATGGTGGCACATGCCTGTAGTCCCAGCTACTCTGGAGGCTGAGGCAGGAGGATCGCTTGAGCCCAGGAGTTTGAGGTTGCTGTGAGCCAGGCTGATGCCACGGCACTCACTCTAGCCTGGGCAAGAAAGTAACTCTGTCTCAAAAATAAATAAATAAAATAAATAAATAAATAAAGCCTTTGCCATGTTCGTAAACTACCTTCTCGTGGGCATGCGAAAATTCCCAAAGCACTGTCGTACGTGTACATTTCTTGAGGGTGTGACCTCTGCAGTCACCTTGAACTGCGGTTGCATCTGGCGGATGAGGGGGCTCAGGCGGGGGCGGCAGGTTTGCTGAGGGCAGAGCTGGCCCTAGCGCGCCGGCAGCCAGGCCCCAGGTTGTCGCGCCTCTGTCCAGCGGCCCTTGTTTTCCTCCGCGCTGGATTGTCCCGTCGTTCTGAGAGCAGGTCTCTCAACGACGCACCTTCTAGTCCAAGTCGCAGAAGCATCTCTGTGTGTCTCCTTTCCCGTCTCCCCCACCTGCCCACTTGCCCACCTGCCCACCTGCGGAGCGCACCTGTCCGGCTCCATCTTCCGTTTCTTGGCAGCTCATTTCTTCCCCTGAGTCAGTTCGGAATCTTAAGGCCTTTCTACCTCTTTATTTTTTTTCCCCCTTCTCCATAAGGAAATTAGCCTAAAGGAAAAAAAAAAAAATACAGTCCTTCTGTGTGGCCTGCTCAGCAAGACTTGGGAACTTCCTCTCTTTCGTTTTCAGACCCGACCGGACCCGCAGTGCCAGAATTCAAATTTACAGTCTCTGGGGCAACATTTTAATAGAGTTTTTGCTGGTGTTAAAGCTTAACTCTGGTGTTATATTCATACTCTACCATGGAGGTTTAACCACCCAATTTTATTAGCAGCAAAATAAAAGTATCAGGAAAATGAAATCTCGGTGTTTGTTGTCATGGGAGGAGCAGTCTCGCCCCGCGTCCCAGTGGTAATTTATATCTTCTTGGATCATGGTGCACGTAAACTTGGAGAGCAGTAAAAAAAAGAAGCCATTTGAGAACATTTCTGACTTAAATGAATTATGTGTAGGAAAAGAATACCCAGCCCATATTATCTTTGCCTTTTAAGGAAATAAAGCTTTGAAGGCAGGAGTATTTGATACAGTTATGCACCCTGGACAAAGATTACTTTGGAGGCTAAATTAATAGATCTGGAACATGGAAATAAGAATAATGAATCTATTTCATTAAATTTTTTTTTTTTTTTTTTGCAAATGATTTCTCTTCTAATCTTGGGCCTTCAGAAGAGTTTGGGGTCCTGCACTCAATAGGCTGCCTCAGTGCTCCCTTCCGCTAGGACGGCCCCTCCGGCTTTCTAGACCACGCAGGCACCAAGCCTGGGGGAAAAGATGTTGACATCACCTGGAGCGTTTAAAGGCTCACGCTGTTGGATTCAAGATGTGAAAAGGAGATTGCAGCCGTGGTTAAGAGGAGTTACATATGATCAGTTCGATGGCTGAAGACCGGTCAGGACATCGTTTCTCGTTTTAAGCAGAGAACTTTGGACTCAGACTCGGGGTGCTCTTGCCCTGGCTATGCCACCGGCTTTCCGCATCACTTCAAGCTTGGTACACGGGATGATGATGCCATGCCCTGGTTCCACAGGGAGCATCTTATGTGATAATAGGAGAGGAACTGTTTGCAAACAGGCGGGATGCCTGTGGTGCCTCACCTCTGGGAAGGGTACGCCATTTTTCCAGCTCTTCCCAGAGCCTCCTCCCCTGGGTTGGAGGAACTGATATATGCCTTACCTGGGGATGCCAGATAGAATAGCAGACAATCAGCTAAATTTTCCTTTCAGATAAACAATGAATAATTTCAGTATAATGTAACCCACTGATTGCATGTGATATACTTACAGTAAAATAATTTGTTGTTTATCTGAGATTCATGCTGAACTGGGCATCCTTTTTGTGGCTTAATCTAGCAGCCTGGCTTTCTTGCCTTGCTCCAGGAGGGCCTGCCCTCTTCCTCTCCACGTCCTGATAGGGTTCAGGGTCTCAGCCTGAGCTGAGATAGGCCGGCACCTGCGGTCGGAAGACAGACGTTCACCTGTGGATATTGATCCATAGTTGCAAGTGACTTTCTACTTGGGTGCCTGGGCAAGTCACTTAACCTTGCCGAGCCTCAGTATTCACAGCTCCAGAACGAAGGCCGGGACTCACCCTATGAGGCAGGTGGCTGTGAGGGTACAAGGAGCTGTTGCAAATTTGGGGGGAGCTTTAAAGCACCAAGCACAGTAGTATTTCCATGTGCTTTGCTCTGGGAAGCACAGTAATACACTTGACCTCTTTTATAAGCAAGGGTACAGGGCAGCAATATAATAGTTCAGTCACACACGTTTTACAGCAAAACATGCTGATGAGTTCTGTCACTCCCAAATTTAAGCTATAAATATCTTTCTTTGGCTTCACATGTATCGTTAGTAAATATTTTTTAACTGTCTTCGTCTGTTGGCTGCGGGAACCAGGTTTCTGATTCCATCTTCAGAGCAGTCCCGGCAGTGCCCGGCCCCTCACGCCCGCCGAGAGGAGCAGGTGGTTTGTGGCCCCGACACCTAGAGAAGCCAGGCTGTGCTCTCTGCCCCCGGCTGTCCCAGCGTCTTCTTCCTCCACGTAATCAATGGATCATGCCATCGTTGCTTCCAGAACCTGGGGCTGGGGAGAGAGGACTGGCTGTGTCTTCAGTGCAGACTCGGGAAGGCTGCCCGGCCCGGAGCCGGTCTGGCAGGATGGCAGCAGGCGTGACGAGGGTCGGAAGTGGGGCAGGTGCGCCAGATGTGGCGGCCTCTGGCCGGCGGCTGGTCTGCACGTGCACCCCGCCTGTGGGCTCTGCACGGGGGTGCAGGGTGGGTGTCCTCTGCCCTCTGCCCTCTCGCCAAGCCCACCAGCCTGACGTCCCTTCTAGTCTTTTCCCGGCTTCTTCAGGGAGCCAGTTACATTTTGAAACCCTTTTCTTTTCCTCTCCATGAAGGAGTGTGTGTGTGGGGGGGCGGGGGGGTTTCTCAGCCATTCTGGGCACTTCCCTTTCATTTCCGGGGACAGAAGAGCTCACTCTGTCTTCCCCCGGCCGCAGGAATCCTCCCTGTGGAGGAGCTGTGCGTTGTTCCTATCCATCCCACCAGATCCATCTGGTCCCCGCACCTTGTTGACTTTCTTATTGGCTCTTCCTCTCAGCTGCGTTTGGCCTTCTGATGCTTTTGAGATTCCTTCTGCTCTGGTGGAGCCATTAGTAAGGCTTCCCCTGGGTCCTCTGCAGCGTCTGCTGCCTCTCTCCTCCGCCACGGCCTTCCCGCTCGCCCCGTTTTCCGTCCTCCCGCCGGGCTTTCCTCGGCAGCATGGAATTTTCCTTTCCTTTCCTTTCCTTTCCTTTCCTTTCCTTTCCTTTCCTTTCCTTTCCTTTCCTTTCCTTTCCTTTCCTTTCCTTTCCTTTCCTTTCCTTTCCTTTCCTTTCCTTTCCTTTCCTTTCCTTTCTTTCTTTCTTTTTTTTTTTTTTGCTTAATTTTGCTTTATGCTCACAAAGGGTGGCGTTTTACTGTTCCCCACCCCTGTGATTGATGGCAAAGAATACTGTACCAATTGATTGAGATAAAAAATTAGTGCTTTGCCGTAGAGAAGCCAAATTAGCCATCAGAAGTAGGTGCATGGAGTATTTTAAGAGTTTTTTGATTAATTCTCGTGATGTGAGGCCTTTTGACACAAAGTTTTATGTGCTGCGGTGTGGGAGGAGGGAGAAGTGGTAACGGGTTATTACAGATCTTACTTTTACCTCTGGTTGATTTATTGGCCTATTCTTGTGATATGAAATAAGGGCACTGCGGATGGGAGGGTGTCTCCTTTTGGAGATTACAATTCCTGTGTGTGTGTGTGTGTGTGTGTGTGTGTGTGTGTGTGTGTGTGTTTTCTAGCATGTAGGCTCAGAATTTCAGGGACTCAGTCAAAAAGACACAGAGTAGGGTTTTAGTGAAAGTGCCTACAGTTGTGGAAACAAAACAGCTGAAAGAGGCCCTTCTAACTCAGATAGATGCCACTCAGCCCCTAAAAGTGACAGCTAATCAATTCTTGTATCACCCACAGAGAAGGAGAAAATCCTAATTTAACAGAGTGTTGATAGCAAATAATTATTAACGAGAAGCATTTCTGACAGTGACTCATTTGTTCTTATTTTAAAAACATGAAAACATACCCTATTCCTTAAAACCTGTTGTCAGCTTTGCGGTTTCCTTATTGCATCATTTAGGAATTAGTTTTATTGCAGTCTGCAATCTAACCTAAATCATCACAGCAGCGACTCTTTACATTTTGCCATCTGAAAGCACTGTTACCAAACACAGCAGTCTTGGTTAGGCATTTTGAAGATTTCCTTACCTATACTCTTGAATTTGTATTTTAAAAATAAGGAATTTGTGAGTTGAATACTTTTGCTGGTGGAAAGCAATTTTACATGTTAGTTTGAATAGGTAGACAGATACTGGTATATTACATTCATAGTTCCACTTCATAGAGAGGGGAGTATTATGATATAAGCACTTCACTTTGATCTCATATAAGCTGCAAAAACTCCATTTTTTTCAGCAAGTGGACATACACTTAAATGCCTCACATTTATGTACATATATATTTATTTACTGATGTTCAACATAAGTACAAGTTATAACTGAAAGCAAAAGCATATTAATATTTCTAGGCAATCTGAATAAAAAAAGCTCTGCTAACATTTCTGACTGTGGCTATTTTGTTAATTATTAAAAAGTTGGGTTTTTGTTTTCTTCGTTTTTCCCTTTGTGATGGAAGCTTTGGCAAATAGGTACACATTGCACTTTCACTAATCTGCTAATCAAATTTGAATATAGAAATGTACTAAAGTAATTGCCCACACCTTTGGATTTTCATTGCTGTGATAGTTTTTGTTGTTGTTGTTGTTGTTGTTGTTTTTAATACCTTCTTCTTTCCGGTTAAAAAAAAAGAGTCCAAGATGTGCACGATGCGCCGTATGTACGTGGTTTCTGGTCTCGGGGCTCCCCGCCGGGGACTGGGCAGGTGCGGCGCTGTTTGCCACAAGATGGTGCTCTGCAGATGGCGTGTTGTGAGATGTGCCAGCGAAGAGTGTAATTCTCCCGGACAACTAGGGTGCTGTGAAGTACCCCGTTATTCCCCGAGTCTTCCTTGTGGACGGTCTCTGACTGGGGCCCCTGGTTGGACTGGGTGATGTTCCCCCACAGTGACGCATTCAGAAAATGCCCCGTGCAGGCGTGAAGCCCTAGTGACACTGCAGGAGCAGCGGCTTTACGAGGCTTGATGAACATTTTCACCTTGAAACCCTCGCCGCTTCTGGGAGGCTCAATCGGTGGCGGGCAGCAGGCTGTTTTTGGTCGACTACTTGGGAGCAAGAATGAAAGCTTGTGCACTAGAACAAGCTTTGCTAGGAATGACACACTTGGAGTCAAAAAAGGAAGTGGCTTGGCGACCGTGAGTGTCGGTCATGCACATTCCGATGGCCCCGCCCTTCCTCCCTCCGGGTCCCACCCTTCCACCCCAGCCCCCACCCGCAAAGGAGGAGCGGTACCCCAGCGGCTCAGTCCAGGCACACGTTGCTTAGCAACGCGCAGGGCCTGGAGATGCTGCCTTCGCCTTGGGAGGAGCAGCTCCGTGCGGCCCACGGTGGGGACCAGTTCCTTAGCAAGACCGGGAGGGAGCAGGCAGCCTGGCGCCGCTGTTCTTCTAGACCCGGCCTCTTGGAGCTGGAGAGGGAAGCTTCACTTCTCATCCCTCTTTATGAAGGCGGGCGGGGGGAAGGCCTTCCACGGCGCATTGTTGCTGTCCCTCAGGGGTAAATTTTTAGCTGCAGAATTTATGAGTTGCACATTTATTTGATTTGGCTTTTGGTTAATTTTTTTTCTCCTCTTGTCAACCTGACAATATGAGGGCAGACGGATGCATTCCCTGTAGAAGAGGCAGTAAACGGCGCTCTTGGAGGCTGCTTTATAGAGGCCTTCTGGACTGTTCTCCTCCTGCCCTCCCCCTCCCCGTCCCACTCCTTCCTGCCTCCCTTCTCCGCTCGTTGCCGGTTCAGCAAGGCTCACGCAGCCAGAACACTCCACTCTAAATAAATAAATCCTGAAATAAATATGGATGTGATTCTCATTAACATTACCTGTCAAATCCCTAAGCACAGAGCCCCCAAATGGCCCCCTGGGTCTCCTGGTAATTTCTGGAAAGCACATAAAAAAAGACGATCAGTGGGTATATTTGTGGAAATCATTAGCAGGGTGGGGGAAGATATGCTTATAAGTCAATAATTCTTTCTGACACGACCTTAGCACTGGTTGTGTGACGACTCCCCTTAATGGAAGGGAAAGACATATGGCCTGAGTTTTATGACAGATGTCAGGAATCCTGAAACGTGGCACAAGGAAGATCTTGGTTATTTTTTTTTTTTTCCTTTTAACTGACGTGGATGTATGGGACATTTTGTCAACCTAATGACCGTTTTCTCTGGTTCTTCTGATCGTCCAGTGGCAGGAGAAATAGTGTGACCCACTTTTCAAAGGATGGCAAATATCATTGGAGGCAAAATTTATGTTAGAAAAGGTCCAGAGAGCAGACACTCAATCTGAATTCTCAAAACATCATACAGTGTTGGATGCATTCCATATTACCTATGCAGTGTGTTAATCTTTGGGGTTTAAAAGTCAGTCAGGGAAGATTCACTTGCAACTCTGGACTGAGATTTCTGCAGCTCCGATGTTGTTTGTTCCGGAGGTTGTTGAGTAAGGGCTTCACTCCGGACGAGCTTCCTGGGCTGTTCTGCATTCTGGAATTCATCAGTGTGCCCCTCGGCGTGGCTTAACAAACATGTCGTCATCGGAACCCGAGAAAAAATGAATTGCCAAAGTGACGCGCCGGCCTGTGGTGAGGCTTTTTTTTATTATTATTATTATTTTTTTTGAAGGCGTAACTCTCGAGCGATACCGGCAGGCTTGCGTTTGCAGGAGAGCTGGTTGCGGGACCAAGAGTGGCCAGGTCTAGAAAGGGGTCCCGATGTGGAGAACGCATTCCCAAGGAGCAGCTGCTGGATCTGGGTTGGGAGGAGAGAAGGTGGGAGACACAACGCAGCACTTTGTAATCATTTATTAGTCTTGGAAAGGGCCCTGAAGGTACTTGAGTCATAATAGAAAGCGGCGGTTATAAATCAGGCCATCAGCTCCAAGGCCCGCTCCCCGCAGCACCCGCGCTCGCTGGGGTGAGAGCTGCCGTTTTCTGGCCGTCACCTTGGTTTGTAAGCAGAGAGGAAGCTTAGCTGACACCCCAGCACTTGATTTTCTCTCTCTCTCTCTTTTTTTTCCTTTCTTCTTTTTGTAAGCACTGAAGCAGTACCAGGAGCGTTCCTCCTGGCAAGGGCTGCATTGTCAAAGAGACCGTGGCCAACATGTTATCCAGAGCGAGTTCTGAGTGCCTTCGACTGTGTGGCTGATGGATGCTTTCACTGACGTCTGCGGACCAGGTCTGAAAACGGCTCTACTTAACTGTCCTTTCTTTCTCCACCACCAGCTCCAGCTCCAGCTCCCACTCCGCTGGCTCTTTCCACACGCTGACTCTCCTTATTGTTTCCATTCTCATCGCCCCTCACCCCTGCAGCACGGGGCAGGACTGCATTTCTGGAACCCTGAGTGGGAGTTGCTGGAGAGGCAGCTGTGGAACGGGCCTCGCTCCGTGGGGCCGCGGAGGGCTAATCCGAGTCCCGGGCGCCGGCAGTTCTTCCCCGCAGCCGGCTGGGCCCAACCGGACATCACTTTCCCACGCTGCTGGTGAGCAGGACGGACGGAATAGAAACATTTCAAATTCATTTTGAGCCTCTCCCAAGTCGTTCAGGATTTGTTGGGGCTTTCACAACTGCCTTCTCACAGGCTTTTGGGTATAATGGTAACATTTCCCTTAGCAATGAACAGTGACAGTCCATCAGCCTCCCAACTAAGGTGCTTCTGTTTCCAAAATTGGAGTCAACTGGGCGATTTGGAGTCAACAGTTTCAACGAAAGCTTCGCATTTTGTGTGTCATTTTGCACACGTGACCACAAGTCCAAAGAGAAGTCAAAATTGGGACATGCCATTTAAATAAAAAGGCTTATTTTCTAATTTTATTAGCATTTCCATCTCTGGAAAAATTTTATTTGGCTTTTCAGTTTGCTTATGTTAACACAATACAGATTGGTATTTTTCCAAAAAGAACAACTCCAGCTTCCTTTAAATGAAGTATTTATTTATCCAATGGAATTTTTTTTTTGATGAAAACCTTCTTATAAGAAATAGCAATACATTTAAGTCAGATCTACACAGTTTCTCTCTTGTTATTAGAAACAATTTTTTTGGCCCCCGAGGTGTGGGCCATTCTTCTTCTGGCTGCCAGGCTGATGCATTCATCCAGGCATCCTGTACGTCTGCGGTGAAGGGTAGCTTAAATGATCTGCTTTGTTCACTGCTTAATTATGTTATTTTACTGTTCCAGAAAACCTGACACAAGGCAAATTTACATTACTGTGCTCCTAATTAGCCAATAATCCTTGAGGATTTGAATGATACATACCCAAAGTCATTTCCTTCTTCACTAAATATGAATTTCCTTACGTCAGGTTAAGAAGACGGTGCAATGACAGAAGGCATCTTGGCGATGACAGCCCTCAACATGTCTGTCTCCTGAGTCACACTGCGTTAAAAGCCACATAATGATTTCAGCAGTATCGTGAAGCACATCATAGGAAATCGATAAATAAACTATGTGGTTGGCTAAGATGTGCTTAGCCGTTCACCCGATGGCAAAAGCCCTTGTAGATGCCGCTGCTAGATTTTTAAATTAAATCAGCTGCGCGTTTCTTTGCCTGCAGTCCACACTCTGCCGTGTCTGCCTTACACTC
The DNA here is from genome assembly GCF_040939455.1 of Microcebus murinus. Classification (NCBI taxonomy): domain Eukaryota; kingdom Metazoa; phylum Chordata; class Mammalia; order Primates; family Cheirogaleidae; genus Microcebus; species Microcebus murinus. Next base: position 2,934,896 of record NC_134117.1, read on the forward strand.
TCTGCTGGACACGTGTCCATGTCACCCTACAGAGGACCCCGATACGGCCCCACAGGCAGCTGCTGGCGAGCACCTCCCATTGCCACGTTCACCGAAAAGCCTGGCTCTGAATCCCTTTTCACCCCTGCACCTGGGGCAAATGCCTCCCCCCACCCTATGAGACTCGCGCCTCTTCTCTTGCTGCTCGTGGTTGCCACCAGGCTCCCAACTGCCGTTCCTTACTTCTTCCTCCCTAACCCCGAGCGGTCCAGGTCTCGCTTTGGTTGTACGTTGCCAAGTGCTTCGGGGAAGGCCGGCTGCGTCTTCTTCCCCGGGAGTAGGTCGGGATTGGTCCGGTGCTTCTCGGACTATTTGGACCATCACCCGATAAGAAAGTCATCTTAGGACACAGTTCAGCACACACAGAAGTAGGGAAGCATGTGTGTGTTCATATTTATATGTATATCTGGATTCAAATTTCAATTTAAAAAATGGGAGTTGGGACCTACTCAACTGATTTTATTAGTTTCAATTTTGCAGTGCATGGTTGATGCAAATCTTGAGTGTTCCATTCTCCTGGCTAGTGATTGGTCCGGGCAAGGGCATGTGGGGCTCTTCTGGCCAATCACAAGCGGAGGGCTCCTGTGACGGGGCTGGATTACTGACAAGGAGACAAGAGAGGCACCTGTGACTATCCGGCTGGGTGTCCTGCTGCCCGAAACCAAGATAGGCGGGCACAGGCGCGGGGCTGCAGAAAGCAGCGGGGAGAGGAAGGCACCCTGGATCGCGGTCACGTCTCCGGGTGACCTAGCGCTCCACCAAGCCGCTGCGGGAACTCTCATTGCCAGAACTCTCGTTGCGAGACGCACTTCCCCGCTGTGTAAGCCGGTTCAGCTGGAATTTTATGTCTCTTGCAGTCAAGAGCTTCTCAATGTGCTTCTTCACAAGTATCTAGGACTCAAATAATCTCCGGCGACTGATGTTAATGGATTAGGGTCATATTCCAATTAAAAAAATGAGATGTCTAGGAGAGTGTTTCCAACTTTTTCCTCTAGAGTTCTGATAGTTTCATATCTTAGGTTTAAGTCTGTTATCCAGCGTGAGTTGGTTTTTGTGAGAGAGGAACACTCCTACACTGCTGGTGGGACTGCAAACTAGTTCAGCCTCTGTGGAAAGCAATATGGAGATACCTTAAAGCGATACAAGTGAATCTACCATTTGACCCAGCAATCCCATTGCTGGGCATCTACCCAAATGATCCAGTGACACTCTACAAAAAAGACACCTGCATTCGAATGTTTATAGCAGCACAATTCATAATTGCAAGGCTGTGGAAACAGCCCAAGTGCCCATCAATCAAAGAATGGATTAATAAAATGTGGTATATGTACACCATGGAGTACTATTCAGCTCTAAGAAACAATGGTGATATAGCACACCTTATATTTTCCTGGTTAGAGCTGGAACCCATACTACTAAGTGAAGTATCCCAAGAATGGAAAAACAAGCACCAGATATATTCTCCAGCAAACTGGTATTAACTGAGTAGCACCTAAGTGGACACATAGGTGCTACAGTAATAGGGTATTGGGCAGGTGGGAGGGGGGAGGGGGGCGGGTATATACATACATAGTGAGTGAGATGTGCACCATCTGGGGGATGGTCATGATGGAGACTCAGACTTTTGGGGGGAGGGGGGAAATGGGCATTTATTGAAACCTTAAAATCTGTACCCCCATAATATACCAAAATAAAAAAAATAATTAAAAAAAAAATGAGATGAACTTGGAACCCTTTTGGTCATGTTAAGTCAACTGAACACGTGCGGCCTTAGTGGCCCGGGGGACTGGTTTGGGGACCTGATTCAGCAGAACACTGAAATTTGTGATTTGACCTCCGCAGTTTGGGCTATGCGCAGGTGACCTGGAAGGTTCGTGGCACGTAGTTATTTCTGATTTTGCTGAGCCGCATATTTGGATTTTGTATGCCATGAAATAGACTTCGTGTTTCATGCATACGTAACTGATGTGCCTAGGTGACACCCAGCAGGTTTATGATGGAACTTCGTGGTTCTCCTCTCGTCTTTGTGGACTCATTAATTCCTGAAAATGACCTAAACTTGTTTTCTCAGGACGAAGCGTTATCTGCCCCTCCCTTGCACCTTGCACGGACAAAAAGCGACTTGTTAGCGCCGAAAACAAAGAGCTGTCACTCCCCAGCTGCCCAAAGCTGCCCAGATCCAGCGCAGGAATGAGCCCCGCAGAGCTTCTGTGTGGCAATAAGAGAAAGTGACTGATGAAATTGTGGGTGTCTGTGCTTCACCCAGTGCAGAGAGTGCTCGCTGACCAGGCCCAATGCCGGTGAAAGTTCAGAGCAGTCTGTGGTTGTGCACAGAACGCCGTAAGCTCGCCGCAGATGACCTTCCTCGGTGCCCCTGCGTGGGGGCGTGCGCAGGTCTCAGGGCGTGTTTCCGGGGATGTTAAGAGTCTTCCAAATCCTCACATGCAGATGCTCCCTAAATCAGAGGATGGCAAAAGGCTCCTCTGCACAGGAGGCGGAAGTCACTCATTGTTAGGAATTGTGGCGATCATTTCATTTTAGATAGTTTTGCATGATGTGCATTTGCACAGACTTGCATGGGCGTTTACCCATGATCTCTTGCAGCTCATCTGTGCTCAGGTACCGTGTTTGGGGTCTACCAGTTTCCACAGAATTAATGAATTGTGTCTGTTCTGAAGAGTCACAGGAATCAGAGACAGAAACTGGTGACATCAGGCAGAAATTGAGGCTGTGGACAAATGCTTGAGCCGGGGCCCTGGTGGGGTGTCCCGTTGGTCCCTGCATGCCTGCATCACTTGCCTGGACAGCTCAGCCTTGCTCGCAGTCAGAGCCGGAGCCAGAGGCTGAGCATCCTGTAGGTTAGTTGGGTGGTCAGGGCCGGGTCCACCTCGCAGAGGAAGGCAAGGGCTCCTCCGTCTGGGATGGTCACTGTGGGTGTGACCCACTTGTTACTTTGAGTTCAGGTGGGTACATCCAGAGGTCCTTCTCGGTGAGGTGACAGAGAAAGCAGAGAGGCAGCGGCCGGCAAGGGAGCTCCAGGGACAGAGAAGGGGAAGACAGAAGATTCCAGAGGAGACCACGCCGGGAGACTCCGGGGTGATGCTGAGGACGGGGGAGAGAGGGGTTGAAGGTCATTGCTCTGCGACCCGCCAGAAACCAGAGATATGGTTTTGACGGCACATTTTGAATGCTCTAATCACTCCTGGCGCCTTTACTTTGAGATCTGGAGTCTACCGGCTGCTTACTAACAGAGAGATGTGATGGTTTGGTGCTGTGCTCGAGTGACTTAAAGTCGTTGGAAATTGGTTATTTGATCTTGAATAGAAAAATTAGCGGGTGCTCCTGGTGAAGGTAACTCTGTCCCTCGAAGAGTCCAGAGTCAGCCCCCAGAGCACGGATGCCCGCCCGGCTGCGGCACCGCGAACTCCGGTTTCCTGTTCGGCCCCAACCTCGAGGCCGGCGTCGCGGCGTGTTTCCGTGTCCCCATTCTGTGTCCCCGTTCCGTGTCCTCTAAGCTCGCAGGCGTTGGCTTGGGGGGCGAGGTCAGCGGCAGGAGTCTCTCTCATTGAGCCCAGACACCCACAATTTGAGGTTTGTGGAGCATTTTGTTTTCTCTGATGTCTGTGTCTTGAAATCCCCGTGAAAACCCAGGGTGACCCCTTGAGCTGTTACTTACGCTGCAAAATCGTTTGCTTTGGGGAATCTTATTTCATTTATTCATCTTTCAAAACAGAATTGCCAGAATCCAGAGCGGATAGCAGTCGAACATGGAGTGTTTTTCGAGTACGTAGAAACGAGCATAAAAAAATAACAAGCGTGGAGGAGTGGTACTTTTGAAGTCTAAATCATTCCCACGGTGCTGTTTGAACTCGTCTTCCTCTCAGCCTTAAAGGAACATCTGATCCCGGCCACCACGCCTTCTCTCCAGGACCAAAGTGTCTTTAGGACGGGGGAGGCTTACAGGTTCTTGGGACGTGGGTTTGGTTCTCAGTTGTATGGCAGTTAAGCATAGTGGCTGTGGACCCTGATGTTTGCAACACAAGTTCCTGGCCACTCTGGGACGGCGACAGGGATCTAAGCACCGTGCCTCCAGTCCCGTCCTCATCCAAGTTTCCAGCCTGCCCGAGTGACGTTGCCGTTAGCAACTTGCGTTTACCGCAGAAGACAGCAACTTAGCAGGGTGAAACTCTTAAAAATTAAAACTGGCAAAAAACAATTGTTATTGACTGAAATGGAAAGTGAGTTGTAATTCGGAGCTAAATTATTTATAAACGGGGCTGGTGTTGTGCCTGGCCTATGTCGAGGGCGAAGATCTGCTTCTGAAGCGTCTTGCTAAGCGTGAAGCTTTTCGGCGTCATCTGAAAACGCTCTAAGGGTCTCGCGTGATGGGCTCAAACGCGCGAGCACCGACACCAGGTAGCCAATGCGCAACATGAGAAGAGGTGGGAGGGGGTGAGTGTGATTCAGAAAGGAAGCTAAACTGTGTAAGTGCAATCCTTTTACACAGAGTATGATCTTTCATTCAAAATTTAGGCAGACGGCAGGCAGAACGTAATCACCTTTCAGCATTACGGTAGTGTATAAGCATATTAGAAGAGCTCTGTGATGGTAATCGCGTAGTGAACTTGAAACCACCCCTAATTAAACTGTCTGCATCCCCCAGCATTTTCCTGTAATGATGTCAAACCGTGTAGCAATTAGTTGCACCTCTATGAGTGTAAACACTGTTTGTAAATCATATAAACTTAACCTGGTTTGCTTATTGAAAAATCTCCTAAAAAGGTATTAATTAGCTTTGTCTGTTTTGGAATCACAATTTATGGGATCATTTTGGAATCTTTCACTGAAGTCAAATTAATTTCTTTTCTTTTCTTTTTTTTTTTTAACCCTGAGATTTGTGCAAATGGAATCTCTCTTGCAGGGATCTGCAGGGGAAGATCCAGCACAATTTACTTCATCTTTATTTTATTTCTGCAACGACTGTTGAAGTGTGGAATTCAGGACAGGGGTTTACTGAATTAACCGGGGTTTAAGATATTTTTTCTCAAGAGGAAAGTATACATCGGCTGAAGGTTGTATCTTTCCTGTATTTTTCACATTCTCCAGCCAGCGTGCAGCGTCTCAAGCTCATCTGAATGTGAAGTCTGGGCATGGACGCAGCCTTCACGCGTCTTGGAAGACAGCAACCCCAAACTGTGCAGCAACAGCTCGGGAGCAATCGCAGATGAGAAGGGAAGCGACCAATTCCAGACAAAGAAATGGAACAAACAAAACAAAACACCCAAGTGTTTTAACTCGGCGATCTCTCCTCTGCCGACAGGGAGCACAAAAGAAAACGGAGCCAAGTTTAAAATTTAGCCTGCCTTTGTTTGCAGTTTTCTTGCTGAAACCTTGGATCCTGGTGGTGGATGGGTTTACCTGGGCCATCAGCTACAGAGCACATTTATGGTTATTGTATTTTACAGGTTGATAGATTTTTATATTCTGTCCAAGTCAGGATCTTACACCACCTGGTTTATTATTTAGTAATTTACAGTGCAGTCAGGCATGTTTGGCTTAATGTAGGATAAACTTATAAATCTATTGTTCCGCCAGTGCCGGGGCTGGTGTGCAATGAACTACAGAGCCGGATGCGTACATACATTTCAGCTCTGCTTTTTTTCTTTGATAGGGAAGCAGGCAATAGATAACACGGTGACAGTAGCATCCCAGGGGACAGCAGAATGTGAGAGCAACACCACGTCAGGTTAGTAGGTCATTATTGTATGAGCCGCGAACCATTAATGGACTACTACGCCCAGCTCAATCTGTGTCAGATTATGGCTCTTGGCAGGAGAATTGTTATCTAATAGCTAACTTTGCTTCCTCCCTACCGTCTTATTAGTGCCTCTGATAAAAATGTGCACAGGTATATATTAATAGGGGGCCTCATTGGGAAAAGACAAGATCTCGGCTATATCACCACCACCCCCGCCCCCGCCCCCACCCCGCCCCACTTCTGGAAACAATGCCTCTCTGTTGATTGCGTCTGGGTAGTTCTTTAAGGGAATGGTATTCCTTCTCAGGTATTTTTTTCAGACCTCGTATAAAAACAGATGGCCAGTGCAGAGCATTATCGATGCAAAAGACTCCACCATTAATATGTTTTGTTGGTTGTGTAGACTGAAGAGAGAGTGGGAGAAGGCAGGAGAGAATTTTTCTTCTCTCTTTTTCTCCCCCCCCCCTCCAACTCTTCAAACAAGAACACTGGCATATTTTTAAATTCTAGGAAAGAAAGTTCACATTTCTTAAAATAATACCAAAAAAAAAAAAAAAAGCAATGACTATGTGGCATTGTAGCACTTTTACTATGTGTACAACAGGCAAGAAGAGGGACATATTGTTTATGTGTGGCTTCAGATAAAAGCATGTATTTTTAGGAAGAGTATAAGAAATGCCTGGGCTTTGAGTTATCCTGGTAAGAAGTTTATATTGCATATTTGGGGCCCACGGTAAAATTTTTCTGCCACCTTTTTGAGAAATAAAGGTCACCGCACGGTCCATTTCTTTCTAAGCCTCTTAGCCTCCCTGCTTCAGTGTGAGTCCCCAAACAGTCCCCGAAATGAAGAATCCCAGGAAAGGTGAACGTGCAGGTGAGTTTGGACTGAGGTTATGGCCCTGAATCCCTGCGCTTGGTTATGCAGATCATGTCTGGAAACTCTCCGTGATGTCAAGAATGTGGAAAAGGACATTGATAATAAATACTAGAGAAGTTCTTTTGACCAGACAGGCAGGAAGTAGCTTAGCAGAGCCGACGGTCCGAAGAACAGAAGAACGGAGGAGACGCAGCCGCGGCGTGGGTCCGGGCCTGGACAGATGCTGCGATTGCTCTTTAATGACACGGCTGGAGCGTGCCAAGGAGGAGGAGCCCGGGCCGCCACATCTGGCCTGTCACCCCATCTGGCTCGTCACAGTTGTCATTTCCCAGCGGCAGAAGCAGGAAAGGCTGCTGAAGGAGACCACGACTTTAGCCTGCCCGAGAAGGCTGCTAAAATGGGCTTTTAATGATACTGTTTGGTAAAATTTCCGAGTGTGATAAAGCACCTATATAATGAAGTTAAGTACCGAATTAATACCCAAATCCATTCTAATCCAAATCCAATTACTCATTCCTGAGTGCACGTGTGCATGTATGTGCGTGTTTATATGTAAAGGATTACGTCCTCGCCCCTCCCTCCATGCAGACAATGGCCAGGAAAACGTAATTCGTGGGAACGGCGAGTGTGGGCTCCCTGTCCCTCCACACGGACCTACGGCCCGACCCCAGGGCCTCCTTATCTGCGTCCCTTCTGACTCAGCTGCGGATTTGGGCTTAAGAAAATGTGCCACCGAGTGCATTACAGAAGTGTTAGGTGTGATTTGAATCCTGGCCATCTTTTCCCCCTTTATCTTGATACTACCCAAACAGAAACCTGTGGAGTAAAATGCCTGAAATACTCTTTGGTAATGAGTAATTCCATATTTGCCTTCTTAGATAAAAAAAAAAAAAACAATCGAGTTGCTATGGTTTATTATAAAAGCTCAATTTATATCCCAGATATTTCATTAAAAGCATGGTGAGTATTCGAGGAGGCAAGCTATCACTTTATAATCACCATGTTTGGAAGCCTCAGCCCATTTAAATATTGGATAAAGGGAATTTGAGGAGTAAAATCTTGATCCTAGAAAAGAAAGCTAATATGGGTTGGGATACTTTAATCACAAATAAATTCTGCTAAGAGATAAGACAGAGCCACTACCCACCCACTGAGATGGCTGAGATTGGAAAACTGACAATACCAAGTGTTGACAAAGATGTGGAGCAACTGGAATGTTCACACATTGCTGGTGGAAATGGGAAACAGCACAGGCATTTTGGAAAACAGCTTGGCAATGCCTTACCGAGTTAAACGTACAACCCGGTAATCCTATTCTTAGGTATTGACCTAAGAAAATGAAAACCGATGTCCATACAAATGACTCATACACAGATGTTCATAGCAGCTCTATTCCTATAATAGCCTCCCCCCCCAATTTCACTAAAGTAAAAAAAAAAACAAAGCCAGAAACCAACAACACCGGAAATGACCCACCGTTCATCAAGAGGCGAGTGGGTAAACCATTTCCTAGTGTATCTGTACTAGTAACGCTACTCAGCAGTCAAAAGAAAGACATACCGATGTACACAACCATGTGGCTGAATCTCAAAAATCTTATGGTGAGTGAAAGAAGCCAGACACACAAGAAAGAGCATGTATTACGTCATCACTTCTATGAAGTCATTCAGTGAAATTCTAGGAAAGAGGAATTGTCGGAAAGCAGGTGAGTGGTTGCCAGGGGCAGCAAGCGGTAGGGGAGGGGCAGGGGTGTGAGTGCAGGGAGGCACGGGGCATGCTTTGGGGCTGGCGGAAACCGAGCGGTAGCTACAGGGCTGCAGAGAACTGTCGACACGCATCCAGGTGCACGATTAGAATGGGAGGGTTTTATTATATGTAAGCCATCCTTTAATAAAGCTTGTAAAAGTAGATAAGACCCCATATTTAAAATCAAATTCATTCCTTTTTAAAGGAATGACCAGAAAGCCAGAAACCACCCCGGGGAAGACTGAGGGTGTGTCCGAACATATCCATGGTGTCGAGATAAAGTGAATAGACACAGGGATGGCTGGAGGGAGTATTTTAAAACCGTAATTCGTTACTTGTCTTTATTTTTAAAGTATCCATACAAAAAGGTAAAGCAAGTAGAAAATGATCAGACTAGGCAATTCATCTGGTAGAAGAAACATTTGGTGGAAAAATAATAATAACGGTAGCTAGCATTTGTTGAGTGCCTACTGTCTTTCTGACACCACTGAAAGTGCTTTATATTTTTAATTTAGGCATACTTGGCACACGATAAATTGAACATATTCCAAGTGTAAAACCTGGTAAGGTTTGGCATGGGTACGCCTGTGTGGTCATCACCACCATCGAGGTAATGACTTCTCAGGCCCCTTTCTGGTCCTTTTCCTTCTCCCTCTCCCCGCATACCACCATCCCCAGCAGCCACTGGCCTGCATGTTGTCTCTATTTGTTGGTTTATGTCTGCCAGGATTTTATGGAAGTGGAAGTCTACCATATGCACTCCTTTTTTTTTTTTTTTTTTTTTTTGGCATCTTTCACTCAGCATATTTGTTTTGAGATTCAGTCATGTTGGATGTGTATCAATAGTTCATTCCCTTTCTTTTAAAAATTAGTTTGTTCTTTTTGTTGTTGTTGTTGTTGATGATGATTAGTAGTCCACTGGATTGATATGCCAACCTGTGTTTATCCATTCACCTGTAGATGGAGATTTGGGATGTTCCAAGTTTTTGTACATTATAAATAAGGTGCTGTGAACATTTGTGCACACACTTTGCAGACATATGCTTTCTTTGAGATAAATATTTAGAAGTGAAATAGCTAGGGCATATGGTAGGTGTATGTTTAAGTTTTTAAAGAAACTGCCCAAGTTGTTTTCTGAAGTGCTTGTAACATTTTACATTCTCACGAGCAGTGTATGATAGTTCCACTTCTGCTAGAATTTAGCCTTGATATGGTCAGTTTTTTAAATAGCCAACCTTCTAATATACATGTAGTAGTTGGATTCGTGTGGTTTTAATTTGCATTTCTCTAATAACCAATTATGGGGGGCATATTTTCATGTGCTTATTTTTCAAGAGTATATCTTTGGTGAAGTGTTTCTTTAAATCTTTTGCCTCATTTTAAAAATTGTGTTGTTTCTTTGTTGTTGAATTTGAGTGTTCTTTAAATAGTCTGGAAATGTTTGGATAAAGTTCTTTATCAGATATAAGCTTTAAAACTATTTCCTCCCAGTCTATGGCTTGTCTTTTCATGACTGAGCAGTTTCTGTAGCAGAGCAAAAGTTTTAAATTTTTATCAAGTCTATTATAACAGTTTCTTTTTATGGCTCATACTTTTGGTGTAGTATCTAAGAAATGTTTTCATGACTCAAAGTCACAAATATTTTATCCCATGTTTTCTTCTAGAAGTTTTATGGTTTTAGCTTTCACACTTTTTAAGTCATCACTCCATTTTGAGTTAATTTTTATATACGGTGTAAGGTTAGAGGCTAGGTTCTTTGCGTGTGCGTATATCTGCGTGGCTTCAGGTTGGCGGGGATATGGATATGCTTCCTCCACTAAATTGCCTTTGGGTATATGCAAAAAATTGGTTGTCTGTAAATGTGTGGATCTGTTCTGGACTTTGTTGCATTGATCTGTTTGTCAGTCCCTAAGCCAATACTATGCTGTCTTGACTACTGTAGCATTAAAATAATTCTTCAAATTATTAGTCCTCCAACTTTGTTATTTTTCAAAGTTGCTTTGGCCATTCTAGGTCTTTTGCATTTCCATGTACATTTTACCATTAGCTTGTTCACTTTCACAAAAAAGTCTGTGGGAACTTTGGTTGGATTTCTTAATCTACAGATCAATTTGGAGGCAATTGATACCTTAAGAACATTGAGTCTTCCAACCCATGAACACACTATGTCTCTCGATTTATTTAGGTCTTTGTTAATTTCTCTTAGCATTTTTCCTAGTTTTTAGTATACAGATATTGCATATCTTTTGTCAGATATACCCCTAAATATTTCATGTATTTTGTTGTTATTGTAAATGATGCTATTGCTTTTTATTCCAAATTTTTCTGATTGTTTGTTGCTACTACATAGAAAGGCAATTGACTTTTTAAAAATTTGCATCCTGGAACCTTCTTAAACTCATTTAATAATTGTAGGAGTTTTGAGTAGAATCTGTTGGATTTTATGCAAAGATGATCATATAATCTGTGAATGAAGACGGTTCTGCTTCCTTTTTTTTTTTCAGTCTGGATGCCTTTTAATTATGTATTTGTTTTCTTGCCTTGCTTCCCTGGATATAACCCCTGGTGTAAGGTCAAATAGAAGTGGCAAGAGCAGGCGTACCTGTCTCATTACAGATCACAGAGGAAAGAAATTAGTCTTCCACTGTTAGAATGACATGGCCCATAGGTTATTCACAGGTACACTTCATCAGATTTAGGAAGTTCTCTACTGTTTCTTCTTTGCTGAGAGCCTCTATCAGTAATGAATATTGGATTTTTTTCAAGTATTTTTTTGTGAGTTTCTTGATTGATCATAGGGTTTTTCATTTTTAGTTTGTTGGTTTTCAGATGTTAAACCAGCCTTGCATTCCTGGGATAAACCTCATTTTTCATGTTGTATTATGCTCCTTATATAAGTACTTTACATTTATTATTTCATTTAATGCCATAAGAACCCTCTGTGGTATGAATACTGTTATTATTCCTATTTCTCATATGCGAAAAATTGAGGCACAGATGGCTTTGTCCCTTTACCAACTTATAGAACTAGTAAGAGCTTGGGTAGCTCTGAGGTGGGGGTCTAATCCAAAGGTTAAACTCTTGACTTCCGGAGTAGAAATGCAAGATAGAATATCAACAATGCATTTCACCTGTTTGCATGGCAATGATTAAAGATAGTAACAATGTTTAGTGCTGGTAAGGGAGTAGATAAAATTATACTTACAAACCACCAGTAGGAAGATAAATGGATGCAAGCTTTCAGGGCAATATATCTCAAAATGCAAAATTTGTATTATAATATATCAATGCATGTGCAAAGGTGCACATGCAATGCTTTTTATTGCAGCCTAGGCCACTTTTAGAATTTTGGAACATAAATAGATAGAAAAGTATGGAACTCTCAAGATGATGATTTTTCACCTGAATATTTCTCCATTTTAATAAATACTGTGACAAAAGCAGGTTTATAAGCCAGGGCAGGTAGTGCAACCCCATTCCTATAAAACTAATTCGTGTGTTTATAGTCATACACAGAGTCAACAGAGAAGTCTGGAAGGATCCCCCTAAGTAAGTAAAAATGATGCGGTTGTGTTTGTGAGTTGTGGAGTGGAGGGCGGGAAGGAGTCAGAGCCAGCCCGGCCGGGAAAGCAGAGTGAAGAGCACTGTGGCACGGCGCCATGCTCCGCAGGGACGGTTCCTGTCGTGCAACTGTAGTTTCCCCTACACGGAGCCAAAATCTGCATCCCTCCGTCTTTCACCCACTGACGTGGAGAAGGACTCGTCTGACAAAACAAGCTCTTCAACCATCTGGAGGTAGTTGTTAATCCAGTCCTGCTATTTTTTGTGTTCGGATAAAACCCTCATCATTCTTCCTTATTCCTCTTTGCTCCAGCTTTTGAGCCCTTCTGTTGCCTGTGTTTCCTCTTCTGGATGAAACCCCCACCGTTTGTAGATACTCAGAACGGAGCAGCACGAGAGCCCAGATGTCCTTTGATCAACGTCCCCTCTGGGGCCGTGGAAACTACGGTTCCAGTAATTGATGCTAACTTGGCTTTCGGTTTCTGGAGGCCCCTCCACACTGTGAGTTCGCATGGATCACGGCTGCAGTGACACTGTGCAGACCTTTTTCTTGAGAGCTTATCAAGGCATTTCTTTCTTCCCTCCTATATATGTTGAACACTGCACTTCACTCTCATTCCTGGTTATCTTGATGTTTTGTTGTTTGGTTTTTCATTTTTTCTCCAGGATTCCAAAGTGCTGCAATGTTTGGATCCTGGCTCCGATGTGGATTGCCACCCCTTCAGGCCGAGCCCTGATCAATCGTGGATCTGGACAGAGCCTCTGAGGGCTCAGCCTTGGAGGCCTGCTGGGGCCCTCTCCAAATTAATGCTGAATCCTTGCTCTGTACATGTTGGGGTAATTATTCTGTCACCTGTGAGTTCAGATAATTTTGTCCTCAGCCAGCCCTTTCTTCAACCATCCTGCAGAGCTATCCTGATAGTATGTATCAAATATTTGCCCAAAGTAGGACCACTTATGCCTGAAAAGCTCTCTGATCAACCAATCTGCAGATATCTTTAAGCAAAGAAACATGGCCAACTCTGAGTGATTATTCTTTTTTTAATGCCCAGAAAATCTCCTTATGCCTCTCATCTTGATTTCGTTTTTGTTGGCCAGTTCTCAGGCTCTCAGAGCCCTCTGACCTTCCAGTCCCCCACCCCCTCAGCCGCACCCCAATCCTCTAACTTATTAAATAAAGAGAAATTGCCAACACTTAGGAGAAGAGTGAAAGCATTTGGTTTTCTCTGTAGATATTTCTAAATATCTAGGTTATTCAGATAGTCAAGGCTTCTGAAAAATTGACTGCTTTTCACCATTTAGCTCAAGGGTCAGTAAACTTCCTGTAAAGGACAAGATAGTAAATAATTTGAGCTCTTCAGGCCATATAGTTTGTGTCATAATTACTCAGCTCTGCTGTTGTAGCATGAAAGCAACCCCAGACAGGGTGTAAGCAAATGAACATGGCTGTGTTCTAATAAAACTTTATTATAACAGCAGGCAGAGGCTGGGTTTGGCCCACTGGCCTGACTCCATATTTAGTTCATTGTTTGCTCTCATAGAGACATTAATTCACATCTCAATTCCAAAGAAATACACAAGCAGAGTGGCACTGAGGACCTCGGGAAGCCCAGCCAGATGGGAGTCATTGGCATCTGGCTTTTAACGCATTGAGTCAAGTTCTTGCAAAGCTGTTCTTTGCAGTTCTTCCACCTGTTCATGGAAGCAGAAAGCTCATTGTTTATATCTGGTATCATGGTGAATTTTCATATATTTCTTGGGACTTTTTTCCCCCTTTTTTCTATTTGTAATATGGAAAATATTTCCTTTTTCCCCCCCAGCCACATGTTTCTATGTATCACTTTGCTTTCATTATGTTGATATTCTCCTCTTATATGTATTTTGAAGAACTAATGTTTTTATAGCCAGTAGAGGTGGCCCAGTTAGACAGTGGTAAAGACTGAACTCTTCTCTTGTTTATAGCTAATTTCCTTGGAGAATCCTATAATACTCACTTTCTTGTTGGAGCCAGGAAATAACATATCTGTAAAATGTTCCCATGTGCTAAGAAAAAAGGAAGTCTTGGGTATGCCACATGGGTTCGATTTTCAGGTACCTTAATTCTATTGTCTCATTTGGTTTGTGGAAAATAAGGTTAGCGCATTTTAATACTGTGAAGCTTTTTTTTTTTCACTAGTAAACATCTTCTAAGCAACCAAATCTTTCAAGTAACCTGATTCTCATCAGTTTTTGATATCTAAATTTCCCAACTTTTAACCCAAATAGATTACAGTTGACCCTTGAACAATAAAGATTTGAACTGCTTGGGCCACTTATACATGGATTTTTTCCCAATAAATCTCTTCTGCTTCTCCTTCCCTCTCCTCCACCTCTTCTGCCTCTGCCACCCCTGGGACGGCAAGACCACCCTCCTCTTCCTGGTTCCCTTCAGCCCACTCAATGCGAAGACAGGGTGAAGAGCTTTGCAATGATCCGCTTCCCCATAATGAAGAGTAAATCTGTTTTCTCTTTCTTGTTATTTTCTGAATAATGTTTTCTTTTCTCTGGCTTACTGTTTTGTAACAATACAGTATACATTATGCACATAACATGCACAATATTTTTTTTAATTTTTATTTTATTTTAACATATTATGGGGGTACAAGTGTTAAGGTTACATATATTGTTCATGCCCCTCCTCCCCCCTCGAGTAAGAGCTTCAAGCTCGTCCATCGCCCAAATGTTGCACCTCTTACTCAGTGTGGTTGTGTATATCCATCCCCTCCTCCCCCCACCCCACCCTCCTGACACCCGATAAATGTTACTCCTATGTGTCCACTTAGGTGTTGATCTGTTAATACCAATTTGCTGGTGAGTACATGTGGTGCTTGTTTTTTCATTCTTGAGATACTTCACTTAGTAGAATGGGTTCCAGCTGTATCCAGGAATATACAAGAGGTGCTATATCACCATTGTTTCTCAAAGCTGAGTAGTACTCCATGGTATATATATACCACATTTTATTAATCCACTCACGAATTGATGGGCACTTGGGTTGTTTCCACAGCTTTGCAATTATGAATTGTGCTGCTATAAACATTTGAGTGCAGGTGTCTTTTTCATAAAGTGACTTTAGATCTTTTGGGTAGATGCCCAGTAGTGGAATTGCTGGATCAAATGGTAGATCTACTTGTATCGCTTTGAGGTATCTCCATATTGCGTTCCACAGAGGTTGAACTAGTTTGCAGTCCCACCAGCAGTGTAGGAGTGTTCCTCTCTCTCCACATCCACACCAGCATTTGTTGTTTGGGGACTTTTGATAAAGGCCATTCTCACTGGAGTTAAGTGATATCTCATTGTGGGTTTCATTTGCATTTCCCTGATGATTAGAGATGTTCAACATTTCTTCATATGTTTGTTGGCCATTCTTCTGTCTTCTTTTGAGAAGTTGTTAATTGACCATATTACTGGTGAGTCTCCTGGTCAGCAGTGGGCTGTTGTAGTTACTTTTTGGGGGAGTCGAAAGTTATGCTCAGATTTCAACTGCTGGAGGTAGGGGTTGGTGCCCCAAATCCTTGAATTGTTTAAAGGTCAACTGTAGTTTGCACACATTGTCTAATAATGGGACAAAGTGGATTTACCGGAAAAATAAAAAGCTGAAACCACCCACTAAGTGTAATTTCCCCGCCTAACTGCAGCGACACCAGGGCACCCAGTGCAGCATGTGGGTCAGCTTCTCCACCCACGCCCGGCCCCGAACCACTTTCTTCCCACCGTCCCAGTGCCTGCCTGACCACCCTTCGTTCACTCCGTTCTTTGAGTGTGTATCTTTGCCACTAGATCAAAAGCAGTGGCCAGGGCTTGAGTCACATTCTTCTCATTTTCCTTGGCACATAAACTGAATAGACTGTGCTTAGTAGGGCTATGGGAGTGGGAGACCAGGAGACAGAACTGAGACGGGGTACAGGGGTTTGCAGAGTGGGTACAGGTGTTAAAGTAAACAGCCCTCAGGCAGAAGATAACTAGGGAGGGCAAGAGCCAGCTTCAACCGGTTTGTCAGCTATCTCTGCCACCTTACCTGAACTTTGGCTAATTACAGTATCATTTATGTTGCTTTAAAAAAATTTCTCCATGCTTGAAATTGCCATGACAGTTCTGAAACAGTCATATAAAGCATGAAAATTCCTAGTAATTCTAGGAATTACTACCTAAATTCTTAGTAAAAGCCAACCCCTTAGTCTTGAATATTCTTCTTCTCAATTGGTAAAGCTACAAAAGATCTGAAGCCACTTTCTCCCAGTGCGGCTGCTCTCTCAAGAGCCTGCTGTGCTCTGCTGTGAGTGAGTGTGCTTTGCTTTCCACAAACACTGCCACTTGCTTGGCTTACGTGGTGCATCCGGAAATTCTTTTCCTGACGATCACCAAGGTCTTGGAAAAAACCTCCACTTGGGGGCCAGTAACAGGGCCTCAGGAGGCGATCATGCCGTTGGCCAGTGCGGGAAGGCAGACAGTGGCCGTCCACAATTCGCAGTGGGTTCACGGTGGGGTGGGGGAGTCCGCTCTCCAGTCCTGCACTTAGAAATCTCTAACCTGGGCAAGACACAGAAACACCCGCCTCTCCTCTGCACCCCTCTGGCTGCCCCTCCATCCTGAGGAGCTGGTCCTAGAGAAGACAACTTGGAACAAACACCGAGACTTTCTCTTTTGTACTCTCTCTTTGTGGAAGAAGGCAGAGAGCTGAGCAAAAGAGAATCAGATTCAGAATGTGACACACGGCCAGTTCTGGCCCTCGAGAAGGGTGAAGTTCTCTTGCCCAGCCTGAGTGCCCTTGGAGTTTGTATTGCCTGCCACAAATTTCTCTAAACAGAGACCTTTTGACCTAATAAGTATCTTCCTAAAAATGCCAAACTTCTGGATGGGTTAAAGCACTCAGCCTTAAACAAAATGGGTATCACCTAAAACCTGGTGTATGTTCTCTGGACTTTTTGACTGTGAATTCTAATCATAAAATTTTGAACCCGTACCTCCAATGCAGGTATATTTATTTTATCTACCAGTTATATACATTGCTACTGTACTAATGGATGTTTTACAACAAATATGAAATATCAATTAAAATAAGAGAATGACAGTTTATGTTACTTTTGTGCTCTACCCTGGAGAGCAGTGTCAGAGGGGTCCCCAGTACCTGGACACCACATTACATTAGGGCTGTGAAAGGTGGGGTACATCTTTGGAACCAGACCCCGGGCCCCTTGGACCACACCCTCCCTCCATGGGCTTAAAGCCCAGCCTGAAGCAGCCGCTCAGAGCAATAGGGGTGAAGCTGGCTGTCTCGGTGACATCACTTCTCCACGACAGCAGCCATGGCCAAGCCAGTGGATGACACAGGGCTCTAGGAACCCACTTGTTCACCTGGTGGGGCTGCATCGGAGACCACTGAACAGGCCCTCACTGTCCACGTTATCCATGGGAAGAGCCCCAGGAAACCAGGACTCCAGGTTTCTCATGATCAGGATATGACCTAGCTTGCTCATGTGTGTGTGTGTGTGTGTGTGTGTGTGTGTGTGTATCTCCATATGTAGGATTTTGGAGATGTCATGGACAAATTTTTGCAGCAGATAATTTTAATTGCCGTATGGGAG